>NC_060272.1:95237293-95571222 GCF_021613505.1 Equus quagga
GTTGGTCTGTTTGAACATCTATTCATCCATCCAACATACGTGAAATATTTGCCTTGAGTCTTTTAAATTGCATCCAACTTTGTTTCTCTCCTGAAATATAAAGGGGAACATGGGAAACACCCTTAAGATTCAGAACTCTTTAATAATCTCCAGAATCGTCATCAGTGATGCTAGTGAAATTCTTCTTAGATCTGAAGTCCTTCACAACTTGCTTTCTCCTCACGGCTGCACTCGCTTTTTCTGATGGTAGAGAGGTAACAGGTGTGTCAGTGCTGCTCTCCTCTCTGACCTGCCTTATCTGAACACCTAGTTGCTTCACTGATGAATGAATGCCGTGAAGATGTGCCAACAGTAGATTACTCCCTTGGGTTTGTTTGGGAGTCCTGCCAAGGGAATCATATCTTCATCTAGTATTATTGAATTTAGAGGCAGACTTTCTCATTAACTGGTTAGTAAATTCTGCCATATTATCTTAGGCAAAATATTCTACAAAGTCTCCTCTCTGTATTGAAAGCTTTGTCTTAGGTGGGGGCTCAAATTGGATATAGTAACTAATCCGATAGAAATAAATTATTAAAAGGTGTGTGTGTGTGTATGTATGTGTGTGTGTGTGTTTACAAGTAAATCTGCTTTTAGAGTAAAAACCATATTCATTAGAACCAGAACAGATGGCTTTTTTCCCTGATGCTTCTTTTTGGAAGCTCACGTGTTTTCAGGTGGCATTGAGATACAGCATCTCATGTACTTCGTCTTGATTTCTGACACCTAGAGTCTGTTGTGTTTAATTAAGAATGATCTAGAGGACTGTCGAATAGCTTTCACATTGTTACTATTGCTTTCTATTTTCCCTAAATCAAATTACAAATATTTTGGCACTTTCTGTCTATAATTAGAAGTAAAGACGCGGGCACATTAGTTTAAGTTGGCTATTTACTGGATCTGGTTAGGACATTGTTTCCTTTTTTGGTGTGTGAGTGTATAATTTATTAAGGGTAGAAAGATAACTGGTTTTTCTAGATTCTCAAAAAAAGAAAGACACTTCTTCTCTTTTAGTCATTTAAACAGTTAAGGTGGAGTTAGTTGCAAAAAGGTTGGGGATGATAGGAATGACACTGTTTATATTTTGGGTGCCTCAAAGTTTGCTCTTTTCCTTTTGTATGAGAGCCCCAGAAGTGGTTGCATGATGGCATGTGAGGGAGACCATCATGGCTGATCAGAGGCTTCCAATTCCCCCCAAGGCCCTGAACTTCTCCCCGTTCTAATTGTGTCTCTGCTTTGTGTTGACATGGAAGCTCTTCCCTGTTGAGTTGTGTGGAGGCTTCACTTTGGGATTTCATCCATATTCTCATCATCATGATCATCATGATTTGGATCAGTTGATGTGTAGAGCCCTAACAATGTTAGTAATTACCCCAGACAACAGTCTTTCTTTCCAAGGTCAGGTTAGCTCTTGGTGTACTAGAATGAAACAGTAGCTGACATAAAATTGAATTTCTGCCCTGCCCTTCCTGTCAGTTACTCCTTAACAGCCTTGGGCAGATCACCAAAGCTCACAGTGTTTTCATTCCCTTCCTCAATTGAGGCTCTGTTGGCCCCTGGTGATATTACAAAATTTAAGCATATGGGTAACCTACCTTCAGATGCAAAAAAATCATATTTTGCTGTGTCCTGAACAGGCTACTTTTTTCACCAAAGTTTTTTTTATTGCTTTATTTTATTATTACCTTCCTAGTTAGTAAGACACTACATCAAGTACAATGTTATATATAATATATAAATATAGACTTTTTATTTCATATAATCCAGGAGGTTTTTTTTCAGATACAGTACAGATTACTAGCTGAGAACCAGCAAGACACATACACCAGACTTACAATGAGGAAATCATGTTCCAGAATGTGTGTCATTTGTAGATGTGTCCTTACCCCCTTCCTGAGGATAGTAGCAATTTTTAGGTTTTTAATACTTATTTATTTTTGAATTAATGAGTGAATGAGTGGCCCTCCTTCCTGCAGATGCTGGCATTCACATCACCTGCTACTTTCATGTATCACCCTGAGAACGAGCATCTGTAGACAGGAACAGCACTCACAGAAATCTTGGGTCAGAATGGCAAAAAGATGAGGCAGAATTCATGTAATGTCTTTCAAGTTGCTTGATTTATTTTAATGTTTGTTTCTTTGTTTTAAATGACAAGGTTAAAGGATTGGAGCTATTTCTGGTGATTTCTTCACTTCCTCACTCAAAGAGATAAGTCCAGGCTGGACCAGGCAGTTGGTAGGCTCTGGCTGTCCACAGATCTGAGTCTATCCAGACGATGGGCTTTGTTTTAAGGGAAACCAAGAGCTTGTCTTTTCGAATCATGCTGTTCACTTTCGTAATTACAAGGGACAAGTCATCAGTGATTCTCTCCACAGTACTGCCAGGACACATGCCACATGCCTCCGTTAGTGCTTGTCGCTCCCCGTGGCGTGAAGCCGTCACATGGCTGTCTCTCCCAGCTCACTCTGAGCTCCTCAAAGGCAATGCTGTGTTCGTGTCTGTTTCCTCCAGCTCTCAGACAAAGGCGTTCCCCCCAAAAAGAGAAAAAAGTTACTTTTTGAATTCTAGGTGGACAGCTTCAGAAATCTCAAGTTGTTACATTATAGTTTTGGCATTAAAAGAAAAAAAACAAAATCCACCCAATAACACAGACCAAACAGGCTTTTTGCTTTTTTTTTCTTCGAGCATCATGGCTGTTGGCAGCAGCATCTCTGCTGCTCTGCTGCTCGCTCGTTCAGCTCTGACCATAGTGACCTCCTCTCTTTTGGCCCAGTATTTATGACGCTCCTTCAAGTCCATGGCTCTGTGCACACTCTTCTTTCTGCTCTTCCCTTCTCCCTTTGCCTAGCCAAGTCTTTCTTGGCCTCCTCTAGAACAGAAGCTCCGTGAAGGCCAAGGACCATGTCTGCTTTTACACATCTTTGCCTGACGTGGAGACAGGCCAGTTTGCCAAGAGCCTACTCAGTGAAGAACTAATTTCTAGGGCAAAGGAATTTAATTTTTTTATGAGCCCACACAGGTGATCTTAGGGCCCTATTCTGGCTTTGTCTGAACTTGTCTCTGACACCATCCAGCCTCTTCTGCTCTCCCTGTTGGATTATGGTTTCTGGCATATTCCATGGCTCTCTGTTTGCTCATGTTCTCCATCTGTTGGAACCTCCTAACACCCATTCCCTCTGCACTCATAAATACCTAACTTCACTCATTCATCTCGAATAAGGCATCCAGTACTATAGCCAACTTTCTTTGACAGTCTCCCCCTCCCATCATCTCTGGAGTTAGGCAGTCTTCCCAGTGTGCCTATAATACCTTGCATTTACTGTATGACTTTATAACTCTTTATGCATCTCTCCCACCTCAGACTAGGAGTTCTTTGAGACTGGCAACCATGATCTGTTCATCTCTGCAACACTTTGGGCTCAATAATTGTTAGTGAAGTGACATTAAAAATTAGAACCTTGTGTGAAGATAATATCATAAATCCAAAGCTGTCTGAGAGCCTTGTCTAGGTGGTTGAAATCCACAACCTCAGAGGATTATTGAGCTGTTCTTTCACATGATATATTTTTGTCCCCTTACTTTTGAGATTGTGATACTAGGCAGAAAGGAGCACAGAGTCTACACGGCTGTATTTTCCTTTTTCCAAAGACATATTTGGCAATTTGAAATATTGCTTCTGAGTTGCAGGATAATGAAGAAGACTTGTATGGTCATAGGGCTCAAAATCCAGTGGAGAAAGCTTGGGACTGGCCACGGTCAGTGTTTGAGACGTGCTTGGTGAACTGTAGATGTACTCTGCCGGTGAAAGGTAGGTCAGCAGCGATGACGCTCTTCAAGCTGAATCACCAGGCAGCTGTTTTGGAAGCCCACAGGGCCAAAAAATGGTGCTGTAGGGAAGAATGGCTTGTTTATGAGCTAGAAGAGAGACTCAGTAAATAATACCATCTTCACTAACCACGTTCTTAAGTAATTGAGAAATAAGACAGAGAAGTAAGGCATATGGTGACCAAGATATCATGGTTGTTAGTGCCAAATCTAAGGGTAGGGAATGTGGCTCATAACTGAGTGATGTGACCTTTCTAACACTGAACCCAGAATGTGACAGACTTACCCATAAGGTCATCATTAGCTCTGGAAGACCCCAGGCCTCACCCCCAGGAGCAGGCCTCTAACAGCACAGAAGAGAGGAAGAGCGAAGGCCAGGAGTGTCAACCAACTGACATTCCTCCACATGGAGAGTGTTGAGTGTGTCACCTGTGTCATAGCAGTTATCATGGCACACCTCTTCCCATGCTTAGTTAGCTCCCTAAGGGTGGGGACTATATGTACTCCTGGGCACTAGAACAAGTGTGAATCTGTGCCAGGCTTTACCGAAGAGACACCATTTTATCCCAAACAATTCTTCAGTGTGGGTACTGTCAGTTTCCCCCAATTCAGAGATATGGAAACTGAGGTTTATGGGGGTTAAATAATGTCCCCATGATCACACAGATGTTACATGTCAGAGAAACTGAACCCAGTGGGCGTGACTTCCCAGGCTGAGCTGTTAAGCATGATGCGTCAAGCTTCCCCATAGGTACCATAAGGTCACGTGCAGAGGGAGATCTTGGGTCATCATTTAAAGGCTTGAGTATGAAAGCAGTAATGATATGAAAGGAAGATTCTCTGTCTCGAAATCTCTATTCCTGGCCACTTTCATTAATCCTTTCTCCCTGGCTGGGATCCAGCTAGCTCATACAACTGTCAGTGCTATCTCTATCAACATTTACACAAAAGAGTCATGCAAAAAAAAAAAGAGAGGAATATAAGGATTAGTGCATCCGTTGGATGAAGTCTGAGGACTGAAGAGCTTTCTGTTAAGTAGATTTGAAACAGTTGTATGGAGAATGTTTTTTTATTTCCCTAGAAGAGAGAAGTAAACAAGTCAGAGATGATTTCAAATTTATTTTGCAAATTGAAACAATCAAAACATGACAATGACCTTCAAACCAGTGCCAGAGAGTCAGGAAAGATCAAATAAAACCTGAGGAGTATGTTCTGATAGTGATGTAAATGGGACTCTTTTCAGCTTCAGTATTCTGCCTGGATTATGTCTCAAGTGCAGTTATAAGTTTTAATTCACTTCAACCCAATCTATTCAGACTTCCAGACCTGCTCATGAGTTTGGTTTAATTCAGTTGGAAAAAACATAAGAGAAAGAAGATGGATGTGAGCATCATCTCTCTCATGTCTCCAAAAAGGCGCACACACACACACACACACACGTTGTACCTCCAAGTTCTCTCTCAGTGAGGAGTGGTCCCTGATTCCCAGCGCCTTTCCATGAGCTGGTGCGTGGAGAATGGTGTTCTTCTGTTTTCTATGCAACTGTAGGAACACTTTGACGGACACTCTTGGGGTCAAGGAGTAAGCTCTGTTTTAGGGAGTAAAGTAGGGATTAGAAGTGTGCCTTTGTGGCTAGTCAGCTGGATAACTTGGGCAAGTTACTGGCCCTCTTCCTGCTTCCTTGCTTGTAAAATCAGGAAACTGGCTTAGATGACCTTTAACTTTCCAAACTATAGAGGAATGGAGGGCCCATCTTAGAATTGGGGAATAATAAAATGAGGACATCTTGGGATTTCATAAGATTATGATCAGCTTGGGAAGGTGCTTTTAGCCTCTATTCCCTCCTGCCTTCAAAAATAAACTTTTTTGAGCAAGTCTACTGGGCAACTCTCACATGGAGACAGTTTGGCCCCTTCCTGACTTAGACTAATTCTGAGAGCATCTTCCCTTCCCCCCAAGGGCTAGACTGCTTCATCGCTTATCAAATAACCTTAGAATCCTAGAACATCTCCAGACAAGATGACTTCTCACTCCGTCCCCCCTTCTCTCTGCGGATACTTTTCAACCCAACTCCCTACATGTCTGTTCTGGGAGCTGCCTCCTAATAATATCCTAGGAGCCTGATATAGAAAGGGCCAAAGGGAACATTCCATCTCTGTCTCCTTGGCTGTCCCAGGGGCATCTTGGGTCACGAATGGAGGCTTGCTCCTTGGTGAGGTGCCCAGAGGCCATTGACTGGGAACCAAACCTAAATGTGCAACAGGACCCCTCTGAGGACAGTGTGCTTTGGTGTAAGGACCACAGGATATTCCCACCGTGTTCAGGCTCATCTGTTTAAGTGTTATTAAAGATTCTTGGTTAATATTGAAATAAAGCACATTCTGTCTAAAGTTCTGCAAAGTAAAAGCCCTAAAATATCACTCCAATGAGAATATATTCAAAGGGAGATTCATCCTGAGTCCCACTCAGGAAGTATGATTATAGAGTCATAGAATTTCAGAGCTGGAAGGAACCCTCAAGTATCTTCTAGGTCAACCCAGATTTTTTTTCATGGTTTAGATAACTGAAGTCCAAAGAGGTTAAATGATGTGCCCAAGGCAAGTTAGAAGGGCTGGAAATAATCTCTGTAGGGTTCTGTTTTATGTCAATCTATCATGGACCTAAACATGAGTCTTAAAGTGAGGGTCTGCGTTTTTTAACATCAACTTGTCAGAAGTTAAGATCATAAATTGAAGAGGCAGTTGGAAAGTGCTCACTCTCTCTCATTTTGTAATTCATGCTTTCTATAGTTGGGGATTTTTTTTGTTTCTGTGTTCTTCAAATGACTTTTCCTCTCAACTTTTTAAAACAAAAATTTCACACCTAGAAAAAAAGTTGAAAGAATATCACAATGAACACTCATATATCTTCAGCCAATTGTTAATATTTTGTGATACTTTCTCTTTCTCTCTCTTTCCCCTTTTTGCACATGTATACACACACACACTTACTTTTTCTTTGTGTAAGTAAAAGTCAGCTGCAGGCATCGTGGTGTCACCCTTAAATACTTCAATGAGTATTTAATACCTCAGAACCAGGGCATTCTCCTACGTGACCACAATACCATTAGCACACCCAGGAAAGCTTACTTTGTACCTATAATATTATACAATATAAAATGCATATTCAATTGTATCCATGTGCCCCCAATATGTCCTTCATAGCTTCTCTTTTTGATCCAGAGCAATCCCCCTACGTGACGTTTAGTTGTCTTCCTTCTTCTCCTTTAAATTACAACATCCCCCTTTACCTTTTTATTTTTGTCTCTAGTGACATTAACATTTTTGAAGAGTCTGGGCAAGTTGTCTTAGAGAGCATCCCACAATCAAGATTTGTGTTTTTGTTTTCTTATTAGATTTAAACATTTTGGCAAGAATACTATATAGAGGAACCCTCATACACTGTGAGTGGGAATATAAAATGGCATGGCCACTTTGGAAAAGAGTCAGGCAGCTCCTCAAAAGGTTAAAACAGAGTTCACATGACCCAACAATTCCTTTCATAGGTATATGCCCAAGAGAATTGAAAGCATATGTCCACATACACACCTGTAAATAAATGTTCATAGCAGCATTATTCATATTAGAAATAAAAGTGGAGGCAACACAAATGTCCAGCAGTTGATGATGGATGAATAAAATGTGGCATAGCCATACAACGGAATATTATTTGGCAACAGAAAGGAATGAAGTACTGACACCTGCATAACATGCATGAAAACATTAGGCTCAATGAAAGAAGCCAGTCACAAAAGGCCAAATATTGCATAATTCCATTTGTATGGAATTTCCGGAATAGGCAAATCCAGAGTGGGGGCCAGGGGGAGATTGGTGGTTGTGTAGGGCTGGAGGAATTGGGGGAGGTGTGGAGTGACTGCTAATGGGTGTATGGTTTCTTTAGGAGGTGATGAAAATGTTCTAAAAATTGTTGTAGTGATGTTGCACAACTCTGTGAATATACCAAAAAAACATTGAATTGCCCACTTTAAGTTGTAAATGGTATGTGAATTGTATCGCAAGAAAACTATTATTAGGAAATTAAGAATACTGTGTGGTGATGTGTCCTCCCCACTGGGCACCTTGAGACACTTAATGCCAGTTCGTCTCACTACTGTTGATGATAAGTTTTGATCACTTGGATAAGGTGGTTCCTGCCACATCTCACTGTTGTAAAAGTGCCTTTCCCTTTGTGATTAATAAGTAAGCTGAAGGGTCACACTTGCCACTGTGTGGACTTGCTGTTCTCTACCCATTAGCATCCACCGATGGTCCTTGCTGGTAGGATCTGTTACATAGATGGGTGCAGAATGATGCTTTTTAATGGTCATAATTTTTACATTTATTAGCAAGTAATTTTCTTAGACAAAGTGTTCCTTCTCCCTCTTTTTAAAAACTCACTAGGCCTCAATAAATTAAATATAGAATTATCATATAATCCTGCAATTCCACATCTGGGTATGTACCCCAAAGAATTGGAAGTAGAGACTCAAATTGCACACCCATGTTCAAGCTGCATTATTCACAAGAGCCAAAAGGTGGGAGCAACTGACATGTCCATCGACAGACGAGTGGATTAAAAAAAATGTGGTAAATACATACAATGGGATGTCGTTCAGCCATAAAAAGGATGAAATTCTGACACATGCTACAGCATACATGAACCTTGAAGATGTTGTGCTGAGTGAATAAGCCAGACACAAAAGGTCAAATACGGTATGGTTCTCCTTATATGAGGTACGTAGAGTGGTCAAATTCATAGAGACAGAAAGTAGAATGGTGGTTGTCAGGGGCCGGGGAGAGTTGAGAATGGGGAGTTATTGTTTAGTGGCTACAGAATTTTAGTTTGCAAAGATGAAAAAGTTCTGGAGATGGATGCTGGTGATGGTTCCACAACAATGTGAAGGTACTTGATGCCACTGAACTGGACACTTATAAATGGTTAAGATAGTAAATTTTATGTTGTGTATATTTTACCACCAAAAAATTTCATTAGATTCTATTTATTCCTTTTTATTTCAATATATTATAATTACTTGTTTTGATGCTAGAAATTGGCCACCAGGAGCTCCTTCAAGCTGCTCCTGTGTTCCTCGTTATTCTTTGAGTATTCCTTGCTTCCTGGCACAAGATGTTTCAGGCCTACTTTGACCTCCTCTGTCCCAGTCTTGCACGCAGCCATTTCTCCATGGAGACTTGGTTCCATTTACATGGAAATTGTAGTCAGAAATCAAGGTCTGGATGCTGGGTGAACTCATTGCTCCTTGGTTGTCATATGCGGCTCACGCTTTCCGTGGACCGAGCTAGGAAAACATAAACACACACTCACATATGCACGTATACATATACACATACACAATACATATACACACATGCAAATACATACAGATATGCTCCTCATTAGTCTCAATTTAAATCCAACACCACATTTTTCCCCATTCACCTCAATCCATATTTGTCTCTCTTTTCCCATGGTCACAGCTCTGTCCCAAGAATACCAACATATTTATTCATTTGCTCTATTCTTCAGTAAACAAAATAAGTTCAGATTTATCACACCAATACCACAAACCATTTTAAAAACTGAAGAATAAAATTCACATCTTCTGAACTTTGGCAGTGCTAAATGCATTTTCTGGACCTGTTTTCCTTCTTTTCTTTGTGGGTGGGGAGGGTGAGATTGAGGTAACAGTGGTGTTGGTGGTGAGAACAGTAGAGAATGAAAAAAAGAAAGAGTGAGAGAGCAAGAGGGCAGGGGAATGGAGGAGAGAGAAAGAGAGGGAGAGCGAGGGCTTTTTCGGCATATAAAACGTTCAAAGTTTAAAGACCAAACTCCACTAAATACGAGTGAGGTATGTCAGAGGCAGGAATTGGGAAGAGAGGAGCCAAATGAAGAATTTTTTTTTTAAAGAAGAATCTGGTCTTATGACTTCTGGGGTTAATGCTTTGTGTGTTTACTTAAGAAATAGTACATAAGGTTAGACTCAATGAAAATAGAAGGAAAGACAGCTGTTTTTTATGAATTCCGATAAGATTTTATCTTGTTTTGGGGAGGTGGGGAGTCAGTTGCTGTACTTGGCTTTGACGGTGACATTTTCTCAGATGTGGCATTTGATCCAGCATACATGCTCTAAATGAGGAATTGATTTATTTTTAAACGGTTCTCCTGCCTTTGGAAGAGAACCAAATATCTCTTTCAAGTTGGAGAAATAACTTCCTTTTGAGACCTAACCTCTTTCTCACCCCAGCGAGCCATTTGGCCTTTTGTGTAGAAGTTGGGTAAGCATATTGAAACATGAGATTCTTTTTCTTCGTTACTTAACTCTCAAACAAGCTGTTTTCCCTGCTATGAAGTGTTCTGATTTCCAAGAGAGATGGTGCGGTAGAAGGAAGGCTCTCCAGAGCAAGTGTCCTGAGACCTAAGTATCCGTCACGGCCTGAGACGTACTAGCCATGTGACCGCCAATACCTCTTGACTCTGAACTTCAACGCTTCAACTGTGGAATGGGGATAAAACCTGCTTTGTTTTTCTTTTCTTTTAGAATTTGTGCCCTACATACTTCCAAAACAGATTTCAGGTGACTTATAAAAAACAACAGGGGGCTGGTCTGGTGGCGTGGTGGTGAAGTTCACGCACTCTGCTTAGGTGGCCTGGGGTTCGTGAGTTCAGATCCTAGGTGCAGACCTACGCACTGCTCATCAAGCCGTGCTGTGGCAGCATCCCACATACAAAGTAGGGGAAGATTGCCATAGTTGTTAGCTCAGGGACAATCTTCCTCAAGCAAAAAGAGGAAGATTGGCAATGGATGTTAGCTCAGGGCCAATCTTCCTCGCCGTGCCTGGCCCCTGTCCCCCCGACAAAGTGACACAGCTCTAACCACTCTGATAATGTCAGGATAAATGATTGAGTCATTGGATGGGGGGATAAAATTAATGACACCAGAAACCCAAACAAAAGGTAGTGACTACAGTTGAGCATAAAGTGTGTTTCTAACCCTTTGTTGTTCAATATGGTGGCCACCAGCCCTGTGCAGCCATTGAGTCCTTGAGGTGTGGCTAATTTGAATCAAGATGTGCTGTGTAAATATAAAATATACACTGGATTTCAAAAACTTAGTATAAATAAATGAAAATATCTCAATGCTTTTTTACATTGGTTATATGTTGAAATGATGTTTTGGATATATTGAGTTAAAAATATTTTATTAAAATTAATTTCCCTTGTTTCTTTTTATATTTTAATGGCTACTAGAAAATTTTAAATTTCATAACATACATTAACATTACATATTTCCTAAACATCTCATCATATTTCTATCAGGTAGTGCTGATCTAACCTATTTTTATCCAAGGTCAAAAAAATAAAAAACGAAGAATGTTGTTTTATTAGTGTGCCATATATACATATAGAGCTGTGGACTTCAAAGTTTTATATAAAAATGAGACAAAAATGGTGGTGCCTTGCTACCATGAAGTTCTTCCTCCCTGTTGGAAAACCAAGTCTCAGTTCATGTCCGTCTTTGTCATATACGGGAATTTCTCACTAGCAAATAGCATGTGGCTCAAAATCTGCTAATTTATCCCTCATTGGTCCATTCATTCATTTACACAGCAATTTATTCATTTCACAAATTTTATTCAGACACTGTGCTGCATCCTCAGAGTATAAAGATGAGTTACGACTCGATTCTGCCTTTAAGAATTCCCAGTCTCCAGGGAGATGCAAGAGGAGAAAAGAGCCAGCCCCGTAGGCTAGTAATTTACAGTACAGCACTGTGAGCACTGGTCTGGAGCTCTGTGCAACGTGTAACCAGGGAGGGAGAAAGGTGACCAAGACTTGGCTTGGCTTTGGGGTAATTCCTGATTTGATTATTCATGCTGTTATTCAAAGAGGCTTGCCAAGTTTAAAGAGATTGAAAGATAAATACAGACATTAAAATAGTTTTTTATTCAGCCTACGCTTTCAAAAGATTTTTATTATAAATATATATTCTTTATTCATCAGGCTGGGTCTACTTATGCTCTCAGATTTAGTCAGTCGACTAAACTGTATCCTTGGCCAGACTTTCTCTCTGTAAAAGCAGACGTGGGTTCTTTACTGATGACCAATTTATCAGAAGCCTACTTATCATCAGGGAGATGTTCTCTCTTGAGATTCCCCTGTTTGGATTCATATCGCTAATCCTACATCCTTTCAGGCAAGGGCGAGTACAAATGATCAGGGACTTTTCACTTGAGAAGATCCAGTAAATTACAACTTTAAGTAGACCGGATTGCCAGAACTCCATAGCCCAACAGAGCCATGGCCTTTCCTGACAGAGGACGTAGTCACTTGAATTGAGTGTGGGCTTGTTTCTCATTTAAGAAAAAAAAGAGAGGTCAGACTTTTTTGCAGGCTGTTTCTTTTGGTTAGGAACATGCTGAAAACTTGGTCATGGTAATGAGTCTTCTGGGGAGCTTTTTCCTCTTTAAACATTTCTGGCTTTTGGCCTCCAGAGGAAAGCTCTGTGTGGTCTAAAAAGGTTGAAGACCTACGGGAAGCTGGTTCCCTGTGAAAGCGGGGGTCGTGAAATGAAGATCTGGTTTGTATAATCTCAAGCAAGTGGTCAAATATTTAAAGCTTTTAAAAAATGACAGTGTTTATAAGGGCCCTTGAAAAGAATTTCTCATGGAAGGTGGTGAAAAAGGTTTGTTTCTACTGCTCATAGCTTTAGTAGGCTGTGATGGGAGTTGTTTAAGTTCTCACTTCTCAGAAGGAAACTTAGCAAAAGTGGATGATGAAGCCTGTAGGAATGGGTAATTTGGGGCCAGAATAAGTGAAGTGGTGACAGGGTCGTGCTGGAGGTGACTTTGTGGGCTTGTTTGCATACACACCCTGTCCGTTGCTTTCTGCATTGAAATCCTGGTGTTCTGACCAACATGGGATGTAAATATCTTTGTGTACTCAGTCAAGTTGGATATTTGTTTTATTTCCATAGAACGTTTTTTGAAATCAACGCAAGCACATAGCTCATGTCCAGAGGAATGAGGAAATGAGGAGGGACGTTAACCTCACATATTTCCTCAAGTCATTTTTCGTTTAGCAAGTTCCTCTATATTCCTGTGGGAAGATCATTTGAAGCTTTGAAATCATTGACACTTGTACAGAAATGATTCATTCAGTACAAAAGCATTTATTGGGTGCCTCCCATCTAGGCTCTTCACCTTTTACATCTCTCTCTCTCCCTAAAACTCCTTGAGGATCAACCCATGAGGACTGGTATTCATCACACCCCAGTGGGCACAGTTGGTCAACCCATGAGGACTAGCTCTCAGAAGAGGCCCTGTCATATTTGTGCATTAAAAATAAATGGGGACTTCTGCTTCCAGAAAGATGGAGTAGACATACTTTTCTGTATTCTTCCTCCTAAGTACAACTAAAAGTACTGGATGTTGTATATAAAACAAACATAAGAAGACTATGAAAGGTGGAGAGAAGAAGGAAGACCAGCAGGGACCTCAGGACCCAAGGAAGAACACAATGGTGAGTGCCCTGGTTTCCTTTTTGCCTCAGATATTCCAGACTTGGAGCTGAATGTGCTATAACTTGGAAACATAATAGGCACAGACTACAAAGCCCTCCAAAAGCCTGCTCTCTCTAGCAAAGGACCAGGAAAGGGCAGCCTAGTAAGACAGAAAACTTCTAAGCAATAGCTACTCTACTCCAGCCAAACCCCATAAAAAAAACTGTGGCCCATCCTACTAGGCTGGCAAAGACCCAGAGGGGAACCAACACATCCACCCTCACTGGGCTCTAACAAGATGCCCCAACCCCTCTGCTGGGGAAGTGCCAGAGAGAGCTGCAACTTACATCTCCACAAGGTCAAAAGGTATCCCCCTCCCTCGCCCCCTTTCATGGGGTTGATGTCGGAGAAGTCCAGGGAGCCAGCACTTTCACCACTGCACAGTGTTTTAAGGGTCCCCTGGATTTGTTTTAATCAAGCGTGGTAAGACATGCAGGCACGGAAGTAGTGTTGTGAGAGAGAAGTTTATGCTGCTAGTTCTCTAGAAAAGGGAGGCATGGCACACCATGCAGGGCCACACAGGGAAGCACCAGAGGGGGTCAGGAGGCAGCAGGAGCAGGAGAAGATATGGGCGAGAGCCTTTGTTGTGGTTTCCGTGCAAAGGAACGGGTGAGGCGGGGTAAGCAAGCTTAGAATTGGCTAGTTTGAGTCATTTTGGCAGGCTCTGGGCTGTAGGGGCTGTCCCTAGTTGCCTGAGACCTGGTCCTGGGGTGTTTAGGGCTAGAGAATAGTGGCCCAGAGTATAAGAGCCCAGTCAAGGAGGTGACTGGGGGTATGGGCTCTGAGTGGGTTGATTTGTATATGAAAGGTGCTCCTGCAGTGAAGTCAGTTACTCTATCTAGGAACTGGCTAGCCCTGGGAGGGGCCATCCCTTCAGGGTCATCAAGGCTTCAACATGTCAAACATCAGAAAATACAAGGCACGGTTATTACAAAGAGTAACAAGGCCACCCCCCTAGTGATGATGTAGGTGGAGGTCACAGGCTACTCTGGAAAACAGTTTGGCAGTGTCTTAAATTAAATGTGCAACTACCATACAACCCAGCAATTGCATTCCTGGACATTTATCCTGGAGAAATGAAAACTATCTTCACACAAAAGCCTGTACACAAATGTTTATAGCCATTTTATTTGTAACAGCCCCAAACTGGAAACAACCAAATGTCTTTCTCACAGGTGAATGGTTAAATAGACTGTGGAGCATCATACCATGGGATACTGCCAGCAAGAAATAGGAATGAGCTATTAATATGCTGAGTGAATAAAGCCAATCCCAAAAGGTTACATACTATATGATTCCGTTTATATAATATTCTTGAAATGACAAACTTACAGAAATGGAGACTAGATTAGTGGTTGCCAGGAGTTAGAGATGGGATGGGGACAGGATGGAAGGGGTTGTGGCTATAAAAGGGCAACATGAGGGATCTTTGAGATGATGGCAATAGTCCATGTCTTGACTGTATTAGGATCAATATCCTGTTCGTTGGAGGGAACTGGGCAAAGGGTACTCTCTGTGTTATTTTTTTTACAGCCACATGTGAATCTGTATCAAAATAAAAAGTTTAAACTTAAAAAATGATTACATATCCTTTGTCTCAGTAGGTTTACTTTCAAAAATTCATTCAGAAGAAATAACCAGAGATTTGCACAAAGATCCTAGATCTTAAATATTTAACAGGAGAAAGATTAAATTATGGCACATTCATGTGTTTAAATACTATGTAGTCAGCAAGAACCATATTCTATGGTGTTCATTTTATTTTCTTTATTCTTAAATGTATTTTTATTGTACATGTGTGTTATGTAGTCCCTTTTGTATGCGTATCTTGCTTTATAATACTAAACACATTCAAAATTTTTAAGTCTGTTTAATAGCATGCTAAGATGTACACAGTTTGGATGGAAAAAACATTATACTCAGTTCTTCGCAATGTAGTCATGAGTTTGTTTAAAAAAAAAGTAATATATAAATTATAAAATTCTGAAGGAAATTTCCCAAAATGCTAGCAGTGGATATCTCGGGGCAGGAGGTTGGGGGGAGTTTTCATATCTCTTAGTCATTCTTCTGATGTTTTCCAGAATTTTACAATGAACTTTTATAATTACTATGAAAATTGGAATGAGCTTCCGAAATCAGGAAAAATTACAAATGTTATTTAACAGAGCAGTGGTCTGAAGGGGATGCTTAAAGGTCAAAGCTAAAGGGCTTGGGGTCACCACATGGCTGCGTTACTCAGCCTTAATACCATTTTATGTTTCCGTTATGTTTGTGGAATTCTCTGCATAGTAGCATTTTGCCTGTTATTCTTCCCAATCTAGAATGTGCTTGACATCTGCTCCCCTCACACCAAGCCAAAGTGCCAGAAAATTCCACTTGTCATTCCTCACAGCTGTTAGCATTTCTCCACCAGTTTGTGGATTTTATGTGTATTATCCAGTTTGCTGGATGCTTTTATGCCCAGGAAGCTTGATGGAATGGGGAGGAGGGTGGAGGTGCAGGAGGGCAAGGACAGACACCCACTGCCTGTTGTCTGTCTTTTCATCATGTTGTCCTAGAAACTGCACCACACAGGCCAGGAGGACGCAAGAAGCCCAGCAGCGCCTCTCTCTGAGGTTGGTCATTACACTGTGGGAAAAGCTAAGCTCATGGCCCCTCTCAGTCCAGGGAAATCTGGGGGCTATGAGACCAAGATCAAGCCTTACTGATATTATGACATTCCCTCAGAGCCACGAACTATTAATCAAAACCATTATTTTAAGGAGGTACAAGTGTGTTCTGTGTTCACTGTGTGCCAGGCATCATGCTGAGCACTTTCATGGACATTAAACCACATAATCCCCGTGATGACCCTAGGAGGTGGCTCCTGGGAACCATCCATTCACTAACTACACTGTATATTGACTTCCTACTATGGCCCTGCCCTTTTCAAGGTATGTTGTTAGATTAGTGAATAAAATAGACCCAAATCCTTGCCTGGGTGCAGCTTGTTTTCACTTGGGTTAATTTATGGGTGAGAAACTGAGAAGCAAAGAGCTTAAGTAATTTGCCATGACAAGTAAATGGCAGTGCCTAGATTTGACCATAGACAATCCAGCTTCAGAGGCTGGGGGCTCGGTCCCCATCTCAGGAGCATCTCAAGGTGCAGCAACTGAAGTATCTATGCTCAGATGGGGTGGTACAACCTACCAATGTCCTTTATGCTAATTTGTGTTGCCAAATGAGAATTACACCTGGTAGTTGTTTGTATGCTTTATAGATCAGGAATATATGTGTATAAATATATCAAATTATACATATATTTATGTTTGATCAGCTTAATTTATTTAGCATTTGTTGAGCACCTGTTACATGTCAGGCACATGGTCCTTACTCTCAAGAAGTTCACAGTTCAGTGGAGAAGGCAAAGTCAATAATTATTACACAGGTGTGAAATGCTCTAACGAGGTAAGTTCAAGGTGCCAAGGAGGCATACCAAAGGCATACAGACTCAGCCCTGGTAGGCTTGCAGCTCAGAGGTGTGTTGTCTTCGTTCTGCAGGTAAACGGGTTCAGAGAGGCCAAGCGTCCTGCCCCGGTCGCATTGCTAGGAGCTGGAGGAGCTGTGGTTTGAAACCAGGATTTCTGACCCTTGGTCTAGTGTGGTCTTTGTCTCCTCAGCTGTGCAATTACTAGAGTGTCCACTTCTAGTCTAGATTAGCTTCTGGACAAATAAGGAGCCAAAGCGTGGATCAGACCCAGTTTTTTCTTTTCTCCCCCTTTTAAGTTCTCAGCCTTGTGGAAGGAGCTGGAGTTACAGGCAAGGCCAGCAGCCTTTATCATTCATGCCAGCTTCACTCAGTGGAGTCCTGAGTGAAGACCTTCTAAGGTTCATGAGAAAGCGCGAATAGCCTGTCAGCAGCATCTGCCATGGAGGAGGAAATAAAAAGCAGAGGATACAAATGCCAAATTAGAAAAACAAGTAGGTTACCTCTGCAGAGAAAGAGGAGAATATGAAATGGAGGGGTACTACCTAGGAAGTGTCTCTGTCACACTGAGACCTAAATAAAGCTGATACCTAAAGCAGTGTTATGATTTGGCAAAGCAGGATAGCAGGTACAAAAACATTTGTTAAATTATTCCTTACACCTATTTGCTCAATATATCCGTTAAAAATACAAAGCATACCATGAGTGGGGCATAAAATGTGGATTAATCCCAACTCACAGTAAGCACTTTATTGATTTTCAATAACCTTGACCTTTCCTGAACAAGTACATTGTTACTCTATGGTCTAGTTCAAATGCCACTTCCTCCATGAAAACATCTCTGGTTCCCCATTGGGGCTGAAAGAATGTGCCCATGAATTCCTACCATTACAAATGAGTACCTATCCTTAGCAGATCCAGGTCACATTGCTCCTGCTACGCTGGCTTATTTAACTCTGTGCTCCCGGCAATTCACAGCCTGGGGCATTGCTCAGAGAGCTCTCCTTCAGAGTCGGCTAAATGGAAGAACAAGTGGAAGCCAGTTGTTCAGTAGTTTTAGCTCTGAGAGTTTCAAATTTTACTTCCTTGGATGGGTCACTGCAACTGAGTGTCATCAATATAAAATGTGAAATTGTAGAAGGAAAATGTACTAAGAACGCCATCCCAGCACTAGCAGCGAGGTCACAGGAACTGATGTAGTCAGAGGTACTGATGCCCTTTCAGATGGGAGAGCCCCAGCTCTTCCCTCCCAGCCATTCATATTCCCTGGCCACAGAGGGGGCCCAGGAACACCTCAGGAGTTCAGACTGTCCTTAAAATTTTATGGACCTGAGCTCTGAATAAGCAGGACATTCTAGGGCAAAGCTCTTCTTGAAGGGACTTAGTAACAAGTAGTTAAAGAACCCCTATGTTGTGTTCTGTGAGACCCTGACTCTTGTACCTGTGGCTTTAGATGAATCAGTCGAGGGGAACGTCACCCAGCCAGGGTTCATACTTTGACCATGCAGGCAGACTACATGAAAGTTTTCCTAAAAGTCAGCTGGTTCAAAAATGGTACTTTTCCACTATCATGATTTGAAATGTCATTATTTGCCAAAGGAAGGAAAAACAATAAATTCCTTTCCTATTTACTCATCTTCACAGGATACGATAAAAGATTCCAAGAACAGTGTGGATATGCTAGCTCCCTCACAGCACTTCCCTATCCAGAAGGTGTCATGGACATCACTCCTGCTTGCCATGGCCTCCAGTCCTTGTAGAGCAAGCCCAGGGTGTCCCTGGCATCATGCATATTCTCCATTCCTTTCATGAAACGTTATTCTCTCTGGGAAGAAAGCAGACTAATTAAGGAATATGATTTTTAGTTGTTTAATAGAACAAGTAGCCTTTCTTTTGTGTTATCTACATCATCTCAGGACAACTTGTTTTTAAAGAAATAGGCCATTAAAATACAGTTGAAGCCTCCTGGGTACACTTTCTCCCTCCTATTTGCTTCCTTTTTCCTAACTATGACCTGAAGTAGATTTCTGAATGCCTGCAGATGTGGAGCATTGCATCCTGGTTTCTCGTTTATTGTGAAATATTCTAAGCATGTAGCAGACTGTAGAGAGTATAATAAACACCTTTGTGCCCACCGCTCAGCTTTGTTAAAACCTGTTAGCCATATTTGCTATGTAGTTGGGGTATGTAATATTATGTAACAGACAACACCCAAAACTCAGTGCCCCCACACAACATGGAGATTCTTGTAACAACATTCTTGTTCACGTAATGTCCATGTGCTCTGTCAGGCAACTCTCTCCAAAGCGGTGACTCTGGGTTCCAGGCTACATTAAGTCCACCTGGTCTATTGTTTCTTTTAGGGCCAGTGTTTCCTTGTTGACTTTCTGTCTGGATGATATATCCATTGATGTAAGTGTGATGTTAAAGTCCCCTACTATTATCATGTTGCTATCAATTTCTGCCTGTAGGTCTGTTAATAGTTGCTTTATATACTTCAGTGCTACTGTGTTAGCTGCATATATATTAGTAAGTGTTATGTCTTCTTGGTGGAATGTCCCTTTTATCATTATATAATACCCATCTTTATCTCTTGTTATTTTTTTTATCTTGAAGTCTGTTTTGTCTGATATCAGTATGGCTAAAACTGCTTTCTTCTGCTTGCCATTTACTTGGAGTATTGTCTTACATCCCTTCATTCTGAGAGTATGCTTGTCTTTAGAGCTGAGATGTGTTTCCTGGAGGCACCATATTGTTGGGTCTTGTTTTTTAATCTGTCCAGCTAGTTGGTGCCTTTTGATTGGTGAATTTGATCTATTTACATTTAGAGTGATTATTGATATATGAGGGCTTAATAATGCCATTTTATTTTTTTTGTTTTCTGGTTGTTCTATATTTCCATTGTTTCTTTTTCCTTGTATTTCTCTCTGCCGTTTCAGTTTGGTGGTTTTCTGTGATGTTTTCCTCAGTTTTCTCTTTACTTCTGATTTGTTACTCTACTCTGATTTTTTGTTTGTGGTACCAGGAGGTTTGTATAAAAGATATTGTTGATGAGGTAGTCCTTTTTTGATTGCCTCTGATCTCCATGAGCCTATACAGCTTCCATTCCCTTCCTCTTCTCCTTCTATCTTTTTGTTGTCACAAATTATTCATTGTTGTGAGTTTGTGACCAAATTGAAGTGGTTACAGTTATTTTTGATGCTTTCTTTCCTTTTATCCTTTATGTTATAATTAAGAGTTTATTAACCTGTTCTGATAGCTGCAATTTTCCACTTCTGTCTGTCTGTTTATCTCCTTGCTCAAAGCTTTGTAAACCTTTGCCTTTTTGTTTTGGGTAGGAGGGCTCCTTTCAACATTTCTTGTAAGGCAGATCTAGTGACAATGAACTCCCTCGACTTCTGTTTGTCTGGAAAAGCTTTTATTTCTCCATCATATCTGAAGGATAATTTCACTGGATAGAGTATTCTTGGTCAATAGTTTTTGTTTTTCAGTATTTTGAATATATCATTCCACTCTCTCGTAGCCTCTAGGGTTTTTGCCAAGAAATCTACTGGTAGCCTAATGGGGGTTCCTTTGTAGCTTATTTTCTTCTGTCTTTCTGCCCTTAATATTTTTTTTTGTCATTGACTTTTGACAGTTTTAATATTATATACTTTGGAGAAGATCTTTTTGAATTGAGATAATTAGCAGTTCTATTGTCTTCTTGTACTTGTATGTTCTGTTCCTTCCCCAGGTTTGAGAAGTTCTCAGCTATTATTTCTTTGAAGCAGCTCTCTGCTCCTTTCTCCTTCTGGGCTACCTATAATCCCTATGTTACCTTTCCTAATCGAGTCAGATATTTCTCGAAGAATTTCTTCATTTTAAAAAAATTCCTCCTCTACCGGAATCATTTCTAGGTTTCCATCTTTGAGCTCACTAATTCTCTCCTATAGATGGTCTGCTCTATTTTTAATGCTTTCTACATTATTTTTCATCTCATTAATTGTGTTCTTCATCTCCAGAATTTCTATTTTGTTTTTTTAGAGTTCCATTCTCTTTGGTGAAGTACTCCTTCTGTTCATTAATTTTATTCTTGAGCTCATTGAACTGTCTTTCTGAATTTTCTTGCAACGTGTTGAGTTTCTTTATGACAGCTATTTTGAATTCTCTGTCAGTTAGGTTGTAATCTTCTGTGACTTCAAGTTTGGTTTCTGGAAAGTTGTCATTCTCCTTCTGTTCTGCTGTGTTACTGTAGTTCTTCATGATGTTTGATGAATTGATCCTCTACAAGTGCATTTGTGGTAGTAACCACCTTTCTTATTTGGGTATGGCTTTGGTTACTTTGGTTCTGAGCTACTTCTGGTTATACTTGAGAGCCTGCACTTTCCACCCTCCGCTGTCTCTGCCAGAGGCATCTTCAGTGTCCTCATTGTGCCCCTTGTGCTTCTGAGATTTTTGGTGCCTTGTTGCTTACAACATCATTGCAGTCTCAGATGTTGCCTCTGGGGTCACCAGGCTGTGAGCACTTCTGCTGCTTCTGAGGTTGCCTGGGTCTCGTGTTCCTCCACTGGCTCTCTTTGGGCTCTCCACAGGCTTGGATGCCACTGCCCTGTGAACCACCTGTGCTGCTGCTTCTGGGTTGTTTGGGAGTGCTGGTTGCATCACTTCCTGGGGTGCTGGGTTCACGGGTGTCACTGTCACTGCCACGGACCCGGGAACCCAGGGACTTGTATACTACCCCTACTGCTGGGGGAGATTGTGTCAGGGGTGCAGCCGCTGGGGGCTGGGTCACTGGTTCTGCTGTGATTTCTGAAGCCTCTGGTCACAAATTCCACCTGCCACACTGGGGCAGAGCAGGGGCTAAGCAGGGTGAGGTTCTTGTTGCTGCTCACTCTGCAGCCTCTGGTCTCTGGCATTAGCCTGCATGTTTTGAAAACTCAGGTCAGGGTACCCTGCCCCAGCTTAGAAAATCTGAGTTTTGTATACTATCCCCACCATTGAAAAAAACTGGCCACTGCCAAGGGATGGAGTGTACCCACTGGATCTGGTGGGAGACAGGGTGAAAGCTGCACCTGTTTTTTCTGCCCCCATTGCAACCACTCACAGCCTTGTGGGCTGGATCCATTGGGAGATAGGCACAGAGTGAGCCATGCCTGTTTTTTTTTTCTGTCCCTGCCATGACTGCTCATAGGCATGCAGAACAGCGTGAGGATCTGTGCCCTGGATTGCTGCTGCCAGGAGAGGGGGGTGCTTCTCCTCTAGATCCACTACCTCCTGGGGGTCCAGTCCACCACCTTCAGATGTATAGATGCATGGATCTCTTAGGAGTCTTGTTGTGCTGTGTAGGGAATCCTCTGTTGGTCAATGGATGTACTATTGGTTGTACTTAGAGGGGAGAGACAAAGGGAACAACTCACTCTGCCATGATGCTGGCTGGAATTTATTTAATTTTTACCCACTAGTCTGTAGAATTTTTAAAATGTTCTATTTGTTCATTTTTTTACAGCAGCCTGTTCTTTTTCAAAGATTTTTCTCTTATTTGTAAAGATATTAATTAATTGTTGTAAGGTTTTATAAAATCATTCTTCTGTTCTCTGTATTGTCCCTGTTTCCCCTGAGTTGCTTCCTTCTCTTTGTATCTTTCTGTTTTATGTTGGAAGTTGTCTTTAACTGTTAACCCTTCACTGCTCCTTCTTGCTTAAGACTGAGACATTATAAAAGATGATAAGAAGTGCTGTGTTATAGAGGGGTGATTAGATGATAGACTGACTATTTTATTATTGGGCTTTGAATGCCTGAAATTATAGACCTTTTCTCCTGGGCGGTCTGTTTTCCTAGAGAGGGATGTTCTCATCTCAAGTTTGGCTGCCATATTCTGTGCAAGAGAATGAGGCTGAGGGCTCACCATTCAGCATATAGAATTTTACTTAACATACCTGTTTTCAAAATGCACCTGCTCCTCAAACTATGCTTGACACCTCTGTGTCCTCTGGCTAAGAGAGCAAGCTCTAGATTTTTAACAAAGTAGGATGATTGTGGAGGATGGGAAACCCAGCTGTTATTCATTCAGACTTCCCATCATCCAACCTACTGCTTTCAGGGGCACCTTCTTTCTAAACGGTGGACCTCTCAACCCAGGAGCCTCCGAGCCTCTGAAGTGCTCTGAGGTTTGAATCCACTAGCTTCTTTTGGGTGTGTCTCTCAGTAGAAATGAAGTTTTGGCTTTCTCTGCTGTTAAGTGCTTAGCACTCACTCATCTGCAATTTGCTTTTCATTTCCCCAGATTTTCTCGTTACCATTCTACAATATCTCCAATGTATTTTGTCCTTTTGGGTTGACAGGGATTTTTTTTTTTTAATTGCTATCATTTTAGTAAGATTTTAGGAGAGGGCATATGTACCAAGTTCACTATATATTATGGATTGAGTTCTCCCCAAATTCATATGTTGGAGCCCTAACCTCCAATGTGACTGTATTTGGAGATGGGACCTTTAAAGAGGTTATTAAGGCTAGCTGAGGTCAAAAGGTTGGGGCCATAATCCAATAGGGCTGATATCCTCATAAGAAGAGGAGACACTAGGAGTGCACACACAGAGGAAAGGCCATGTGAAGACACAGCAAGAAGGCGGCCATCTGCAACCCAAGGAGAGAGGCCTCAGGAGAAAACAGAGCTGCCGACGACACCTTGATATTGCACTTCTAACCTCCAGAACTGTGCAAACATAAATTTCCATTGTTTAAGGCACCCAGTCCCTGATATTTTATTTCAGCAGCCAGAGAAGACTACTACAGCGTGTTTAAGAGGAGGTCTAGCTCACATTCTTTCCACACCACCTCTTGGACACAAGTGTTCTTCACTTATACAGCTAATGTTTCCTGTCTAAATGGGAAATCCTCCATACACCTGTGTGAGAACGTCATTATTCTGTGCATGAACTCATTCTGGTTTGATTTGTTCAAAAGGCAACGATGAGCCAGCTGCTGTGAGGCGCTCCATGGTTACTCAGTGATGAATAAGACACTGTTTCCTGCTCTCAGAGAGCCTCCTCCTCATTTACTACAGATGGCAATGCCAGTTTTCAGTATCCTGATTTTCTGTGCTATTTTAAAATACCAAAATAGGTATTTTTGTTGGTATAATTTAGTCATTTCAGTATTTTAAAAAATCTAAAATCTGAATCATTTCCCCAGGAAGTTGGATGGCACATTAACACATTTTTTCATTTCTAAAGCATTCTGACCACATCCCTCACCTGCGTAAACCCTTCTAAGCTGAATTATTGTTTGAATTCCCATTTCCCAAATTATTCATAAGGTGGAGCATCTCTTTTGTACATTTCTTAGTCATGTATATTTCTGCAAAGCCAATTTAGTTCTCAAGAATTCAAGCTAGAGGACCCCACTTAGGTCTCCTCCTGCAAGGATTTTAAGGAACCGAGAGGACAAGCCCACCTGGAGGCCTCACCCTACTTTTAGACCATCTCTGGGAACTCAGAACCCCAGAATACCCTGCCCAACAGTGCTGAGTGGCTTCCAGGGCCCATGTGTGTCTCTTCTCCAGGTGTTTCTGGTCAAGGGACATATACACAATCTTAGACCCTTGGGGGTTATGCAGGGACCTGAGAGCGCACGTCCTGTCCCCTTATATTTTGTGCCCTCTGACTCCTCTTTCTAAGCTACCATTTTTAAATTATATACCTCTATTGAGATATAATTCACATGCCATGCAATTCACCCCTCTAAAGTGTATAATTAAATGGTTTTTAGAAAATTTTAGAAAATTTTTTTGTCCCCCATAAAAGAAACCCTGTACTCAGTTGGCAGTCACCTCCCCCATTCTCCTCACCACCTCCCAGTCCTCTGCAACCACTGATCCACTTTTTGTCTCTATCGTTTGCGTATTTGGACATTTCATATAAATGGAATATGAATACAGTATGTAGCTTTTTGTGACTGGCTTCTTTCACTTAGCATAATGTTTTCAAGATTTATCCATATCCATCAATATTTCATTCCTTTTTATTGCCAAATAATATTTCGTTGTATAGATATGCTACATTTTGTTTATCTACTTGTCCATTGATGGGTATTTGGATTGTTTCCACTTTGGGGCTGTTGTGAAAAATACTGTAGTGAACATTCGTGAACAGGTGTTTATGTGGGCATATATCTTATGTTCTCTTGTGTACATACCTAGAAGTAGAATTGTTAGGTCATAGAGTAACTCTCTATATATCTAGGTGAGGAAATGTCGAGCTATTTTTCAAAGTGGCTGCATGATTTGCTGGTTCCATCAGCATTGTATGAAGGTCACTATTTCCCCACATCCTCGCCAACACTTGTTATTTTCTGTCCCTTTGAATGTAGAAATCCTAGTGGGTATGAGCAGTATCTCTGTGGTTTTGATTTGTATTTCCCTGATGGCTAATGATGTTGAGCATCTTTTCATGTGCTTATCAAATATTTGTGTATGTGCTTATCAAATATTTGTGTATCTTCTTTGCAAAAATGTCTATTCAAATCCTTTGTTCAATTTTAATTGAGTTAGTCATCTTTTTATTACTGAATTGTTTAAGGGTTCTTTTTTCTGGATAGAAGTCCCTTATCAGATATATGATTTACAAATATTTTGTCCCATTATGTGGGTTGTTTTTTCACTTTCCTGATAGTATTCTGTGAAGCACAAACGTCTTTAAGTTTTATGTACTCTAATTTACCTATCTTTTTTCCTGTTGTTGCTTTACTTTTGGTGTCATAGCTCAGGATCCGTTGCCTAATTAAAGGTTGCAAAGGTTTACTCCTATGCTTCTTTCTAGATGTTTTATACTTTTAGCTCTTATGTTTAGGTCAAAGATCCATTTTGGGTTAAATTTTTTATACTGTGTGAGATAAGGATCCAGCTTCATTCTCTTGCTTGTGACTATCCAGATGTCCCAACACAGTTTGTTGAATAGACCATTCTTTTCTCATTGAATTGTCTTGGCACCCTTGTAAAAAACCAATTGACCATAAATATAAGGATTTATTTCTAGACTTCCAACCTATTCAATTAACCTGGATGTCTAGCCTTATGCTAATAGCACACTGTCTTGATTACTGTAGCTTTTTAGTAAGTTTTGAAATTGGGAACTGCGAGTCCTCCAACTTTGTTCTTCTTTTCCAAGATTATTTTGGTGATTCTGGGTCTCTTGTCCTTCCATAAGAATTTTAGGATCAGCTTGTCAATTTATGCCCCCCCCCCCGAAAAAAAGCCAGCTGAGACTTTGGTAGGGATTATATTGAATATGTAGGTCAGTTTGGAGAGTGCTGTCATCTTAAAAATATTCGTCTTCAGATCCATGACCATGAGATGTTTTCCATTCATTTGGATCTTCTTTAATTTCTTCCAACAATCTTTTGTAGTTTTCTGCATGCAAATCTTACAGTTCTTTTATTAAATTTATTCCTAAGTTATTTGATTCTTTTTGATGCTGTTGCAAATGGAATTGTTTTCTTAATTTCATTTTTGTAATGTTGATTACTAGTGTATAAAATTACAATAGTTTTTTTTTATATTGATCTTGTTATCCTACATCCTTGCTGAACTTATTTATTAGTTCTACTAATTTTTAAATCTATTCCTTGGGATTCACAAATGCAAGATCATGTCATCTACAAATAGAGATAGTCTTACTTCTTCCTTTTCAATTTGGATTCCTTTTATTTCTTTCTCTGACTAATTTTCCCGGCCAGAACCTCCACTACAATGTTTCTCGTTGGAAGATAAGGGCCCAGAAATTCAGCCCTCCATCACTATGACTGAGGCCAGGCCATGGGAGATTCAATGAACAGAGAGGGGCTTTTTGAAACCGATAGTAACATGGTTCCACCCAACACACCTTCCCAGGATGACATTTCACAACATCTTATGACAGAAAAATAGTGATGTGTTGTCATCCATTTTGCAAGCTATCAATGGAAGTTCTAGTGCATAGATTCTCAAGTGTCTTTTATCTGTAAATAATTTGGGGGCCTGGGCAACAGTGCTGATGTTAAGCCACATGGAGTTGAGTTCACTCGGACAACCACTGCCAGATTCAGCACTTTGCCAAATGCCAGGAGAAGACAAATCCAACTCCAAGAGCATCAGCCAGTAATAATAATTTTATTAATGGGCTGATCGCATGGGGAAACAGACCTCCAAATAACCCTAATAGACCACTTCTCACTGATGCAGTTGGCACATATGTTACCTTTTATGTATTTGTTTATACTTGCTTATAATAATTTTCTGGGTGAGTACTTTCTCCTCCCATTATACTTGAGCACCGAGACTTTTTAACTACCTTTACCAGTCCTTGGACACCTGGAGTGGTGCGATGCACAGGCTGTGTGGTAGTGCCTCCTAGCTCAGGTGTGACTGCAGCAAATGACTTGAGTGATTGATTCCCCAGTCTTAGGACAAGTCCTAACTTTTATCCCATGATCTCACTTCCCTTCTGAACATCTCCCCTAAAATGCATCCTTGGCACTTCAAACACCCTCTGTAGCAAAGTGACCCCTCACTGCCCATGTTCAGAATGCTCTTCTCCTAAGATTTACAACTTCTCGGGATGATGCCATTATCCTTCTTGTCCATCTCCCACGTTTATTTAATGTTAACACCTTCCTGTCCCTTGCTGCCTTTATTTAGTCTCTCATGGGTCATGCTGAGTCCCCCTGTTGGGTTTCTCTCAGATGTGCTCATTCGTCCCTCCCCGTGTGTTCTCAGGGCTCTCCCTCCACACAGAGTGGCCCAGATCATTAGAGTAGTCTCTGTTCAGCTGTTTCTTCAGTCAGTGAAAATTTGTTGCAAGATGAGCTTTCAAGCGTTGTTCTGATCACATCTCTTTCCTGCTCAAACTACCTCAGTAGCTCCCCATTACTTATAAAATTCAACTCAAATTGTATAGCGTGCAAAGTTTTCCATGAATCAGCCCTGGCATTTCTCTTCTTTTAATCTCTTGCTAGGCCAAACCTCATCATCTTCCATTTTCGTCATTTTGCTTTCTTCCTCCCAGGTCTTTGCTTACGTTATCTCTTCTCTTCAGCCTTAAACAGCTTCCCCATCTCAGCATTTATCCTACTGCACTCTTACAGCTCATCTCGAAGACTCTCTTCTTTTTGAAATCCTTCCTGATCTCCCCAGTTAGTAGTAATCTCTTGTGCTTTCTGAACACCTGGGACACTTTAGCCGTAACTTTCTTAGGCATTTGCCACTTTTTCTCTTATCAATTAGTTATGTTTGTAGATGTATGAAAAACTTACTCCCCTATAAGCTCTTTGCAAGGAAATGGACGTTGACTGAATCCATGGCAGGGTATTCTACAGCCTACATGGTTGACATTGCCACTCAGTGGGATCAGATCCTGATCGTTTCTCATATGGGCTTTATAGTTACCTGTATTTATCTCCCAGCCTCCCATTCTTCTCTTTCCTGTTGATCCTCATTGAAGATACTATCCAGAGTTATCCAATCAAGCACTCCTCTTCCTAAAATGATTCGATGCCACCCCATGACTCAATCTAGGCTCTTTACTCTTACCAGCCTCTGTCTCCCCATCCCAGCCCCACACACAGTCAGGTTCATTGGACATCCTGAACATGCCATGGCCATTCTGTACCCCTGAGAGTTCTCCACTTCCCAGAGTGTCTGGATGCCTTGATAACTCCTTGCTGTCCTCCAAAATATAAATACTTCTTCTCTAAGTCCATGCCATACTCTTTTCCCTGCTGTCGCTATAAGTAAATCTGCTTCCTCTGCATAGCTCGCGTAGCCCCCAGAACATACTGAGGCACAGTTTTGTTTGTTTGCAGAATCATATGTGGACATGTCTGTCTCCCACCAAAGGCTGTAAACGCCCTGAAGAGTAGAGACTTTCTTTTTATCTTTGTAATATCAGCATCTAGTCATCTGGCAGATATTCAATAAATAGTTGAATGAATGAAAACAAAATCCAGGAATGCTTTTTAATTAAAGAGGAAACCGATGAGTGAACCACGACCAATCAAGCCAAGATTTATAGCTTCCTGAGAAAGAAAAACTGTCCAAACAGGGTCTGCAGGAGAACTTTCTGCATGATGTAATTCTCAGCCTCCTTCTGGGAAGTAATTAACATTCCTGATTAAATGCTTGAGCAATTCTCTGATCCTCCTAAATGATTAGGAACTTCTGGGAAGTTAGGGTTGTCCACCCAACTGACTGACTAACCTAATGGTCTTTAACCAGACTTTGTTTTTTGTTAGTCTTCCTTGCAAAGAGCTTGAAATAAAACTTTGACACATGTTTGTAAACAATTTGTCTGGAAACTTCTTCTTCTTTTTTTTTTAACACAGTTCATCTTAAGACTATTTCTGGGCCCTCCCACTTCACAACAACTTATATGCGAATGCAATATCTTGTTCATTCTCTCTCTTCACTCTACCTTCCCCTCATGCAGTGACATACAGTAAGAGAGGAAGGGGGAAGTAGTGCATCCTTAGAGGGGCTGAGACTGACAGATGGGCAGAGCACGGACACGGAGCACGTCGTGGACTGTCTAAGGAGCTTGGATTTTATACATATACCAAGGGAGGAAATTGACCTTAACCAAGATCTTCTGAAATTCAGAAAAATATACTGCATGTGCTAGGAGTTTTAAGAAGAATAGCATTCTTATCAGTCAGGATAGGCTAGGATATGCTGCAGAAGCAAACAATCCCCAAATCTCAGTGGCTTAGAACAACCAAGATTTATTTCTTGCTCATACCATGTGTCCAACCAGAAGAGTGATCTGCTGCACATGATAATCACTCAGGACCCAAAATAACAGAGGCTTCCCCATTTTATGGCTCCAGGGTTTGTTGCAACGAAGGAGAGAAGATAGAGAAGCATACAGCGGTAATTAAGCAATTAATTCCAAGTAAATGATTCTTCTTGGAAGTGACAAACTTCTCACATTTCATTGGCCAAAGAAGATTGCAAAGTCGCACCCAGCTTCAAGGAGGGCAGGAAAAGATCATCTTTCTATATTCCTGGAAGAGAGAAGCACCTGAAATATTTCCGAATACTCTACCCCACACAGCAAACATACTACAGAGGCAGAACAGCCTCTTCAGATCTTGGAGGATGTTTTAGATGGTGGCGGAAAAGAGAACTCGGTGGACCTCTGTGTGTCGAATGTAAGAGAGGATCTCAGACCTTCAGAATGGTGGTGGGAGGAGCTTGGTAGACCCTCTTTACAGTGAAACCAATTAACTGGTGAAAATTATAACAACTATTTAAAGTCTCTGGAAATTTTCCTAAAAGGATAGAGCAAATGGAGAAACCTTTATTCAAGAAAATCTAGGGGCCGGCTCCGTGGCCGAGTTGTTAAGTTTGTGCGCTCCTCTGTCGGGGCCCAGGGTTCGGATCCTGGGCGTGGACATGGCACTGCTCGTCAGGCCACGTTGAGGTAGCGTCCCACATTCCATAACTAGAAGGACCTGCAACTAAGATATACAACTGTGTACGGGGGCGGGGGCACAGGGCGGGTTGGGGAGATAAAGCAGAAAAAAAGAAGATTGGCAACAGTTGTTAGCCCAGGTGCCAATCTTTAAAAAAAAAAGGAAAATCTATATCTCGGTAAGAACATCGAGTTGGTAGCTTTTGAGCCATGACCTGTTCTCGTGCCCCTTCCCCCAGCTCCATATGATGGAAGCTCTATGCTAGGAGGGTGTGGCTGAGAAGATGGGGGGGCCACAGCTCCTAGCCTTCTCCTCCAGCTCCTAGTCCAGGGCTATGGTTTTACTCTGGGAGGGGCAGGCTGCTCACATATCTCATTCTCTCCAGCCCTGAGTGTGGAAGTGCTGTCTCAGCAAGTAGGGTTGAGAGATCCGGGCTCGCTTTCCCCACTCAGCTCTTACTCATGGGGGCAGTGCCTCTGTCCCAGGCATGATAGTCTGAAAATACTGGGGCCTCAATGACCCCTACCCAAATCTGCTTGTAGAGTGGAGTTTCTATGTCAGGAGGGCCAAGAAAAGAAGAGTAAGGATTATCAATGCCCTCCCCACAACACACAGTGCCCACTTGTGGAGCAGAGGTTTCACTCCAGGAGAAGTGGGCCATTGTCCCCACCCCCAGCTCTGGCACAGGGATTCTACCCTGAGGGAGAGGCAGGAGGTCAAAATGGCATTTCTGTCAGAGAGGACTGACTTTACTTGGAATATAGCATGGAGACGTTCATGCCTAAGGTCATTGTCAAAAACAACGGAAATCTTGGTGGTGAGCAATTAAGGAGCTGCTGGTAGCTCGATGATACTAGTAGCACCAAGCAAAATGGCAGATTGAAAAGAGACAGCCAAGAATAACCTTCCTGAGATCACACGCACACGAAGGAGTCCAGAAGGCTGGGTGCATGCAAAGAGCTGAAAGGAAAAGAACTGTCAACCAAAACTCCTGTATCTGGCAAAGCTATCTTTCAAAAATGAAGGAAATCCTCGTACATTGTTGGTGGGAATTTAAAAAATGGGGCAGCTGCTTTCAAAAGCAGCCTGACAGTTCCCAAGAAAGTTAATCAATAGAGTTGCCTGGCTATTCCACTGCTAGGTATACACCCAAGAGAAATGAAAACACATCCCCACCAAAAACTTGTACCTGAATGCTCATAGCATTATTCATAATAGCCCCAAAGTGTCAGAAATCCAAACGTCTATCAACTGATGAACGGATAAATGTAGTGTATTCATACAATGGAAAATTATCATGCAATACACGGAAACGAAGTACCGATACGTGTGACAACATGGATGAAGCTTGAAAACGTTATGCTAAGTAAGAGAAGTCAGTCACAAAGGACCGTGTGTTGTATGGTTCCATTTATAGAAAATTTCCAGAATAGGCAAATCCATAGAGACGGAGAGTATATTGTTGGTCGCCTAGAGCTGGGAAAGTGTGGAGGGAATGGGGAGTGACCGGGCATTATATCCCTGGTCTGCCGTGATAAAGGACCTCAAACAGAGTGGCTTAAAACAGCAGAAATGTATCCTCTCACCGTTCTGGAGGCCAGACGTGGGCAGGGCCATGCTCCCTCCAGAGCTCTGGGAAGCATCCTTCCTAGCTTCTTCCAGCTTCTGGTGGCCCCAGGCAGCATCACTCCAGTTTCTTCCTCCCTCTTCCCTCTGTGTCTGGCTTTCTGGGCATTCCCTTCTCTGCACGTATCTGTGTCCACATTCCCCTCTTCTTATAAGCACGCTAGTCGTCCACATTAGGGCCCACCCTAATGACTTCTTTATCTTGACTTGATTTCATCTGCAGAGATCTTATTTCCAAAAAAGGTCATATTCACAGGTACCAGGGGTTAATACTTCAGCATATCTTTTTGGGGGGCATACTTCAACCCATAACAGACTGCTAATGGGTACAGGGTTTCTTTTTGGGGTGATAAAAATGTTCTAAAATTGATTATGGTGATGGTCGCATGACTCCTTGACTATTCTAAAAACCATTGAATTATACGTTTTCAATGGGTGAAGTGTGTGGTATGTGAATTATATCTGAATAAAGTTGGTCTGAAAAATGAAAGAGAATAAAGATATTCCCAGATTAAAAAAGAAAACATGAGAGAAATCATGGCTGGCAGAACTTCCTTAAAAGAAATACTAAAGGAAGTTCTTCAGGCAGAAAGGCAGGGACATCAGACAGTTATTCAAATCCACACGAAAAAACAGAGTTCCAGTAAAGGTAATTATGTAGGTACTGATAAAAGACAATATAATTATACGCTTCTTTTCTTTCTTCTCTTTGCTGATATCAGAAGCAATTGCATAAAAGAGAGGAATCCACACATGCACTTTCACCTGCATGAAGCCAGAATGACCCCAGCATTTCTCCTGAATTTTCGCCCTTCCCTTAGGCTGGTTCTGTCCGGCTTCCGAGATGCTCCCTGATCCTGAGATTTCCTGGCCTTGTTCAGGGCTCCTGGTATTATTCTCCACCACCCACTCCTGAAATAGAAACCAAATAGTCATTTTTGAGACATTTCTAGTTGCTTTTGATACTGGTTAAGAAACTACATATGTTCTCTGCTGAAGGAAAAAGAAAAACTTATCTAAAAGCTAATCACACTTTCTAAATGACAGAAATGTTTGGCTGGAGTTAAAAACTAAAGGTTAAGGATAAAGGTCCATTTTCTCAGATCTAATCCTCTTGGCCGTGGTCCTGCCTGTGGCGCACAGGGAGATTCTCTAAAGCAAAGGTCAGCATCTGTCTTAGAACTGACCAGCCCACATACAATGCAAACTTTTTTTCTTTTTTAAATGATATCAACTGATTCCAAACTGAGTTTTTTGGCAGCCCGGGGTCTTGGGTGTCTCAAGTGGAGAATTGTTATTGGCTCTGCCCAATTCACGGCAGCTGTTCTGGAGGCACCGTGCTGTGTCTGATTATGGTGAGAATCCACAGCATCTCTGCTCATCCGGCGAATGAATGAGTCTACGTGCTGCCGTGAGAGCTTTAGGACTCCCGTCTTCTACTGCCACGCTCTGAAATCTATAGGAGAGCCGGTACAACTCTGTGTTCTGAAATGGCCTGTTTTGCATTAGCAGCAGAGGATCAAGATAAGAGCTTGGTCTTCCAAACCCCACTGTCTTACCCTGTGCCTCCAACTCCAAGCTGTTCAGTACCTTTGAGTTGTTGTCACCAGAGGGCCATGGGGTGAGGATGAGGCCGAAAGTCACACGGGGCAACTCAAGTAGTTTCCTCACCATGAGAAGAGCCATCTACAATAGAGAAGCCGTTGGAGCCCAGGAAGGAGGCCTAAGGATGGCAGATGTGGTGGAAAAAGTTGTTACTTGGGGTCTGTGGATCCTGGGGGAAGTTTGAAGCTCCCCCAAACCTGAAAGGCTGAGAAGGGCTGCAGAAAGAGTGAGCTGAGTCTTTCCTAACCCAAGTTGGGAGAAAGGAGGGCAGGCCAGGGAATCTCTAGAAAGATTTCGTCCAGCTGTTTGAAGAGGGAGCTGACAGTCAGAGCTGCTGCGCCTTTCGCTGCGGGAGAACTCCTCCCTTACCAGTGTCCCATGGACCAGACCCAGCCAGGTGAGCTCGCAGAGAAGAACTGCCCACTGAGAGGCATAGCCGCCTGGTCAACCTGGCCGAGCACATGCCCAGAGAAAGAGAACCAGCAGCTGGAAATCAAGATGTTGGCGGAGTTGGTTCCTTCTGGAGGCTCTGAGGGAATCTGTTCCATGCCTCTCTCCTAGCTCCGGGTGGTAGCCAGCCATCCTTGTCGTTCCTTGGCTTGACGCATCACTCAGATCTCTGCCCCCATCATCACATCATCGTCTTCCCTGTGTCTCAGGGTGTCCTCTTCTGTCTCTTATAAGGACCTCTCTTTGGGTTTAGGGCCCTTGCTAATCCAGCGTTATCTTACCTCCATCCTTACCTTAATTACATCTGCAAAGGCACTATTTCCAAATGAGGTCATTTTCTGGGATGGATGTAAATTTGGTGGGGACACTATTCAACTCACTGGAGTTTGGAGGAGCCTTCTGTCAGGCCTGTTGGGTGGAGAACCATGGCAGAGAAACAAAAGCAGAGAAGGAAATGAATTTGTTCAGGAGGGTTCCAGGAGCGCCCCAGGCACGGAGATGAGGGTGCCACGGGAGATTCTCCACATGACTCATTGGTGGCCTCGCAGGACCACAAAGCCTCGGTGGGCAGGTCCCCTCAGCCCGGGCCACTGTGAGGTGGGGGATGGGGCAGGGCTTGGAGATGCCTGGCAGAGGGAGGCCGTGAGATGCCAGGAGGATAAAAAGGCACTTTCTGGGCCCTGTGGGTTGTGAGAAAGCTTTGTACCTGTAAGTCAGAGGAGTCTGGGGTTGAATAAGGACGTATTATTATGCTTGGCTATGAGAAGCTGATTTGACATTTGAAAAAACAATAAATGAAAATTGTTGAGGATCACGCCTTGCTAATATTTCATAAATAGCGGGAGACATCATGGGCCTAGCCTCCCCTGCAAGTCAGATTGACACGGATAGAACTCAGGGAAGAGTTGGCAGGTGGGACCTCGGAGACAAGGGGCTGAGAGCAGGAGGGGTCCTTGGGCAGGGGATGAGGGGTCGGGCCCTCTGTGGAGGAGACAGCCATGCGGGGACACATCACAGAAGCAGGGAAGGCCGTGGGTTTGCAGAGCTCAAATAAAGAGTCTGTGGAAGCAAATAGTAGGAGGTGAGGACGGACATCATTTTGACTGAATTCTGCAGACAGGAGGGCGCCGGGGCATCATCTCATGGGAGGACAACCTCTCTGGTCCGGACTTCTTCTCCTCAGTTGTGGTAAAATACACATTACATGAAAATTATTGTCTTACCCATTTTTAGGTGCACTGTTCGGTGGCGTTAAGTATATTCTCATCGTTGTGTGTTCCTTACTCCTTTTCATGTGGGAAGGGGGACTGAATGTTGGTGACGGAAAGAGTCCCATGAGGAGGTGGGCCTGGAGTCTTGGGTGAGAGGGAGAGAAAGTTGAGTCCTCCCCAGCTTGTGATAAGAAGAGCTTCGGTTTTGCAGATAAGCGGACTTTCTGGAACACTGGGAGTAGAGCAGAGACGTCGTCCAGAGACAGATGGGCACTGCTTTCTGCTTTCTCCCCTCGAGGAGGTAGCCTTGCTGATGCTGAATTTGCTTCAAAAGCGAGGGCAAAGCCCTGCTAAACAGTCCCGGTACAGAAGCACCCAGATTTCTTTAGTGTCTTTACTACTATAAAATAATTTGGTAAATTGAAGATACTTTAGCACAACTTCTTTTCAAATGCATGGGGCATCCTTATATTAAAAGAGTATTTGTTGTGTATCCAACAGTCAAACTTAACAGGGTGACCTCTCTCTTAATTTGGTAATCATATTCTGACGAAACTTTGATATCTGGGTTAATTAAATCCATTACTTAGGCTAACTGTACCCGGTTATGGTGGGGTCTCTTTCCACTAGCCCATAACTCATAGGAAATATGCAGGCTCGTGCACACGTGGCCAGCCCATCCCCAGCCTCCCACTCTGCTCTGTCTCAAGTGCTACCAAGACAAAGCGCTCATGGCTCCCCCATACCCCTCAGGCCACGTGGAGCTCCCACGAGACGCTTTTCCCCCTTCAAAGCTGTCCACTTGCACCTGGTTTCCCCTACAGGGAAGGGGGTAATGGCTGACAGAGGGCTATATGGACCAGCCTGGTGCCCCCTAGAGGCAGCCGCCTCTCCTCCACAGTCCCACCTACAGAGAGCCCAGACGTTGGCTAGAAGGGCCTCCTGCAGAACCGAGGATAAGGGAGCCCTTGGGAAATCTGGGGTGCCCTACTCTCCTCAGGCTGCCCCCAGGCAGAAATCCCTGTGGGTTCTCCCTGCAAAAGGAAAACAACCACCAAGGCTGCATCCAGGATTAAACTGCCATGTCGAAAGCACATCATTAAAGCAAGCTGTGACCCAAATATTTGTTGTGGTGTGCTTAAGAGTTTTTCAAGTTATTGAAAATAACGGAAAAAGTGAAACACCAAAAAGAAAAAAAAGAAAGAAAGAAAGAGAAAAAGAAACACCCTAGAGCAAGGAATGTTGTTGGATGATTCTCTGGGAGTTGTGTAGCAGTTTTTTGTTTTCAGAAATATAAGCTTCACTGTGGAGAGGGAACTGCAGAAGTAGACACAAAGCATCATTGGCACACGATTTTGAGAGTTTAAAGGGTGGCAGGATGGCTGAGGGTGTCTACAGCCCAGATGGACGGGCATTTGAAATGAAAGACACGCCAGTGGGAAAGAGGAGTGCCTGAAACATGATGTTAAATTCAGTGCAAAGAGTAGGACAACCTCACGCAGCTCCTTGTATGCAAGGTTGACCGGCTGCCTTTTTGGGGATGCTGGTAGGATGTTGCCAGCTGCACAGAGCTGGCTGTTAGGGCATTGAGGAAGCTGTGTGGACAGCTTAGGGATGTGGGCAATTGGACTCAGTCCCTTTACACTCATTTGCTTATGGCTAGTGGAAGCGGCTTAATCTCGTATCAGTTTTTATACACTTCAAAGGAAATACAAGTAAAATTTAAATTTATAGAGCACTGTCCTCCAAGTATTTAATATTCTACTAGCCTTAGACGTAGCAGCAAAGATGTGTCTTCCACTAAACTCCAACTCTCAATCTCTCTTTCTCACTTTCTCAACGTCCCTCTCAAAGAGTGCGAATGTTTGGGTCTTTACTTAGGTTTTATTAACGTTGCGACAGACTCCAAGATAAAATCCAGACTGTGTGATTCTGGCTGAAACTATAGGTGTGGGGTCTAAACCAAGCGCCATGGAGTCTGGCCACTGTCAGTGGATGCAGTTAGAGGAGCTGTCACTAGGTGGCGCCATGAGTCATAGTGGCAGGAACCATATGGCCGGGCTCTCGCCAGTCATGGCTATTTATGGGCCTCGGTAAGAGTGATGCTTATTTTTCTATAAACATCGCACTGATATTGATATTGATATAAACCACCACCAACAATCATTAACTGATTTCAAGAACTGTTCATTGTATAAATGATATCTTTTAGCGTAAGGATTAAAGAATACCTGGGTTGGCATCAATGATGTGCCTGCAGGAGTGCATTTCTAACTCTGAGTTTCCATTTTCTGTGTTTAGAAGAGCACGTTTCCCCTCTCAGTCGCATGGTGAATGCCTGCCAGTCTTCGCTACGGAGACAGTCACGTGTTCTTGGGGCTTGGTGTCAGACGCTCTCTTACACTTCTCGCACCACACCTTGGAAGAAGCGGACTTCTTTCCAGGCCTTCTATCTCTGAAGGCCCCTTCCTCCTGTCTTTAGAGAAGCGCCTGGCCGTTGAATTCTGTATTCCAAGGAACTTTGTTTTAGGTTGTAGAGAGCCGTTGGCAGGCAAGGGTACTGGAAAGAGTTCTTCTGGCCTCACAATACCTGCCATGATCTCTTTGGAGTCTGGAGGGTTTCACAGGCAACCCCTATCCCCAACTCCTTCCTCCCTTAAAAATGTAAATATTTTAAAATCGGTGGAGCGAGGTGGTTAACTGCATAGGCTCTTGGGTCAGGCACACCTGGGGTTACATGGCTGTTCCTCCACTGCCACATCCTCTCTGAGCCTCAGTTTCCTCATCTATTAAATCAGGATATTCAAAGTATCTAATTTCATGGGTGGTTGTAATGATCAAGTGGGATAACGCTTATACAAGGTGGTCACGTAATAATGGCTCAGTTTATACTCGCTATTGCTCTTATTTTGTTAGTTCATTTGTATTTCTGCCCTATTTCCTTTATATAACACATTGGAAGCTACTTATATAAATATCTACCTTAAAAAAAAACGCTCAGTGCCAGCACAATTTTGAATTAAAATGCAGGCTGGGAGAAAAACAGAACACAGGAATTGTAGGATGTGGGTATTCATAAACTTCTACTGAGTTGCTTGGACTTAGCACATATTTGTTTCCGAGCTCCCCACTAGCTAAAGTGAAAAGAGAATCAGGTTCACTTATATGATGCCTATGGACTGCAAGACAAAACCTACCACTCCCTCAAGGAAGCATACTTGTTCTTGGTTCTTAATTCTAAAAATATACATTTGTTATATGGGGGCATTAACTTGCAAATGCTAACTGATGTAAGGGAAAGTGACCCCAATAACAGCCCTGTATGAGGCATCCTAGGCACTCCTTTATTATAAGCCAAGGGAAAAGTGAAAGGCAGTTGTGCTCCCCAGAACTGTGAATAAGACCAAGTAGAAGGCAGAATTGTGAGATAGCCCCCAAGAGTCACGCCTCCCAGTGTACATACCCTGCATAATCCCCTCCCCTTGAGTGTGGGCAGGACCTTGATGGATTGCAGCCCCATGATTAGATTATGTGATGTGGCAAAGGTGAAGGGATTTTCTAGATGCAATCTCTAATCAGTTGGCCTTAAGTTAACCAGAAGGAAGATTGTCCTGGGTGGCATGACCTGATCAGTGCATTATTAGAAGACTGAGAGGTAAGCAGAGTCTCTTGCTGGTCTTGAAGAAATAGCTGCCGTGTCGGGAGAGGGTCATGTGGCTACGACCTGAGGACAGCCTCTAGGAGCTGAGAGTGATTTTCAGGGGACAGCCATCAAGAAAACTAGGACCTCAGTCCTGCAGTCACGAGGAACTGAATTCTGCCAACAGCTTGAATGAGCCTAGCAGAGGATCCTGAGTTCTAGGTGACAATGCAGCCCTGCAAACACTTTGATTTCAGTCTCGGGAGATGCTGAGCGGGGAGCTCAGTTGCACCATGCCTGGCGTCTGATCTACAGAAACTGAGATAATAACAGGAGGTTGGTTTAAGCAGCTAAGTTTTTGGCAGTTTGTTACCTGACAATAGAAAACTAATAAGATCAATGGCTGAAGTCCATCGCCCTTGGATAGATTCACAATGAAACCTAGAAGATCTAGGGCATTTCCCAAACTAAATTTAACGTGACATTAGGAGAGGGAGATGTTAATAGATGTGCCACAAGAAAAAGAAAACTTGTGTTGCAGACCCTGACTGTGCACGTTTCAGAGAAGGCCTTTGTTCTCCTGCTGGGGCAGAGTCAGGTTCTTTGGTTGTAAGCAACAGAAATCAGCTGGCTAACGCGTACAGGGGAGTTCATGGAAAGGCTACAGTGGAGGTCATGGAACGAGGAGAAGGCTGAAGAAACAGTGTCAGAATGGACAGGAACCTGGAAATTCCTGGGGCCTCCCTACCAAGAAAACCCTTGATGGCCCCATTGCCACCAGAATGAAAAAAAATTTCACCTTTTCCTTTCTCCTGACGCTACTATTATCACATAATTATGCTCAAGATTCGCAGTCTCAGTGAAGTGTGGGTCTGGCGCTTAGCCGCAGGGGAGCAGGAGCCCTGAATCCACCTGCCAAGACCCACCGGGTAGTTCCCCCAAGGACAGTTGTAGCCAGAAGGAGAGAGAATGGATGGTGGTCCACCCCAAGGCAAAGGGGGTCCACAAAAATAGGATTGGGCTTGTGAATTTGGGATAGAATTGGAGCTCTTCCCTTTGCTGAGTGTTAGAAGAAAGGAAAATCGCTCTTACAAGAAAAGGTGAAGAATTTAGAGCCGGTAAACTCCACAGCATCAGGAGAGAGGGCTGAGGAAGCAGAGATGGAAGAGGGGTGGGACTGCTCAGATGGTAGAAGGCTGCGCAGCGTGCCGCTTCGTTGTGAACCCAGGATTTTGAGCAGACTGGATGCTCTGTGTCAGGGGCGGAGAGGCTGAGCTTTGTGTCTGTGCAAGTGAGAGCAGATACTGACCCGGAAGGCTTAACCCATGGGAAGCAGCAGAAAGCGCGGAAGAGCTTCTGACTCTCACAAGCTGTGGAACCAGCTGGGGTCTGAGCCAGTGAGACCCTGTGAGAAAACGGGGCCCCAGCTTCTGCGTAGGCTGCGTGGGTTTGGCAAGTAGTGTATCCTAAATACCCTCTTTGGAAACTCATAATAAAATGAGCCTATTAAAGATGCAGTGCTGTGTCTGGGCGGCCCCACTGAGTGTTGTTCTCTTTGTGGGGGTTGCCACAGGCTTCGGACAGCTGGCGTTTGCTCAGGGCAGTAAGTTCTCACTAAAGCTTCATTTGTTGATGGAATTCTGTTGTAGATTCAGGCTGGGGTTTTCTATGTCATACTTGTGTGCTTTCTCATTCTAATGTTTGGTGTTCTGATGAAACACTCTAACGAGTGAATGTTTAAGAATTCGGTGTGCACAGTTACACAATTTTGTGAACTATACTGTGTCCTGTTAATGCATGTTGCTCCTTGATTTAATATATTTTATCAGTATTGACTAAAAGTAAAGATGTCATGTAACATTCATTTATTCATTCACACAATATTGATGTGCCAGCCACCACTCTGGGCACTTGGGGTGTATTGATGAGAAAAAAGAGACTAAGATTCCTGACCCTTTGGTGTGCGGACACAAACACACACACACACACACACACTCTCTCTCTCTCGCGCTCTCTCTCTCTCTCTCAACTTCTGAGAAGTCTTGCAGTTGAAGAAAACTTGGATGACTGTTTCAGCCTTGTCTTAAATTTATCTAGATAAGGAACGTTTTCCTTCAGTATATTTACAGTATCCTGCGGGGTAGCGTTCCACACAGTGTAGCGCCCTGGGAAATGCTGACACAGCCATGCTGGGCTATGTGTCCCTCAGAAGAAACATCCATCAATATCGTTTGTTTCTGCCTTTGGTGAGAGTCAGGTGGCAGAGGGATTATTGATAAATTATCCCCCTGGGTCAAAAGAGCAAATATTTTTTGCCACTTGAAGGGACATTCATGTGCTTCCCACATCCAATGGGTAGGTGACTTTGGTGCACACGGAGGCCTTCGCTGAGACTGTCACTTAACTAGATGTCTGACCCATGTCTGCTGACAGGACCAGGACCAGGATATTTCTAAGAGATTCTGGATCAAACAAGGTTGCAGTCAGAGCTCATTGGTCATTTTCTCTTACGGGCCCATGTCTCTCTTAAGCCAGGCTCTCTAGATTTATATTTGCCTCCCTGGGTCCCGGTGTGACACCTGGCACTCTCTCTGCTCTATGGGACTCTGGGGACTTGAAGAGATCCTGTCTCATTCTTTACACAAACATCCCCTACCCACCACCTCAGCTGATTGCTCGGTTGGGATTTTCTGACAGGAAGTATGAAGCTTAGTTAAATGTCTGTACAAGTTCAAGATGCTTGAGGAGGGAGGCACTTTGCAGTCATCCCAACAGGTTTCCTTCCTCGCCCTGTTACGGCAAAGAAACTCACATGATTGTGTAAAAGAATGGCTGAGTGGCTCTGCAGCATGTGGGCACATTCCACCTGCAATGGAATAACCTGAGGTCCAGAGTCCTCAGGGTCACTGATGAGTGTGTGATGAGAGAGGGAAAACAATTTGGGGTGATACCATCTTTTGGGGGTAACTGCCTATGATTTATTTTATTTTGAGGATATGTAAGACACAGGAGAGACATGGGCCAACACGTTGGTCGTGCTGATGATTTTTAGGGCCAAACCAGTAAAACCTTGACCCTGGGTCCCAGGAGAAGAAATGGCCCCTCATCCTTTGTGGTTCTATGCTGTGGCTGTTCTTTGTTCTTCAGTGGTGGCAATCCCTTACATCCTCAGCCAGGTATCATTCACTCATCCTCCCTTGGAAATTATGATGATTGCTTTGGGGCTCTCTAGAAAGAGCGATTATGGTGGGTGTGTTTTCCTTTGTACTTTGAAAGAAGGGCATCCACAAGACTAAATGTTTACTGAGCCTTATAGTGAAAGAGTAGGTTCTTCAGCTCTGTAGAATGCTAATATTGGAAAGATCACCCCCCGTGGCTCCCTGCCTCATTTTACCAATGAGGAAACTGAGGCCCTGGCGTCAAATGGATTGATCTAAAGCTCCCTATCGGTGGATGGGCTGAAGTGATTATCCCCGGTCCCTTCCTGCCTGAACGAAGCTTCTCTTACACACGTGTTTTCTCTCTGCGGCGCGCCCCAGCCTTCTCAGCCTAGGAACATATGCGGCACTTCAGCACTGACCTGCGGGGCATTTTAAACTGCAAGATCACCAATAAAAAGCACAAAAATGCCAAAACATGGCACGAAATAGAGCGTGAACAGGACGCTTGTTCACTATATGAGGGCTGAAGCCAGAAGGCAGCCTCGGCTTGTCCCACCTCAGCTGGGAATGTGGGCGTTGGGAGAGTCAAATTTTTCACTGCTGTCTGCATGTCTGTAAATGGCTGTAAAAGTGCTGGAAGTTTTTTTTTTATTGTTGAGGTATAATTGACATATTATGTTGGTTTTGGGTGTATGTGAGTTTTGATTTGGGGGTTACAAATAAATGCTAGCGACTTGGTGAATTTGCAAATACGGAATCCCTGAATAATGAGGACCGACTGCATGTCTGTCTTATTTTGAGGTGGCATGTAAGCTGCAGGCTCTGAGGAAGGCCCAGGGAGGTGGATGGGGGCCAGGTTACAATCACTACCATCTGTTGGAGTTTACTAGGTTCCAGGCACCGTGCCGAGCACTTTGTACTTTGCTGGCTGACCGTAAGCCCATGAGCAGAAGTGTTGAGACCCAAGAAGAGCCCCCATCTTGCCTTGGTGGATCCCATCTTGTAAATCAAGACCCACGACCAGGGAGCATGAAGAATGCCCAAGTCGAGACAGGAAAGGCGATTCATATAACCTGACCAGCGGGGAACCAGAATTCCGAAGTCCCAGAATCCTGCTGTCCCTGGGACAAACGCCCTGAGGATGCAAAGGGCCAGGGAATACCAAATGTCCTTCTGTCCACCTCCAGCTTCCGGTCTGTCTGGGACCACCTGGTGCTACTGACTTTCCGTGTTCTCTGCTGTTTCTGAAGTTCACGTCTGGGCAGGGAGGAGGCGAGTGTCGGAATCACTGTGAGGCACACACAGAATTTCTAGAATTAGGCCTGGGCCTAAGATGGCCTTTAAAGAGAGAGAAATCCAGATGAGGTTCTAGCTCAGTGCCTTGGGAGAACTTTCTTTCTTAGTGTTTGTCTTTCCGCTCAGCCTTGCGCTCCCTGCCTGGCTAGTGTTCCTGAACTAACTCTTGAACCAAGCGTTCCTCCCCTCTGCGTTTGATTGAATAGAAAACCTGTTTTACAGGAGTTGGGGGAGGATTTTTTTTGGAGTTGCCTTCAAGAGGCTTCCGCCCCGACTGCAGTGGCTTCTCTTGAGCGGCCACGGTGCCCTAGGGAGAAGGTGGGGACCTTCCAACTACTCCAGGGCCAGCCGGCTTGTCTTGGGTTTCAGGGTCTCTGGAAACATCTGGTCTTGGTCCTGGGCTAGTTGACACAGCATGGACTTTATGAAAACAAACAAATGTAATATTACACCTTAGGAAACGAGGACTCATAGAATGGCCTGCTTAAGGAAATAATGAAGGAACAAAAGAAATAGGAACATTCTCTAAAGCTTGTGAAAAGGAGTCTGAATCAGAAGCCATTCCAGCTTTTTCCACTGGGTGGTGTTTTGTTTAATTTTAGTATATGCTTCCAGTCTCTGGGCAGGTCCACAATCCAGATGAGTTCTGGGCATTGCCCTTTGACAATTCTGAAGAGTTGGGGAAATTTACTTGGGTGCAATTCTCTTGTTTTTTATACTCATTGAATACATTTTTTGGAGGGTTGTTTTTCCACACCCTATATACCTGTTGCCATCATTCCCATAAAGACTGGAAACTTGAGCATAAAGACAGTGCTTTTTTGTAGCTGTAATCTGGTACCTAGCACAGTGCCTGGCAGAGTGTCATCCTCATAATTACGTGCCCACTATTCAGTGAGCAAGGGAGTTACGGTTACAGCCATGCTCCACTTGGGACACATTTAATTAGAATTTATCCATCTATCCAGGGCTCGGGGAACATTTCCTGAAAAGGGTCAGAGATTGAGTGTTTTAGGCTTTATGGACCATGCAGGCTGTGTCACGACAACTTGACGCTGCCGTTGCAGTTGTGAAATCAGTCAGCAGTGTGGCAGGGCTGGCTGTGTTCCAGTAGAACTTCATTTACAGAAACACACCATGAACTGGACTTGGCCCATGGCTGTAGTTTACCCTGACCTGTGTGAAAGCACACACAGGCACCAGACAAACCTTGGAGGTCATTGTGGTGAAGAGAAGAGACAATGAGAGTTTGTAAGTAGCAGAGACAAAGCTGTGTGTTGACCCAATTCCATGTCACTTTCCACCTGAGCGTAGGAAGACCATGTCTCCCAGCCTCCTTTGCAGTCAGGTGGCACCTTGCGACTACTTCTGGTCAATGAACTGTGCGTCCTAATGGGAAGCCTACTGTGTTCAGACCTGGCCTGTAAAATGTCCAGCCTGCTGCTCCATGCTCTCTTCCCTCGCCTGCTAATTGGGTGCAAATACAGTCGTCCCTCTATATTTGTGGGGGATTGGTTCCAGCAACCCCTGGGTATAGCCAAATTTGTGGATGCTCAAGTCCCTTATATAAAATGGCATAGCATTTGTATATAACCTACACGCATTCTCCCATATGCTTTCAATCATCTCTAGATTACTTATAATACCTAATACAATGTAAATAGTTGTTATACTGTATTTTGGGGGGGAAAATGACAAGAAAAAAGGGTCTGTACGTGTTCAGTACAGATTCAGCCATTATAGGCCTTTCAATCCATGGTTGGTTGAATCTGCGGATACTGAGGGCCGACTGTAATCTGGTGCAGGACTTGAGGGCCCTGGGAGTTGGCGGAGCCACTGATGGAAGGAGCCTGGGTCCAGAGCAGAGGAGCAGAGTCCTCCCCACCCTCACCCTTGAGGCAGATTGCCTAGGAAGGAGTGTAAAGTGAACCTGTGTGTGTTGTTTAGACACTGAAATTTGGGAGTCGTTAGTCTGTCTTCTCTAATAATGCCATATTTGAGTTCAGATGTGGGTAAAGGAAAGAAATGGAAAATTAGAAGCTCAGAGCTGTTCTCCAGGTCTAACAGCCTCCCGTCTGGCAAACCTCTGGTTTTTAATAGGAAGGAAAGGAAATTAGGAGGTTTTGGTGCCCACATCTTCTGGAAAGTCTGTGTACAGGAAGTGGGACTGCAGTTTGGGTCTGAGAAACTTGGACCTTGAGGAGAGAGCCACCGGGAGGTAGGATGGGGGATAGCAGAAATGGGACCAGAGATAGGTAGCTTTTTAAAAAATTATGCATGAACCAAACTAACCCTTGCACCCAGCGTGTGGCCCTGAGTACAGTGGTCATCTCCATGCTGAGTAAAATGGGTTTCTTCGAGCTTGCCTAGGACCTCCCCATCCTAAGATAGTTTCTTTCTGTCTGTGGGTATATAAAGTAAAGAGTGATAGCTTCTATAATAAACCAACACCAAAACCCCAGTGGCTTCACAAAACAAGCATTTATTTCTCAGTCACATCCACCTCAATCCGACGTGAGTCATGGGCTTTGCTCCACACAGTCGTTCAGGGATCCAGGTTCCTTCCACCTCGAAACTCCCCTCCTCTTGGCCCTCATCATCCTCTCTTTTCAGCTGCAAAATAGGGAAAGAAAGAATGGAGGAGGATCGCATGGGAGGTCTTCAAAGCCAGGCCTGGTAGTGATGTGCATTACTGCAGCCCAAATTCATCGCTCAAAACTCAGTTATGCGACTGCAAGGGAGGCCGGGAAAAAATAGCATGACCTGTGAGCCCAGTAGGAAAATAAAACAGGATTTGGTGGACCCATAGCAGTCCCTGTCTTAATGGGAAAACACTTTGAGTTTCCTAACAACCGACCTTACAAATAAGTCTTTGGAACCAACTTGTTCTCTAATTGAGACCTCGCCAGTGCTTTTGGTGGTGGTGAGCCTTGAGTTATGCCTCATTGTCTGGAAGGGCTGCAGACACAATCCGGTATGAAAGGGAGAACAGGATTTCTTACAGCTGATTGTGATGCTACAGGAAGCCAACAGGGGGAACAAAGCATTTATTGCTTTCCCTGTGAGAGGGGTGCGGGAGGGTTGGGGAGGGGTGTCTTTTCATCTGGGAGTCCCCCCTTCCCCCCAAAGCCTCGCATCTCTGGTCTCTCTCCTTTTTCTGCCCCCTGCCTTTCCCTGTAGGTCGTGGCCTTCCCAGCATCAGGGCCCTGTTCACAGTCATTCCTGGCTTTATCTAGGGAGGACCTGGGTGGGTCCTGGCATAGACCCTGTCAATCCTCCCAGCGGATTCTGCAGACGGCACAGGCACAAAAAAGACAGATCTTCCTCTTGCTGATTTGAATTGTCTCTCATAACACAATTTTGATGTGCTAAAAACCTACAAAAAGGGGAAGGAGAGGAAGAAGATGGTGACAAGGACAGAAAATCCCATCTAGCTACATAACATGACCATAGTGTATGGCCTATGGCCACATTCAGTTAGACTGGCCCCAAACAAATGATTTTCTGAGAGGCAACTTCCGTTGGCTAAATATACTCATTCCCTTTTAGGGGGTTGCAGAGTGGGTGCTACCAGATGCTGTTGGTAAATTGCACCTTAAATATATTCAGTTACCCTGGGACCTGAAGGGGTTCAAGTGCTTTCTAGAGCATCTCAGGGGAATGAATGTTATGTGAAAAGTGATAGAGCATAGGGGCTGGCCCCGTGGCTGAGTGGTTAAGTTCGCGCGCTCCGCTGCAGGCAGCCCAGTGTTTCGTCGGTTCGAATCCTGGGCGCGGACATGGCACTGCTCGTCAGACCACGCTGAGGCAGCGTCCCACATGCCACAACTTGAGGAACCCACAACGAAGAATACACAACTATGTACCGGGGGGCTTTGGGGAGAAAAAGGAAAAAATAAAATCTTTAAAAAAAAAAAAAAAAAAAAAAAGTGATAGAGCAAAGAGCTGACCTGGCCCCTGCTCTTTCGCAGTGCCATCTTTGGCAAGCACAGTCAGGAATCCACATTCATGAATGCAGGAAGGAGGAGGACACATCCCCCTTCTCCTTACAAACATCAGGCCACCTCTGGTGGGAAATCCCCTCACTCCTCCTCAATTGAAATCTCTTCCTTTCTTCGATCCCATAGCATTTGTGTGTAGGTCTGATGCAGTTCCCACCAAAAGCATGTAATTCTGAAATCCTCAAGGGCCGGGCCTCGGTCCTGTTTATATGGCCAGGTGTCAGTCCTGGATCTAACATGGAGCTGGGGTGCGATCCTGTGCACTGAAAGATGATGGAGTCTGGCTGCCAGTGCCCAGCTGAATTTGGGACATTTAGGTCACTCCAACTGAGGCCTAAGCTGCTACCACCATCTGGACCTAAAGTTATAGAGGATTTTGCCACTAAATAGAATTGAATGGTCCAGAGTGTAAGATTCTGTGTATCAATTTGGATTTGATCAGGAAATTAGAGTCACTCAGAGTGATCTGGATAATGGATTTGTTGCAAGGATTGCACTGTGTGTAACTGTTGGAGCTGTGAAGGGGGTGTTGGAAGGCTGTTGCCTCTGTACATCTGGTGGTTGGTCAGCAGGGCTGGCAGTCGGGGAGAAAAGCTGGATGTGAAGCAGGTAGACCAAAGACAAACTGAAACCTACAAAGACAAACCAGAACCCATGAAGGCAAAACAGACCCCATGGGGACACAGTGGAACCTGCGTCTGTCTCTCACCACTTCTGTGTTGATAATGCAGGTGACTTGTAGAAGCTGGCATCCTTTGCCATGGACCTGCATATGTGTCCACCCCAGGACATGGAGAAGCTGCCTCAGGACTTAGAGAAGCTGAAGAAGATCTGAGGAGGTGGGGGCTGAGGCCACTGGGAGCCCAGCTGCTGTCCTGAGCCGATGAGGTTGCCCAGAAGGTTAGCCACAGTGCATGTAGCTGAAGCAGAGCTCTGACCTTCGGAGCTTGATGGCATTGTTTTGCCTCTGATCCCCAAAATCTCTTTCAGATTTCTCTTGTGGCCAACCCTAACCCAGAACCATACAGGGAAGGGAGTTCTGGGAAACGTCATTACAGCTTAGCCAAGTTGACACAATACAAGGCCACAGATTCAATCTCTCACTCAATTACATTATTAACACTCATTGTAGCTGTAGATGCTTCTGCCAAAGTACTTTATCCCAGGAGCCTTTAGAAAGAGCCTTTTTTTGTGAAACCCACTGAAGTTTTGACTGACAGGAAAAGATAAAGTAACTAGGCCTTTCATGCCAACACTTTGTGGCCAGTGAATTGTGTTATTTATTTTCATTGGAGAAAAGATGAGGAGAAAGAGGAGGACAAAGATTGGAGGAGAAATAAACATTTCTTCCAATCTTGAATTGGGTTAGAAAAGCTTACTTTCCATTCTGAGTGTGGTGGGAAATTGCCTTCCTACAAGGAGAAATTTAGGTAGCTTTAGACCAATGGTTAAATATTCAAATACCTGCACAGTGTGTGGGGTGGGCTGGTGGCGATGGTGGCCCGTGGAAAATGTGTCTCTGCTGGAGCCAAGAGTTACTAAAGAAGCTGGAAATTGATCAAAAGAAGCTGGAAAACCAAATTTTTATGTGAAATCTTAATTTCAATCATCATTTTTGTAAATATTCTAGGCGTGCTTGAAAAAGTTCTACAGTTATTTTGAGTACAGGGTTCAACATATGCTCCTAAGCTCAAATTTGCTCATCATGATGTTTGAATCATCTTTGCTGAATTTTTTGTTTATTCTGTCAGTTAGAGAGGTGTATTACAATTTCCTGTAAAATAGAGATTTGTCTACTTCATTATTTAGATCTAAGAAATTTTGCTCTATATATTTTGAGCCTATGTTATTAGCTGCATAGAACCTTAGAACTGTTATTTCTTTCTGAACCTTTTCGTCATTTGAAATATCCCTCTCTATCTCTAGGTAAGCTGTTAACCTTAACGTCTACTTTTTTCAGCTTTATTGCGGTATTATTGACAAACCAGCCCTAAAGTCTACTTTTACATTTCTAGAGAGCCTCCTGCTTCTTTGGTTAGTGTTTTGCATGGCCTATCTTTTTCCATGTCACATTTTTTTGAAGTTGTCTTATCTTCTTATGCTTGGTTATTTTTCTTGGTGGGCTGGACACATCTGAAAAGAAAATCTGAGGGTGAGAAAGGTGTTTTCTTCCAAACTCCAAAAAGGAATTTCCTTTTATTTTGCCAGGTGTCTGGGGATACTCAGTTTCTGAGATTGTGATGATTCCAAGCTGAGTTGCAACCCCAAAGGGCTACCCTTTGGGATCCTAACTCAGAGCCAATGGGCTTCCAAGGGCCTTTTGCTCTTGCTAACCCTTAAACTTCAATCTCTGTCATCCTAGCCCCATGATATTGAAAAAGAGCTGTTCAACCTGGCAACTGCCCCATCTTGCAACTGCCGTTTCCAGAATAAGCAGGGAGAAAGGCTTCCCAAATGCTGGGTTCAAATCCTTGGATGGCATCTTTCCTTGTACTCTAGCCCAGTAATTATTTACTATTTCATTAGTTTTCTGATATTTTCATCCATATTTTTGAAAATATTTTGTCCACCATTTCTAGCTGTCCTTAGTGGAAGAGTTGATCCCAATTTCCTAGTCTTCCTTTACCAGAAGCAGGAGTTCCTTGTTTATTTCCTATAGGAAAAACTCCTTTCTCTAGCATAGTTGACTGGCACTTTCTTTATAATATATTGTATAGGATGCTTTAAAAGCTGTTGGTTATGGAGCACTGAAACTTTACTTCATAATTTTTGTTTAATAGAATAGGTAGCGTAATTCTGGATCTTGATGTAGATGTTAAAGCAAGTAGGCGTGATGGTGCAGAAGTCGGAAATACTATGTTACAGGAAACTTTTCTCTCTTTTTTGTGAGGAAGATTGTCCCTGAACTGACATCTGTGCCAATCTTCCTCCAGTTTGTATGTGGGACGCCATCACAGCATGGCGTGACGGGTGGTGTGCAGGTCTGTGCCCGGAATCCAAACCCACGAACTCCAGGCCGCTGAAGTGGAGCATGTGAAGTTAACCACTATGCCACCAGGCCAGCTCCAGGAAACTTTCATTTTTAATCATATATTTTATTTTAATCTCACCTGTTTTTACAAAGTTTGTGAGATTCATAGGTACTACATATGACAATAGACATGACATATTGTTAGGTTGTATCATCTAGAATACATTAATGAATATAAATTTTAATGAAAATGCTTAGCCAGAACTCTGGTTCGCTGGTGAGGGGAAGAACCCCCTGGTCAGTGAGAAAGTCAGTCTTGGAGGGAAAACTCTGGGCCCTGCATGCCTGGGCGGTAACGATGTAGGGGGCTCCCCTGCAGGGGATCTGGTGGAAAACCGGGCTGCCCACTGGGCTCTGGGTTCCAGCCAGAGGGACGTGCTGGGCTCAAGAGGGACTGTCACCAGGCAGCCATGGGGCCATGTGTGAAGTCAGCGAGACACCACTTCACAAGCAGCTCCTCACACTGTCACCCTGGGAATTTCTGAGGGCAACACACATGTAGGACATCTGTTTTCCATGTTCCTCCTTCAGAGCCGAGAAAACAGTGATTTTGTTTGAGAAAGGAAAAGAGGAGAAGGCAGATATGAGCTCAGTGTTTGAGAAACTGGTCATGTTTCCCTCTCTGCTGAGTTTGCTCCTGGAATACTTACTTCTTTATGACTTTTCTTTCTTTTCAATGAAATGAATGTGTTAGATGATTTCAATTCAATATGCTTCTCTAGCCTAGGACTTGCCTATGAACTACAGACCCATTTTGTTCAACTGTTTCCTGGACGTCTCCACTTAGATGTCGGCCGCCTCAGACTCAGCATGTCCTCTACCCAAGTCATAGCACTTCCCGAAACCTGACGATCCTGTTCCGACTTTTCCTCCTCTCTGCAGGAGATGGAGAAGCCTGTCTTACATGACACAAAACTTCTCCCACATTGTACAAGGGGCCCCCTGCTCTTAGAGGGTGTCACTGTAGAAGAAGTTTAATCATGCCCATAAAAATGCCTGCACTCCTGTGTATGAAACGATTTACCCAAGCCAGAGGGAAATATGCACAAAACTCCACTTTTTGTAACACAGAGACATCGTTAACTGTGTACAAAAGTCATTTATCTCATATTTAAACAAAGTGTATTTAAAAAACAGGTCAGTTTCTTCCTCATTCCTCCCTGCCCTTCCTGAATATTTGCCTCTGGAACATTCTCTAGGGCCAAGAACATACCCTCGTCAGGCCACTCCTGATCAGGTGACAAAAACCACCTTCTCTGACTGAAGAACCTCCTGCTAAATGGATAAACCTAGTCTCCAGATAGATGGACACTAAATGCAATATGTGATCCTAGTTTGGCTTCTGGATCAGATAAAGGACATTAATGTGATAATTGGCAACCTTTGGGTAAGGTCTGAAGATTAGATTACAATATTGTGTCAATGTTAATTTCTTGATTTTGAGGATTATACTGTGATCATATATTCGAATATTCTTGTTTTTAGGAAATCACACTGAAGTCTTTAGAGATAAAGAGGCATCGTGTCTGCATCCACTCACAAAGTTCTGGAAAAAAAGTGTATGTGTGAGTTGGTATGCATGCGAGTGTGTACGCACACTCACGGAGGGGGAGGGGATGAACGGTAAAGCAAGGCAGGAGATTGTTAACATTTGGGCAATCTTGGAAGGCACAGAGGAACTCTTTGCACCATGTTCCCTACCTTTTTGTAAGTCTTAAATTATTTCAAAATAGGAAGTTAGAAAAAAAGATCTTGACAGGTGGGAGAGTCAACCAGGGGGAGCCAGTGACAGAGAGGAGACCTCTGAACTTGGAATTCTTCTGGGTCCCTTGAGTTCAGTCTGTCCCAAACCCCACCATTGGGTTTCTAAGAAGCCCCAGTTCTCTTCTTTCAAGGCAGATTGCCGCTAAACTCCCCTCACTTAGCTAACAGACCACGTAGTTCTCTCCTGGCGGCGCTCCCCTGGTTGCCTGAAAGCTCAGGTCTGTCTTTTCCCCCAGGAGCTTCCATGCCTCAGGAGCCTATGCAGAAGCCTGCATTCCTCTTTGTTATCTAACCGGGATCTACTTTTTCTCTCTATCCCCTGGAAGAGCCCAGTGCTGGGTTTATCTATTGCAGCGTGTATCAGTTAGGCTAGAGTAGGTTATGCTGCAGTAATGAACTGCCCCCAAAGTTCAGCTTACTTAACATAAAAGAGTTGATTTCTCACTCGTGCTGCTTGTGCAATGTGTTGTGTCAGGGGCTCTCTGCTTATTGTAGTCGCTTAGGAAGCCTGCCTGATAGAGGTTCCATCTTGTCTCGTGACAATCACCTTGGCAGATGAAAGGGATTGTGGTAAATTACTCACTCAAATGTTGCTTCCAATTGCATTGCGTTCACCGTGAAGTACAACCCTACCTTGCGTTTGTGAGGAGAGGTAGAAATATTTGTACCATTCCTGATGATTCATACAGTGCTCCCTCTCAGCAGTCAAGCTGAATGTAGTAGTTAAATTTAGCAGAGCAGCATAAGGGGTGTGCACCCAAACAAAGATGCTGACTGCCACCAGGGGCAGAGTGGGGAAGACAAACTGGCCAAGAGTCGCCGAGCATTTCCTCCTCCGAGGGACATTCCATCTTCTAACTCCTCTGTGCTCCCACCTGACCAGCACAGGCTTCTGTCATCCTGCCCTGGCGTTCTTTTGCTGTGACTTTCTGTCTGTCAGATAGATACATTTTTATGTGTGCCACAAATGTTTATGGGGCGCCTACATCAATAGAGGACACCTGTTATCTGCCAAGCACTACACTAGGTTCTGGGTTAAAGGACAGATAAGACCTTGGCCCTGCCCTTGTGGCATTTTCTGACTTGTCATGAAGACAAAGAGGAAAACAGAGACTTTAAATTTAGAGGGGAGAGGTAAGCCCAGGGTGACCAGAAACCCTCTGGTCCTATTTGGGGGAGAGTGGCGAGAGGAGGAGAGGAAGTGGGAGCGAGCCCTTCTGCTCCACACAGACACTGTCCAGCTTCTCCATGCGCCGTTCCCTCTGGCTGAGAATGGGGCAGATGATGCAAAATGTGCCAGTGGCTGGGATTAGGAGTCATGGGTTAAGAGCTATCAACGTGTCCTGTTTGTGCAAACAAGAAATATTGATTAGGCATCTCCTTTAATTATAAGGCTAACTCTACTTACCTTTGGATGATACTTTACAGTTTATAAATCAGGTTCCCCTGAAAATCACTGGCTCCTTTTACAAACGAGGACAGCAAGACAGGTTACTTGTTGGGGTCCTTAAAAGCCCCAGCTGTGCTACTTGGAGTTCAGGGTCCTGATTCCCCGTCTAGGGCACTTCCCACTAACCCATCCGGCGAGACCTTGTTTGAGACTCTACACCCGGGATCCTCTACATCTGGGGGCTAGTTTATGTCCCCTCTTGATGGATGTGGGGCAAAGTCATGTTGATTTCATCACAGCCCTCCATTTTGCCCCTTGCCAAGTGAATCTATGAGATCTCCCTCTACTCCGGCTTCCTGTTGGACTATTAATGAGGATGAATGATGCAAGATAAGAGCAACGTTTCAGGGGGTACCATATACACTCAAGGAGATCACAGCCGCCAAACGGATGCTTTGCTGACTCACAGCTGCCAGTGAATAGCCAGCTCGGCATGATGTAATTGCTGTGAGATGCCAGCAAGATGGGAGAGCGAAGAACGGGCCGGCTGGGCTCCTGTCTCTCTCCGCAGGATTCTCTTGTCTGCTGCAGCTTGCAGCCAAGGACGGGATGCTGAGTGTCCAGGGCCAACACATGACGTGTTATGGATGCAGGCCAACCTTATCATTTTCCTTTGCCAAGGTCTGGAATGATTTCTGGCCTTGTGCTGGCCTTCCATTGATTAAATGAGATAATGCATGTAGCGCCCTTGGCACATAGTAAGTGAGCAATAAATGGTAACTCCTCTAATAGTAATAATTACAGCAATAATGCTTTTAACAATTACTATAATAATAGAGCAATAATATGAGACCAATAACTATTTAATAATGATGGTAATCATAAATATACCATTAGAGCAATCAGTGGCCTGGGGGAGGGGGTTTGCAATGGGAGTGGTTCTCCCAGTGGGAAAGAGTTTTATCAGTGACGCATGATAATGAAAAGCAGATGTATGAGAACTCTCTGTACTTTCCTCCCAGTTTTGCTATGAACCTAAAATTGCTCTAAAAAATAGTCTATTAAATTTTTTTTAAAAAAACAATCAAGGAAAGAGAAAGAAAGACTGGTGGTTAGTTGGTGGAGGCGTTATTTTTCAGTTCTCTGAAGATAGTGCACTCCTTTATTGCCTGCACCAGCGTGGACCCACTTCCATCACCCCACCCTTGGCATGACATTAACAGTAATAATCATTATTTTTCAATTGCTCCATTGGCTATGCAGATATTCAAATGAGTAGCACCTTAATGAGAAAGTAAAGTTCGTTAGTATGATGATGATCGATCATTCCATCTCTGTTCATGACTGGGTGTTGAATGACTGCTGGGACCAAAAGCCGCAGATCTCGGGCTCTCTGTGGCTCTCTCCACTGAGCTAAGCAGCCACATCATCGCCACTCAACATGGCTGCAGCTGAGTGGCTTGGCTGTGAGCAGTCCTTCTGAAGGGCACCTCCCACACCCCAGCACATGGGGACATCTTCCATGACCCACAGACCAGGGCAAGTCTTGTCCCCAAGTCACCAATGGGTTAGCTTCCTTTCCTTTGCCTAATGAAAGGTTCTCTTTCCTTTGAGTAGGAAAATGCCCAGCTAATCAGAGAAGTGGAAGTGGACAAGGTCTCTGCACTCTCCAGGGACCAGGTAGAGGCCATCAAGCAGCTGTGGCAGGACCCAGGAATCCAGGAGTGTTACGACAGGAGAAGGGAATACCAGCTGTCAGACTCTGCCAAATAGTGAGTACAGAGCCCCGGGCATGGCTGCCCAACCAGCTTTCAGGGAGGCAGGGCCACACTTCAGAGGAGCTTCTCACTAGGGAGAAATGAGCTGCTTGCTAAGATGTGGGCACTCCAGGGCCACACTCCCTCCCTCCCGTTCTGTATCCCCCTCTGACTTCTTGGTGTGTCTCTAACCACCTCCTGAAACTTTCAAACCCCCTGTGGATCCCCAGATCTCTCTCCCTGCCCACACCTACCTGTCCTTGCTGTGTTCTAAGTCTCTGTCCTTTTCAATGAAAGGCTAAATCAAATGTGGGGTTCCCGTGGTGGGATCGATCTCATTTAGGGTGCTGCAATGATCTGATCTGCTTCTTGCTTCTACTTTCTTCCTCTTCATATCTCTCTGCCTTCTGGTTTCCTGATCACTAGACAGCAGGTCCAGTTGCCCTAAAATTGGCAATCAGTTGAGACCGGCGGTGTAACAGGCCCGTCGTGGCTGGTCTGATGCTGCCCTCTAGTGGGTAAGACAGGCTCTGCGGGCCCAGCGCAGGCAGGAAGCTCAGTCTTGGAGCCCTTTGTTTATTGACTTCCTGTGAAGGCCTACACACTATATTTTGGATCCATAAAGCTCTAGTTTTAAATCATTAATCCCTGAAGGTAAAACGAAGTAGATGGTCCAGCATGCAAACCAACCCAGAGAGATCACAGAATTTCATCTTCTTCAGAAAAGTTCCCAAGGTAATGCCTCCCATCGCCTACGTCACTGATCTTGTTCCTTCTCAAAGAGGTGATGATACCTGGTTCTGCAGCTCAGCTCCTCCCCCTTTGCCCCACATCTCCTTCCATCCTCTGAGCGCCCCCCAGTCCTTTCCTGAGATGCCTGCCCTTTCCTTCAGGGGCTGCCCTCGCCCTCTGAGCTGGCGTTGGTGGTGGCTCACCCCCATCGTCTGGACAAGGCAGTGGGCGGGAAAGGAAACTGCAGTCTTACCTCCTCAGTTTTGGTGGTCTCCCTTTGGCATTTGTCTCAGGCTGCTTGATGTCATTAATCCACGTTGGCACAACCAATCTGAGTACAGGAAAATTTAGGTGCAAAAGAGCAGCAAAACAGGAAAAGGAAATAAAAGGAGCCCGATGAGGGGTTGGATCAGCACAGAAAAGAGCCAGGAGGAAGGAAGGCAGAGTCCCAAAGAGGAGGGCAGATTGCCTTTGACAGCTGTGGAGCCAGGGACAGCTCCGAGTGGGCCAAGGCACCCCTGACACAGTCTAGTGTCATTTGCTTCTGTGAAGGCCCTGGGATTGGCTGGGGTTCTTGATGTAGATCCACTTGGCAAAGACCCCCTGGAACTGCTACAGAATTCAAGGGAGCCCTGAACACTGGGCCAAGTCCATTGAGAGGGGTGTGGAGTGGCTAAGTGGTGGACAGAGCTGCCACAGAGATCGTGGCACTCCTAGATCCAGACGGTTGCCTGCCTTTGCAACTGGCGAGACTTGAGGCGCTAGTGCACTTCCGCGGTCCAAGTCAGTGGTTGTCGTCCACTCTGCTAGGGCTGTCTGCTTATTTGGACAGGCATCCAATTCACAAAAATGGGCCAGGCACTGTGGTAAGGGCTGCAGGTACAACCAGTGCTCTTTGCGCTCAAGGAACATCCAGGCTGGTGGAATGAGACATGGATAAATGAAAAAATCACAGACATGGAAGTCACGGTGATAAGCCCTGGGATCATGGACGAGGCATAGGTGGGGGGTTGCGGAAGGTGCCCCAGTGGATTGCTTCCTGTGCTGAGGGCTGCACAATGAGTAGGGTTTGCCTGTTACCTCTTGGCTCCCCTTCATGCCTCCTGCTCAGCCCCGGGCAGACCTAGGCCGCCTCTGCTTGTGTGGGGAGAAGGCAGGACCAACCTCAGTCTGGAGGGAGTGCTCAGAATCACCCACTCTGTTGTTGGCCAGGGCTTGGGTTACAGTTATTTTACTCAAAAATGCCCTTTATAAATGACATACTTTTTTTTTTTTAAGTGTCCTCTCATTTTACCATAGAAAAAGTGATATCCTTTAATCTTAGGGCTTTAACATATGGCCAAAAATAATCCAAGCTAAGTTTTGGGTTATTTTAGGGATGTTTAATTTCCCAGGGTAACAGAAAACTTTCTTGTTATTTTGAAGGAACTTCCTGTTGGCCTGTTTTATGCCTTTATATTTTCTTAGAAACTAATTTATTGAGCAAAGCGTTTGAGATCAACATCTACATTCTATAGTGTTCTTGGATGAGGGTGAGCGTGGGAGGGAGAAGGGCCTTTGGAGGGAGGAGGACAGATGAGACGTCAGATTGTGGTCCAGCTTAGAGCCAGGAGGAAGAGATGGAGTGACCTGCTGATTTCCCAGAAGGCTCTGCTCCATGTTCTCATAGGGGGGCCGGAGCATTAGCTCTCAAGAGAGTCACTAATGGAATCCATGAATCTGAGTGGGGGTTGCGTGAGTCGGGGTGACTTCTTTGGAGTGAGATGGACATTTTTCCCTTCTCTAAAATGAGTCTCAGTGCCTTGTTCTCTAATATCACAGTTACCTGACTGACATCGACCGGATCGCCATGCCGTCATTCGTGCCAACGCAGCAAGATGTGCTTCGTGTCCGAGTGCCCACAACTGGCATCATTGAGTATCCATTTGACTTGGAAAACATCATCTTTCGGTATGCATGTCTCCCCAGCATGTTCCATGAAGAATTTGCCTGTCTGGGCTTGCAAGTCCCCAAATGGATTCTTAAATATGTTATTCCTAATAGAAGTTATATCTCTTAGGGCAATATGGCCCTCTTCATCACAGAGTATTTAGAATTGTAGTAGGTCTCAAGTCCTAGAATGCAGAGGAACTCATCTTTTATTCCCCTTAGAGAATAAGGGTTTCCTCCCTCATGTCTGGAATGATTCTTATGTGTAAAATACACACACACACAGACGTATATTTTTGTAACCCACAGATTGAATATACTGTGGTCTTTTCCCTAAAGTTGAATAATATTTCTCTTCCCTTTCATTCCCTTCTTCGAGATTTATCCTTAAAAAAAGAAAACTAAGAATCAATACAAAAATGTGTATTAAAAATTATATAAGATAATATACATAAATTATTTACAGCTGTGTAAAAATGTATGAATTTCCATGTGCAAATATAGAAAATACTTTTAGGATGGCTTAAGTAGATGTTCCATGCATTTAATTATGGCAAAAAAACAAATAATCCTATGGTTTTGTGCAATGCAGAGCACTGCAAATTTCCAAGTACTTTTCTATCCATTAGCTCCCTTGTTCCTCCTAATAGTTATTACACGTGCTTGCCTAGTTGAGACGACACAAGTGCGGTCCTGCCACGTCCAGGTCCTGTCTGTAAACTTGGTCACATCTCAGTGCATCTAGAGCGTTGTTGCATTGGGGGAGCCCTCTGGTCGAGCCCCTCGAAAGTCTGCATCTTTGTGAGCACATCCTCTGTGCTGTGTGCCCAAGAATTTCTCTAAACCTTTTCAGAATCAATGCTGCTTGCAACTTCCAAAACGTGTATCTGGTCCACAGATGTATTCTCTTCAGCTTACTTGGTGTTTTAAAAAACTTTGGAGTCAACATTTAAAAATGGGGGTATTTCACTTAAAGCATATGATATCTAGTTTCTCTTGGAAAGTTGGAGCATGTGGTCGTGGTGAACCTGCGTTTTTGTCCAGCAGCAGTTGGCTGCAGCTGTGTAGCAGCCACCGCTTTAGACAGGGCCCTAGCACTCTCACAATGCATGCTTTTCGATTTTAGAGCAGCCCTCTAGACTCATTTCCACAAACTGCCTGAGCCCTGGAACATTCGAGCTTGTGATTGACTCTTGGGCTATGATTCCCTGAAATCCTTCCCAAAGACACAGATAAAGGCTTTGATTTCCATATTGGAAGAGGGCACTGCTGGTCTTTCTCGGGAAGGAGAGGTGGCGTCTACCTCACGCAGAAAGGATTTGTGGATAAATTAGAGGAGCCATGAAAACAGGAAGGGGCAGGGGCCTGAAGAAAGCTGAGTGGACCTGGGAGACTGCCTGCCGTTCCGCCCCTTTTGTGTCTGGTGTCCTGGCACTCTGCAGTGCTCTCACAACACCCAAGTAGATGCTTGTGCTTTCTGCCTGGACTACAGCAGCAGCTACCTATCTAGTGTCCCCAGGCAGGCTTCACCCAGGTGACCTCTGCATCCGTCTTCAGTAACATCACTTACATTCTGTTGCTCCTTTGCTAGCAAACATCCTGTGATTCTGCATTGCCTAAAGCAGTGGTGCTCAAACATTTTAATCTTAGGACATCTTTTTACTCTTAAAAATTATCGAGGACCCTAAGGAGTGCTGATATCCATGGTATAATGAATTCATGTCCTTTTTCCCCAAAGAGTCATGTGTTCCAACCTTTGAGATCTGTGTTTCTATTGAACAGGATGGTGGATGTTGGTGGCCAGCGATCTGAAAGACGGAAATGGATTCACTGCTTTGAGAGTGTCACCTCCATTATTTTTTTGGTTGCTCTGAGTGAATATGACCAGGTCCTAGCTGAGTGTGACAATGAGGTATGCCGGGTGGGGAGTTTGGTTAGCTGAGGAAGACAGATCTATTTCCGCAGTTTGCGAGAATCCAGCCAGCTTTGGCACTATTCCTCTATTCCTTAGGTTAAATTGTCTTGCTACTCAAAGTCCTTAGACTAGCAGCACAGGCTTTACTTGATTGCTTTTGAGAAATTCATACCTATTGAATCAAGCCAGACCAAAAAAATCAGAATCTGTCTTTTAACGAGATCCCAGGTAATTCAAATCCACATGAAAGTTTGAGAATCACTGGCCTGGAAATCTGGTTCTTAAATTTGGATGCAGATAGGAATTCCCTGAGGACCTTAAAAAAAAAACCTGGCACCTGGGTCCAACCTGAGATTCCGATTTAATTGGTGGTGGGTGTGGCCTGAGCATGGGGCTCTAATCTGACGTGCTGCCAAGGGTGGAGCCACTCAAAAGCATTGGGTCTCAGCCTTAGCTGCAGATTGGAATCCCCTGGGGAATTTTTGAAAAAATACCATCTTTTGGACACCACAGTAGAGATTCCTATTTCCTGGGTTTGAGTTGGAGGTATCTTTTTCAAGCTCCCCAAGGATGCTAATGTGTAGCCAAAGTTGAGCTGTTTCTAATAAACTTTATGTGAGAATAGGCTTCCCAACCTCCATGGCCCATGGTGCTCCCCAATTAGGTGCCTAGCTGAGTTGGCATGGGGAGTGGTTGCAGGTGCTTGGAGCTGTCCTGGGGCCTCCTGGGATGGCATCTGCCCTTCACTTCGCCTGGAAAGGACTCCCTCAGGGCAGCTGGGACTGACCCACCCAGTGAGGCATTCCGTGTCCACTGCAGAGTTGCCAGAGCACTGGGGGGGTGGGACTCCATGAGCTGGGTCTGCCTGGGAAGTGGAGAGAACCAGCACGGTCACGTCCCTGTGAGAGGGGGTGGTATTTTCTGTGGGATACCATGGTCTTTCATTGTCCTTTCCCCTACCCTTGTACAAAACCTCTTGACCTTTTACAAATGTCTCTTACTCCTAGGGCATGGAAGTAAATCAATAAAGAACTCTGTCCAGGATTAGGCAATAACTATGAACAAATTATGTCTTGTGTTTCTTGAGAGCAGGCTTTTCTCTGAGGAGCACAGTTACATTAGCTAATTAGTGAAGGATTAACCCATTTACTAGTGTCATTGTGCAAAGAAGAATAGAAATCTTGGCTGCCGCCCAGCTCTTCCAGTGGAGAAATTTTTTTAAAAAGCAAAGGCATCCAGTTATCAATATGAAAGGTTAGCTCCAAATTTGTCTTGGGAATTACTTATGACGTTTCCCAGGGAACTCAGAAGATCAGTCAGGTGTGCGAGGGACAGGACCTCAGCCCGATGTGCTTAGAAATTAAACAAGATCGCAAGGTACTTGGAGAAAAATTAAGCGGTTGCCACTCAGACTTTTCCCTCCCGGTTGTAGATATGCTGCATCCAGTGTCTATGCTGTCTAGGAGTTGTTTTTTTCTTGGAGATCATTATTGATAAGAGCATAATAAATTTTAAAGAAGCTTTCAAAACAAGTGAGGGGTTATCTCTCTGGTAATAAATTCCAGATTTTAATCCCCTAAAATGTCCTGAGCAGGAGGGTGAGCCCAGATGTCTGGGAGTTGTAGGAAATGGAGGTTTACGGCACGTCTCTCCGGAGCGGGAGCACTGAGCTTTGACGTTTTTCAGTCTGACTTCCTTCCTCCCTAGAGGGACGTTCTGGTTTCTTTCCTCTTAGAAATACTTGAGAGAGCAGAATGCCATATAGAACAATTATTGTCACCAGATAAGATTTGTATGAGCCCTATCTGCTCTCCATAAATTAAGAACATTTAATATTTTCTTGCCAATGTCTAATGTTCATAAATTATTACTGTCTTTCTACCTAATTTCCGCCAAATCCTACTATTACATGGGCTTCGGAAAGTCTTTAAATTTTGTGAACAATACTGTGCTCATCACACAACAGGGGGCGCTGTTCCCCTTGCAGAGCTCACCTGTAGTACACGCACATAAAGGATCATACAGAGTGGGTGCTCAGTAGGGTTAGTTCCCTTCCCGGCCAGCGTCCAGCATTCCTAAGGGTGCTGGCCCTACTGGAAGAGTCTGCCTTCCTCTCATTGTCCTATGACTCCTGACGTACAGTCTGGGAGCCCACACCCAATTAAAGTGGGTGTCTCAGGTCCAAAGCTGTGAATCTCCCATGCTTGGTAATCCCAATAATTATGTGCACAAAACTTTGGTCAAATATGAGGCTGAACCTTCTTGTTCCAAATTGCACAAAAGCCTTTCTTATATCCTTGTGTGTTAGCTGGGGCTAGAGAAGAGATGGGGTGCTTCAGGAGAGGAGACTCAGCAGGGGGTGAGTAATGAGAGGGTGGGATGGGGGGAAATAGAAGCAGAAGGCCCGGTGTCCGGAGGGGCCCCACGTGCTCACCAGCTTCAGCAAGGACAGTGACCCAGAGACTGCAGCTGGGTGAGAGGAGCACAGACGGATGCAAACAGCTGTTTAGCATGTTGTTTCCAAAGTGTCGCTTTTCTTTCTCGTTAACCCTCAGTCCCTTGTTTCTCACTTAGAACCGCATGGAAGAGAGCAAAGCCTTATTCAAAACCATTATCACCTACCCCTGGTTTCTGAACTCATCTGTGATTTTGTTCTTAAACAAGAAGGATCTTTTGGAAGAGAAAATCATGTACTCTCATCTAATTAGCTATTTTCCAGAATACACAGGTAAGTGAGTGTCCATCTTGTGGACCTCCCTGGCATTAGTCCAGAGTTCTTAACACGCTCACAGGGGCCTCCTTCATCTGCCTCTGACAGACGTCCTGACCATTCCCCACCTTTGAAGGGAAGCTCCAGTTGTATCAGTGTGTGTCTTCGCCTCAGCACCTCCACCTCTGCCTCTCCCAGGGCCCAGAATGTATTTGCCACCTCCTTTTGCCAGCTCTACTTTGTTCTCCGAGACCTAGCTCAGGCACCTCTCCCTGGGGGCAGTCCTGCTGCCCCTCACCCCACCCCATCTGCAGTAGGCGTGCCCCCCTTGGCAGCCTGGGCTCACCTTGCTCCCTCTCGGCCTTCCTCACACTGGCTGTTCAGTGTCTGCTGGCTCAGCCCTCTCCCCAGTCGGCTCCTGAGGGCAGAGACTGTGCCCGACTTGTCTTTGCATTCCTAGCGCCCGTCAGAGCACCTGGCACTTTGTGTGCGTCGGTTAAATTGTCGCAGCCCTGTTACCACTGTAATAAAGACTCTGAAGTTCTTTATTACATGACCTGTCCAAGGCAAGAGAGTTTATGCCCGTTGCTAATTATTTCTGGTACAAGAGGTCTCAAATATTACTAGGTTTGACATTTGGAGGAGTAGTGTTTTAGCACTCTCCTTTTTCCTTTTATTATCCGTACTGGCGATGTGGTATAGAGCCCTCAAACTTGAAAATCAGACTTGGGCACCTAAGAGTGTTAGTTCCCACATTCTTCCTCTTCCGTCTCCTAGCCCACTTCTGTCTGCCTGAGTTAATAAGGATTACATCTCTTCAAAAGTGGTCTAAATCAGAAAATTAAATCGCGTCACTATTTTCCAACAAATCTCCTTAAAATACAATTTTTAGATACTAGTGGACACTTTAAAATACTTTTACGGGTTCATAATGAAAAATAATGCCCCAGATAAACGATTCTCTAGAAATGAGATAGCCCAAAGAAGGATGCCAAATAAGAACAAGAGTCCATTGAAAACGATTTTTGAGAGGACCTGGTGGTGAGTTGGTATCTTTCTTCTTTATTCCTCTAACCGCACTCTTGACTAGGACCAAAGCAGGATGTCAAAGCTGCCAGAGACTTTATCCTGAAGCTTTATCAAGATCAGAATCCTGACAAAGAGAAAGTCATCTATTCGCATTTCACGTGTGCTACAGACACAGAGAATATCCGCTTTGTGTTTGCTGCCGTGAAAGACACAATTCTACAGCTAAACCTGAGGGAATTCAACCTAGTTTAAAAGCCGCTGTCCACTCCTCGCCCATACCAGAAGACAGGATTTGTAAGCTCTTTGTGTTTTGTTTGCAAGTGCTTCTGACATCATCCACCCAGCCCAGTGGGTGGCACCACGTCCATCATGCAGGCCACACGGACAGAGATGGGTAATGGAGCTTCTAAGATATTTGAGTTTAGCAAAAATTTTTCCAAGTCTTTATTTCCAAATTGTTTATATATTTCTTCTCTTGACTTTTGGCTGTAAGATTTTATGTAATTTTTGAATTTGATATTTTACAAAGCCATTGTGATTTACTGTTTTTTTTTAAAAAATTCAATTTGTGTGTTTAATAATAGCCATTAAAAAATCACATAACAGAGGAGTCTGTTAACTTATAGATCATGACTTGAGACCTCTAGGATTAATCTGGGTGACTTCTATTTTAAAGAAAGTTAATGGGTTTGAAGCTTTTTATTAAATCTTGCAATTTAGAGACATTTTTTGAGTGTTTCTTTCTTTTCATGCTAAAGTATAATGCCTTTATGCCACCAAAGATTCTTTTAAAGTTGGTTCTTTTTTTTGTTCACTTTCTAAGCCAAATTAATGACTATATCAGTATGTCTAATTTAGTTTTGCCACAGTTTGATCACCGTGAAACCAAAGCTAATATAAAGTAAATGGACTCTAGATAGCATATATGTTGCACTGGTAAAAAAAGTGTGTGTGTATGTGTGTGTATATATATATATATATATATATATATATTACAATGTATATGACCAGGTCTTATAAAATTATGGAATGGCTAGGAGCCCAAATTGTTTAACAAATGTAAAGTAGCCCCTGCCAAAGTTCTGATGGGCACCAGGGATTTGCTGTCTGAACCATGTATTCTGTGCCTTTCTGAGGTGGCTAAGAATATACCCTTCTGCCATTAGCATTGGATTATGTTGTGTTTCTTTAAGCTCATGGTTGACTGATGATTCTGTTCCTTCCTAAAAAGAAAAATGCTTTGACTTTAATAGTTAATAACACAAACTTTCTAAATATCCTTGTAGGGGAGGAAAAATAATTTTCCTTCTACCCTTCTAGGTTCTTGGGTGAGACCGCTCCTTTAATAAAAGACAGATTAACAGGAGAAAAACCTGTATAGAAGTTTAATAACATGTATACCTCCTGTATACATGGGAGCAACCCAGGAAAACTGAGTAACTCTCCAAAATGGCCCAAGCTACCAACTTAAATATCATCTTCAGCTAAAGACACAAGAGAGACATTTGGAGGTGAGGAAGGCCAGTCTTGGGAAGTTACCAGGAAAAGTACAGTAAACAAGGGTAAGGTTGTTATATAGATGTAAGTTGGGCACCTTCTCCATTGATAAGACTTTCTTGTGATTTAGAGTCATCCTTCTCTTCCTAGCACAGAGAGGAAGACAGCCTTACAAATGGAGATTTCTCTTCTAAAGGTAAATTTCCCTCACAAAAGGGTAACTTCTCTGAAAAGTTTTCAGCACTTTTCCTGTGTCTGCTGTTTCTTAATAATCAGCTCAAAATAATCCTTATGCTAAAGAGGCGTATTTAAGGGGTGGCATATTCTGTTCCCCTCAGTCCTGCCTTTGAAACTTCACAGGAAAGTTTCACAGTGCAGAGCTGAGTTGATAGATTGCTCTATTATTTCATTGAACCAGTCTTTTAGTCTTGAGAATAGGTCAGTTCAGTTAAACAGTGGTGTCTCATTTCAGGAGCTGGTGCTGCAGGTGGGCTCCCAAAGTTAGGCTTAGATGGCGTGAGCAATCAGGTATTTAATAAGAGGCATTTCTATGGAAACAAAAAGAAAACAAAGTTAATGGTTGGAACAAATTATAAACCCAGTCTGAGTCCTGAGGGCAGCCTGTCGGAAGATTTCTAGATGTGAGGGTTGAAACATCCTTTGCAGTTTGTATGTCTCCGATGTCATCAGGTGTTCAGATTAACTTTCTGAGCGGCCTGCACAGCAGCGGGTACAAAGGTTGTCTAACCACGAGCGATTGTGGTATCTCCCTGAATCTGATAGGAAGTTGTTCACATTCGGTTTGCAGGGCTTTGGGAAACGGTTTTGCAAAAGCAAAACAATAACGTCTGTAAATGAAAAAAGACTTAAAAATGGCCCTGGTTAAAGATCTGATAAAGAATTCATTATAATGCAATTGGCGAGGAAATTTGGTTATTTCTCTGACGTACATTTTAAGATAACTAGAATTACAAGTGATAACATTATAGCAGGACATATCAGATTTCCAGGAATTTCATACAATTTGTGGAACACATATATTAATAATATGTATCCACACAAATATAACCTAAACAAAGTTTAGTATCACTTATCTTGCCAATGTTTCCCATGTAATATAACAAAAGCCTAGTTGGTTTAATATCTCTTTTTACAAGGAGAGAGAACAAATCTTGAGATGTTCCAGGGACCCTCTGGAATATCCCAAGTTAGTTCAAGGTCAAAAAGACTTCATTTAGAATTTGCTTCTCAGAAGTTTGTTAAAAATATCAAAAGTTTTGGAAACGACAAAATAAGATCACAGATCATTATGAAACAATACTTAACTACCTATTTAACCAAAGCAACAAAATATTTTTAAGATAAATACAGAAGATTACACAGTTGTAAGCAAAACCTCACTCTCAATATTGAGAAGACTCCGCTTTTCTCAAGTAATCAAATACCTTGATGATAAAGATAACATGAAGCACAGAAAATTGTTTTAGTAAAACACAAAAACTTTGTGTTCTAGGCAGATTACTTAAAAGGTAAAATCCTCTCACAATCTTTTATCAGGAGCAGACCAATAGTCCAAGAAAACTTTGCCCTTTTATCAGATGAAAGAAAATTAAGTTTTAGTTTTACATAAGTACACTATTGATAGTAAAGCTCATCTTTAAACTCTTATAATAAATTCATTCCATTTTAGTTAGTCTAATTACACAAGGTTCCCTCTCTCTCACTTCCCAAGTTTCTATATGCATTTAATTTGTCCTTATTCTTCTCTTTCCTGTTCTGAAACAACCAGTTATACATTAGGACAAAATTACTCTCTTTCCTTTAATGAAAATGCATCTTCATACCACATATGTGGCCTTAACCAAGAACACATCTTTCCTCGTGTACAGAGATGTTTCCCTATTTCTAGTAGTTTTAATTACATATGTTAATTAGAATTCCCAACTCTTGGAACCCTAATTTCTAGTGAAAACTAAACAATTATGAACTGTCTGTTACATACAAACATTCTGTAGATTGGCAAATTTATGAATACATTTCATAATTTCTAGAAGCAAATACTTCTTCATAATACAATTTTCCAGTGTGGCACTAGAGATGTTTACCAGCAGATACAAATATGTTTACTTTCTCTGTAATATGAAGCCAAAAGTAGATAACCCTATATTCACTAATCAAGGTTTCAGTATTTTATCTTATTTGGATATGATGTAGATATTCCATAAATGTCCATCATCTAACTTAGCAAATTTTAAGGTTTCAAGTTACCAGAAAGATTTTGGAAGCTATTTTAAAGTACACATATCTTATAAAACTTCACTGTTGAAAAGTTCATTTATAAACTTTCATTCCACTTACATCTATTTAATTCACTTGTTCTTAACAACCATATTTAGATTACTCCTGAAAATTTCATGAGACATTAAACAAAGTTAGCTATCATCCTATTTTTCTTGCTGACAGATTTTGTAACAGAGATAACATGAACTTATTGACTAATAAACCCAGGTAGAATAAAAGTTGTATGCCTGCATTATCCAACACTGACAACTCTGAAGATGTGCCTATTCTAATTAAACCAACTTAAACTAGCATCTATTTACTGATTTTCCCAGATCGTGTGAACTTGGAAAACATTTGGATTAGTTTCCATATTTCAGAGAGTCTAGAAATACTTACTTCATATACAGTCATACTGTTAAGTGCTTATTTTTGAGCCAACTGAATAGAACCCTTTTACACATTAATTTTGGCAATACCATCTGGAGGTAAAAAAGTATCATTCATCTACAACAGACACATATAGACATCATAAACATACAGACAAATGCAAACAGATACTTTATAGCTAGCGTTATAAAATTTTAGACATGAATTAGGTGCAATAATACAAAACTCACTAGTTTATAAAAGAAGAGTTGGATCCAAATTTTGTTTCTGGCAGATGGAATAAGTTAAGTTCACCTACTCAGATGGCTAAAGCTTTTTTACCAATATTTGTGGAGAAGACACAAGGTTTCTTTTCTTCTGCTCAATTTCCAAATAGCTCCAATTTTTTCCTTCTGATGAGAATCATCCCCCTAATGTTTGCATTTCAAAGAGATGGCTCTCAGGGGCTAGAGAAGATGGGGGTAGAAAATTTACATCTCAAAGGCACAGGAAAAAATATCCAAGTTTTCTTCAAGGAGTTTTGGGATATATTTTCCTATTATCAGAGGTCTAGGGTAATTACCATTTAAATTTTTCCTTTTCATTAGTACAGGACAATCTGTGTAATGTCCCAATCCTTTACAATATCAATATGCTACAAGCATTTTGAGATAAAGAGGGAAGGTTTTGGGATTGGTGAGGACAGGTGGACTTTGTATTGCTTCTAGAGGTGCATTTCTAGTTTTGTAAAGATTTATAAGGCAAAGACAATTGTTTCTAATTCCTCAAAGAATTGGGTGAGCCTGAATGATATCGTGGGGCTGACCCACCCCTCCAATTACATTATGTTTAATTTGCCTCTTTCTATCAGGGAGAATACTTTCATTCCAACTAAGATGGAAACCAAAAGAATCTTGTGTTCTGGAGCTTCATGGGTTTAATGCTGTATGCCTTCATAAAGTCTGTATAAAGCAGTCAACAAAACGCTTGGAATGCTCCCCTTTTTGAGTGTACAATTCAACCTTGGACCAATTCACTTTAGGGGGAAAAGCCTCTACTACTCATTCTAGCAGATGGGCCTCCAGCTGATCCATTTCCTGATTATTTGCAGGAGGGCCTGGGAGGAATTCTTGTCATCTGTTTCCTCAGTGAGGGGGGTTTTCCCTAGGGGGCCATCTGGCTTGTCTGATAACTACAGTATAATCATGGGTGGGAAGAACACCCCTGAGCAGCTAATCAAGGTCCCTGTGAGCGGGGTTGTGAATGTCCACTGATCTTTTTAACTCCTCTCTAAATCCGGTAGGGTCTTCTGAAAGTGAAGGTTAAAAGGGCTTTGTAATTTCACCTTGTTCAGAAAGTCTCTAAGGCTAGATGCCATACTCCTCCATGTCCTCTTTTCAATTTGATCATTCCATAAGTACCAATAAGACAATTGTTTAGAATGAGAGATCTCTGACATTTTTTTTTTCAAATAGAGAAGTTTTCACAGTTTAAAGGATCCATCACCTGGCAATTGATTAATAGGATCTTCAATGGTATAATAATCTCAATAGTGAGTCAAACCAATAAGCCTTTTTATGGCTTAACCATGGAAACAAGAGGCATCCTCCAAGAGGCTGCAAAAAGATGCAGCACTCACAAGATCCAGAAAGTTCACTTCCAGAGTTAGCCTAAGAAAACAAAGACCGTTTTTGTTACAGGTGGTGAGGATGGAGTAGTGAAAACGGTATCTCCAGTTTCCAAGAAGAACATGAAACACCTCCAGTCACAGACCTGCTAATCTGTGACTCCAGGCAGGTGCTACTGGAATGGGACTTTTCCAGCACTAATGAGACGACAAAGGCCCCTTATAGACTGGGACGCCCTTAAGATAAACTGCCCTGAGAGCTGGCACAGTGGGACAAAGAGAATGCTGCTTGTCCCTCCATGTCTTAGATCCCCAGCCTATTCTGCTGGCTGCCAGATACAAGCCAATACTTGCATCTTCTGGCTGGTGGAGAGCAGAGAGTACTCCTAGTGGTCAAAAAGTGAAGCTCTCAAGACATGGAACAAGATGAAAACCTCATCTGGCCTATGGCTCTCTTCCTTGTGACAAATGACACAAAAGACAGACAACAGAAAATGATGACCATCTCTGGGAAGAAAGAGATCAATAGAAAAACAAGAGTACTCATATCAAAAATCCACACCAGCATGTCTATCCCCAAGGAACTAATTCACACAAACATTTTCTCCTGCTAATCTTTTTGGGAAGGAAGGGACAAGGTGAATTTTCCCCTCCTCTCTCGACTAGGCACTACAGACAGAGATCTGGGAGAGCTGACTTCGGTAAGAATTCTTACCCTTTGCCAGCTTCTGCCAGTTTTCCAGGATCTACTGTAGGCTCCATGGCGCGAGTATAGTGTCTCAGGAGGTCCCATTATGGGTTGCCAAACTGCAGGGAAGGAAAAATAATTTTCCCTCTCCCCTTCTAGGGTCTTGGCTGAGATCCACTCTGTAATAAAAGACAGATTAACAGGAGAAAAACAAATGGTTTAATGACATGCATACCTCCTGTATACACGAGAGAGACCCAGGAAAACTGAGTAACTCTCCAAAATGGCCCAAGCCATCACCTTAAATACCACCTTCAGCTAAAGACACAAGAAAGACGTTTGGAGGTGAGGAAGGCCAGTCTTGGGAGGTTACCAGGAAAAGTACAGTAAACAAGGGTAAGGTTGTTATATAGATGTAAGTTGGGCACCTTCTCCATTGATAAGACTTTCTTGTGATTTAGAGTCATCCTTCTCTTCCTGGCACAGAGAGGGAGACAGCCTTAGAAATAGAGATTTCTCTTCTAAATGTAAATTTCCCTCACAAAAGGGTAACTAACTTCCCTGTCAAATTTTCAGAGCTTTTCTTGTGTCTACTGTTTCTTAATAATTATCAGCTCAAAATCTTTATGCCAGAGGCATATTTAGGGATGGCATATTCTGTTCCCCTTCAGCCTCCATTTTGAGGCAAGTCTGTATCCATCATGATATGTTGGCGTTCCCTTAGTAGCTGGCTCAGTAAAGCAGAAGCAGAATCACCTGGGAAGTGCAGAGTGCTTCAAACTATAGACATAGAATGGTTTTGTTTTTTATTGGAAGGTGTGCACACACATGCACGTACAAATACACACACACGCACATCACTTAGGGTTTAAAGTGTGATATGTCTTATCTCCAGTCAGTCTACAAAATGTACCCAGGTTAGTTACATATGTTATGGAACTATGTGTCAGCATTCCTAAAATCACTAAGCCTTTCTATCAGCTAGTCAGTCAGGTTCTCATTTTGTTGCCACACTTCCAAGTGTTAAGCTAGTAAAGAAGAGCATCAATGCTGGAAAAGACAGGAATTGTGCTTATAGCTAGTGATTCTACCATAGCAACATTAAGCTTTAAAAACCAACCTTCACTCAAGAAATGAATGCAAAAGCAACAGGTTTTGTGGAACCTAACAAATTGATGTTAAAATTTATCTGGAAGAGTACAGGTCCAGGAATCATCAAGGCAATTTTGTACAAGAGAACAAAGAGATGGGGAAGTAGCTTTTTAGGATATCTAGAAACATACAAAAAGCAAGACAACCTGGGGCAGGGGGCACCAGGCACTAAAGGTCATGAACTGCTTCTAACTACCCAATTAACATAAGAAAAGGGCTCAAGAGAGTCAGTCATCAAGGAAATTAAACAATGTGGAATTTTGTTTTTCATTTTAAGTACTGTTCTAGCATTGAGTTATTTTTAATTTACCTTTTGCTGACAAAGCATACAAGAAAATGAAAGCTTTCAATCACTGTGAGTTGCAGAAGGGCTGTGAAATAAATCATTAACAAAAGGTGGTAATTATATTTTCTTTTTTTTTTTTTTTGAGGAAGATTAGCCCTGAGCTCACTACTGCCAATCCTCCTCTTTTTTCTGAGGGAGACTGGCCCTGAGCTAACATCTGTGCCCATCTTCCTCTACTTTCTATGTGGAACGCCTACCACAGCATGGCTTTTGCCAAGCAGTGCCATGTCCGCACCCAGGATCCGAACCAGCGAACCCCAGGCCGCCGAGAAGCCGAATGTGCAAACTTAACCACTGCGCCACCGGGCTGGCCCCTAAAGTATTTTCTTAAGTCATGGAAAGGCTGAACTCATCATATCAGAGGTGAACTAATTACCTCTGCCAATATTGATTCTGCAAGTAGAAAATTCTCTCCTAGCCTTTCTCCCAAAATACGCTCCTTACTTACTGAGCAAATGAGCCATCTGAAGTTTTCTGAAGTTGAGAGGCACAGTCTGGGTGCTTAAGAATTTACTAAGTATTATCACTCAAGCTTTTAGTCAGCAATGATCATGCCGGGCTGGAAAGCTGTCGGGTTTGAATGAAAAATCAGGACCTTGGGCAATCTGCTAGTTATCCACATTTATGTAGGCCCCACAGAAGGGAGAGTTTAGATAGGGGAAGAAGACTTATTGCAAATGTTTCTAGTTCTATCCAGCAACTAAAAACAGAGGCAGACTGAAGATCAGAAATCTTTATTTGACTCAATTTATTTGAAAAAGGTATACATAGTTAAACTGGGCAGTCATCTTATCAAGTAATCTAATTCTACCAATAGCAAGAAATAATTATTGGTTATAAACAGTTAGTCATTTGTGAGCATGGCCAACCAACTTTAAGGTAAAAAAAAAAGAGTAAGGGCAATTTCAAGAAGAACTTCATGGTAAATATTTGTGTTTATAAATTATCAGAATACACAAAACCAAGGCAGAGACTGTATAACAGGCAACTGGGCCAGGAGCCCACATAAGAGGTATAAGGAACCCAAATGTGAAGGAAATATTGCAGCAATGCAGAAGTAGATATTTAAAAAACTAATTATCATCAATGACCATATTTTTACCAAAGAATAAGCATTCCAAAGAAGCACAGACTAGTTAGTCAATACAAAAATTAGTATTTTTAAAGTGCACATTCCCTGAAAAATTCATTTTTATATGTAATACACATATTCACATAGAGGTGATAATTTTTAAGTTTATAATGATCTATCTGACCTTGCAACAAGTCCCAGACACAATTCCTAATAGTTTGTGAGTATGAGTATAAAACTATTGACATTGAGAACATTACAATGTAATTTACATTTTTATTTGAATGTCTTTCAGCCCCCAAACTGGGAACTTTTGGCTAGCCAACGGAACACTGGTGGCATGATGGCATAATATGTAATGTTGTGGTTTTCCAACATGTTCCATCTTAAGTACACTTATGATTATTAGACTTTGTATTATATGACTCTTACAGGGTTTCTTGTTACAAGGACTTCATTAGAAGAAACACAAAGCTATCAGAGTAAGACTAAAGGAATGGTGCTCAGTCAAGACAGGAATTTTCAGGTTGACAGACAGCTATCATAGCAGGTGTTAAATTATAATACAAATTAACTTGTATTTGTATAAAGTAATAAAAGCTTCAAAAATACACTCCTATCAACCTATAAAATTTGAGGTTACATTTCTTAGGTAGCTCTTTGGGTAACCAAATATTATCAATTTTTTTTTTTTTTGGAAAATGCCATAATGTTTTTAAAAAAGAAGAACTAATCCATAATCCTAAAGCAAAACTTTAAAAAAAATGCCATGGAATGATTTATTTTACAAAAGAGGTAATAAAGTAAAAAAAGATTTCCATGAAGGAAGCATGAAGGAGGTTTGTAAGAGGGTAGGATCCAGCATCTTCTCAGTCCACGTGCTGGCCTGAGTTCAGGATAGCCCTGAAACAAGTCCTATTTTAGACCAAGTGTGGCAGAAGGAAAAGCAGCATGACAAAAAGGCTGCATGAATAGCGGTATCAGCCAATGATCAAAAACAGATTACAAGAATCATACAGATTTTGACTGGTTCATGCTAACTTGACTAGGTTAGCATTAGCAGTAAGGTATAATTTCAAAAGTATATTTCAAAGAATTGGGTAGGAGGGTGAAAAGTTCCCTTTTAGAGTATGTAAAGGGGCTGTAAGTGATACTGGGTAGCACCAGAGATAATCAAATTGAATAAATTTTGTATTGAATCTTGCATAAGGAATGCAGATTATCTACATTTCTTACTTGAAACCTATAGGAATGAAGAAATTCAATTATTTTAAGCTAAACTGCACTGACATTTGTATAGCACCCTCCAGAGAATAAGTATTTTGGCCCTACAAGAATATGACCTATGTATAAGCTCCCTATTTGTAAGCGCCTTTGACATCTGAACGATGAATCAGACAGAAGGTAGATGGAGCAAATGCAATTTACGTAAAAGGAGTATTTCTGTCCCCAATCCTAGTAAAATGCTTATTAGTAGGAGAGAGGTTGAACTATACCTAGTTAAATGATATCCTGTGGCCTTTTTTGGGTGCTGTTTGTGGATCTAATTTTTCTGTTTTTTCTGGTCCCAGTGATAGCTGGCATCAGTGGGACCTGATACACAGGTATCTGAGCTATCTGGCACACACTAGGAAAGGAAAACATTTTATAAACCCAAACAAGAGCTATCCTGTTTTCTCACGCTAAAGAAAAAGACAGTCCTCATAATCTGAAGACTCCCTACACTGTGGGTGTGCTGCTCCTCATCTAAGATCAGGCTCCAACTCGATCCAGATTGTTGCAACAGTCACTGGATGGCCCACGCTTCCTACAGCAGTGGCTTTCAAGGCTTTTGTTTAAAAAAACTGCAATTCGTAATAGGAAATCACATTTTATATTGTGACCCAGTACACACAGTATATAAAGTATTCAACTGAAACAATATTTCAGGAAACGATATTTAACCTTGTTATATGCAATGCTCTCATCTTCTTTTCTATTCCACTTTTAAAATATGCTGGTCTTGAGTTGTTAAATTGATTTCATGGCCCACTAATGGGTTAAGACCTACAGTTTGAAAAACACTGTCTGTGCAATGGCCCTGGCACCCAAACAGATTTCTCTGAATTGTGTGGGCTGGAGTATGAAAACACCTAGTCCAAAATAGCTACTTCCACCTTTAGTGTATTCGGCACACACTTTCAGTCCTATAGGCAAAGTAACCCAGCACCTTGTCCAAATCTTTTTAATACTGGGACCTTGGTTTGGCCTGAAGGATCGACTAATACAGGCAATTGATGACTGGATAACTAAGGTGCAGAAAATTCAGCACTGAGCAGAATCTTTAACACCAGAAAGGAATAGGATACTGCTTTGTGGTCTATTTCTAAGACATGAGCTAGGTACATATATATTCACTGGGATAATATTACTACTACTACCATCAAAAGAAATGAGAGAGAGAATTATGATAGGAAAGACAATATAAATTAAAGAAAAATTTCTTATTTATTTGGAGGCCACAGGATAGTTTTGGGATGGGTAAGGGTTATGGAGGAGAGAGGGCCAGGGAAGAACTGCCTACAGCTGGAAATAATTATTTAGGGATCAGAAAATAACTCGGCTGTACTAAACTGAGTCTGGGAAAAACCCCAAGGTCTCGCCAACACTCGGGGAGAAGCTAATACATACCCTGTAATCAGGAAGTCCCTGGAGAAAGGTACATACTCTTTGGTTCAGACAGTATTTTGCAAATGGGAAGAAATCACAAGGTTCTTTCTGTATCAGAAATCAATGCTGCCATTTCTAACGACCACAGTTTTCTGGAGGAGAGTTGGCAGAGAACGGACACTCTGCCTTAGGCTTCACGCAATGATCATGGGCCAGAATACATGCTGTGTTAGAATTAAGGGCCTGGGGCTACAGCTAACAAATAAAACAAAGAGTGGACACGGTACTCAGGACCTCATTCTGTAGCAACAACCAAACAACTAAGACAAGTTGAAAGTTCTCAGGCAGAGAGCCATTAAGTGTAGTTAATTCAGAGCAGATTGTTTTCAAATACAGTAAGATTATGGACTCTCTAATATTCAAGAAAAAGAAGAATATAGAATCAAACACATAATTGTAAATTGTAAAATGTTATGCTAAAGACTGACATTATCTAGTGATCTACTGATGTTCTTTGTTTAGATGAAGACAATCTTCTAAGACAACTGATAAACCGCGGCTCTTGCAATTGTGGGTGTTTTTACTCTAGAAACAGAGAAAGTGATGGGAGGTGTTGATGGGCAGGTGACTGGTAGAGAAAGAAGAAAATCTATTTCTAGGTTGCTACTGGTAAGGGAACAGGAGGATAGGCATCCTGGCCTTGCATGTGTACTAGTTACAAGACCCACTCCTGCTGGTTCCAGAGGATGCCAGAAGAATTTCTAGGATTCCTCGTTTAGGCTTTTCCTTACTATAGGACACTCACGGAGTTATGGGTCTGTATTTTTTCTGAGAATGAAATCATGAAATTGGAGTAGGTAATGAGGTACTTGGCTAAAGGCATGGAGTGGAACTCCAGTAAAGCAACATTTCAGATAAAGACAATCTGATGCAACTTTTCTGACTACTCTACTCTTAGGTTTAATTCTAACATAGGCAAAATTGGAGGAGCTCAACAACAGAGAAAATGTGTATGTTACTTTGAACAAAGGTCATCATAAGAGCACGCACTATCATGTGATTTGAAACTTGTCATCTTTTGATACGATTTATGCTCAGCAAAGAAAAAACATTCTGGGGGAAACAACTGATAATAAGCAAAGTTTTTATAATCAGGAAAATCAACAGTATTTAGTAGAAGGATTTGGTCAGGAAGAAATACAGTTACAGTCTGGCATGCTGTTTATTTTAGCTTTTACAACAAAGCAAGGGTTTGAGAATTTCACAACCAATGACTATACAGTCTCCAATTCCAAAAACAGTTTATAATAATTTGGCGGCACATACAACATGCATCAAACACTCTATTATTCAATAACTAAATGAGACATTGCATCATTCTCTTCATCGTTCACAATCATATATTCACCCCTTTTCACTTGAAAAAGTTCATTAACATTAAGGTACAAGGATCTTGGACAAAAACCAAGAAAAAAAACCCCATGACCTTATTTTTACTAATGTGCAAACCATGATTTTTGTTCTGATGAGCTATACATTTAAAAGAGTGATTCTCACTTGAATAACTGTCGAGAAAGCAAACCAGCAATTCTCAATCTACTGCCAACAGGACAGGTTACTGGGTTAGATTTTAGGGTACACACATTTACTTGTGAGAGGGGCTGTCTCTTCAGAAGCATACCTTGTATCTAACATGGTGGGAATTTTGTTTATTTCATATTACCAGTGAATGGAAAGTTGGTATTGTTAAGGCTTCAGGAATTTTCTTTAAAGTCAGCAATCTATTAAAAATATGACTTGGGTAAACCAAGTAGAACCCCTGGAATTGGCTTGAGGAACTATTTCTAAGGCTTCAAAGTTCTGAACGGGGCTTTCCATTTTTGGGTATGATGCTCATTTCTTCAAGTCTTTTTTAAGATGAGGCTTGAAGGAGTATTATTCAATCTGCATTATATTATATAAAAAAGTCTGTTTTTCATAGTCATGCTATGCATTTGAAGTATAATTAAAACCTATCCTTTATTAAAAAAAATAAGGAAAATAATACCAAAATATTTATTTGTAAAAAGAACTTCATGTTTCTAAAGAAACCACCACTGAAGTTCTCTTGATACCACTGAGGCAATGTCTGATTTGATGATTTATCTGTCACTCATTCAGGAAGTTTGAAGTAAACATGACAAAAGTTTAAAATGTGAACGAGGAACATTAAACTTAGCTCCATGTGGAGGCTAAATATGGGCAACCTCTCTATTATTGCAGAGAATCACCTAGGGCAAATATTTAAGATTTATGAAAGAAATGTTTCTTTTATAAAGTAATTGGAATTTTAACCAAATGCATGATTCAAGTTACAAAACCAAATGGATCCCCAGGAGTTGAAATATTTTAATCACATAGCTGTTTTACCTGATTCTAACTGATTTTTCTTTTAGTACTTGAAATACTTCTGTTCTATACTTCCCAAACAAGTTTTGAAAGGTACAAGGTGGAAGCCGTAATGATTTATTGCTGTGTGTCTTCAGGCAGTGTTTTCCGTCAGAGCCTCGGGGAAGGTTCTCTTGCTTCTTCTAGCTTTGTGAGGATCCACTGTTGTGGGGGAACAAACCAACATTTGTTTACTTCAATGAAGTTGCAATGAAACTCAAAAGGTAACGAACAGAAATCTAGAAGTTGGCTCTCTAGATTAGTTGGGTATATACTCATAGCCAATAATTAGCTTCATCCTGCATAAGAGATCATTCACTCACTTAAAAACTCACTCATTAGCAGGGATGATGGTACTGGGTTTGATTTAACAGTAGGAATAATGTTTTCCTAAGGTCTTTGGACTTAGATGTTCATCTTCAGAATAAGAAAAGTAAAATGAACCATCCTGAGAGAGAAGGGTAATTTGGCAGCTGGGCTGAATAACTTTGGCATAGTGTGAAAATTATCTATGAAAAATTTGTTTCAAGTTATGCCAATTCAGTATCACAAACATTTGTGATTCCCTGTCTAGGATTCTACTGATTGTGCAGGAATAATTATGTATAATTCTACAGTGAGTAGTAGCACAGAAACATTCTTGAGCATTTTAGGGCTCTCATTATATATGTTCTATTCTGAAAGGATTTGAAATCACAAAAATAAAATGAAAATATAATGCAAACCTTTCTACCAATAATGTCTATTATCATTGGGACTGTATGACAGATGAAAGCACTGGCGATGATACTGAGGTTATCCCATTATGGAAAGCTTTAGCAGAGATATTTGTGCTTCTTTAACTTAAGAATAACCTCGTGGGAACAGCTCTAAGATAAGTAGAGAAAGAAAACTGAGCTCAGTATCCTTCTCAGCATGTTTTTGGTGGAGCAGGAGGTTCAAAAACAAACCTTCTGGGATAAAATAACATGGTGACAGAGATTAAGTGGAAAATATATTACAGAGAAACTGAAATAGGTGGTAATGTCCTTCAGCAACATGAAAGAAGATGGCCTGAAAGTCATGCTATTACCATGTCTTACTCTGTCTCCCTGGTTCCAGGTAACACACATATTGAAACTCTCATTACTGTACTCCTCTGTATTTGTAACTTATCCATGCCCCCTTTCAGTTTTCTACTGTTAGTATGCCAGTGCTGCCTTATATCACAATGTCTAGATAGAATATTGCACAGCACATGCTAGCTAGATGGTCCAAGGTTCCTGATTTGGGGTCCAGATGTGATAAGTGGACTGGTAAATGTTACATCCAGCCAGGACCACGGCAGAGAGTAGTATGAGGGTGGGAGGCCCAGGGATTCAGTAAAGGAGTAATGCGTTCTTATTATACATTTTATGACACAGTGAGTACAATTCAGTATCAGGAATAGTGTCTTAGTTGTGATTAATGAGGTGGATACTCAGTTGACATCTTTGTAACTGCCATAATCCTATAGTATGCATAGTGCTTTTCAGTTCCTATCATCCACATTTTGAGGAAACTGAGGTTAACTGACTTCTCCAAAGTCCTATAGTCAAGAAGGAACAGAACCAATATTCAAACCCAAATTTTCTGACTCCAGGCTTGGCTCCTTTTGCCCTGTGCCATGCTATGGTAATTAAAAAAAAAACTGCTATAGCTATATAGTAGAGAAATCAACAACGCTAGAGCTGGTAGATCAGCATTAGAATGAAACAATTCTTTTGTTTGTTGACTTTTTCACAAAGTATTATAGTTAGGATTTAAATAAGATGGAGCAATTTGATATGAAAAACAAGTAGGTGTGTTGAAATCAAACTAATGAAAAATAGTTTTGGGGAAATATTATGTAGTTATATATACTAAAACTACCAAAATACAGAAACAAAATTAAAAACAAACACAATTGATCTGACTTAAGAAAGAGCCCAACTTACATGACTTTTAAATGAGAAGGTGCTATCTGTTTAAGTAAAAGATTCATTATATTTACCCTAGCATCCTCAGGGGTCTTGAAGTTAATTATTTTTCCAAACTCTTTGGAGTGGAATACAGACTTCACTCGTTCCTATAAACAGAATAAGTAACTTCATTAAAATGAAAATCCAGCTGTAGAAATACGATAAAGAAATGCCATGCAGTTTTATAAATCTGTGCTTAAAGCATCCATCTTACACATATCCTATACCTTAAAAAAAGCCAAGGATGGGGAACCAAGAAGAATCAAACACAAATGGGAAAAAAAGACTAAATTCTAACATATCCATTATCACTAATCCTAAATTAAAAAGTTTCGGGTGAGATTTCAACTGCTAAAGCCACAAAGGGTTTACGCAGAGGATGGGAAGGAGACTGGTTGGGAGCAGTGCCACTGTTTTTCCCTCCAAACAATTTCTCAGATAGGTCTTGATATCTGGCCATGGAATCATGATAAGTTCAGCTTAAAAATAATGCATATATATGTGTGTGTTTATATATACACATAAATGTTATATGGGGGTGTGTGAACGTATGCGTGTATGTATGTAACTTCTGACATTTTTAACTAGTCATGCAATAAGAATGTAGTTGAAGAGTCAAAGAAATCAGGGTGGGTCCTAGATCATAGATGATTATTCTCCACTTTTTACACTCCTTTGGTATTCTGTTCAGTGTTTGTTGGGGAGAACTGTCTAATGATGGATGTTAAGCATCAGAGAGACAAATAGAAAGAATGGGATTATTGAGGAGAAGGGTGGTGTTTACCTCTATTAGCTATGGGTAGAGTTATAGAAGAAGCAATATGGAGGTTTTACTCATCTAACAATTGCTATAAATAATTCAAATATCCATGCAAATATAGACTCAAGAAGAAATCAGATTCCTTTATTTAAAAAAAAGGATGATTGCTGATACAAGGTCTCAAGAAAAAGCGGAAGGGGAAGAAATCAAGTAGCCCAGACGACATCTGTTGTTTCTGCCTGCGTGTGTCCAATGCATCTTCTGGTGACAACTGTTTGAATCTCTTTTAGGTAACTATTTCTCACCTTATCTCACTCCAAACACTTCAGACAGAACTGACTCTTCCTTCTTGGTAGCATCCATGGTGATCCCTTGACCCTCACCTGGCTCACTGGCCCATTCCAGCTCCCTGACCAAAGTGCCTGGTTCAAGAATAAGCATGTGACCAAAGGTGGCCCAGAGAGAAGTTCCTTCTGCTGAGCTAGTAGAATACAAGCTTGCAATGCCTGCTGGCCATTGTGTCACCAAAGGACAGCCTGCTTGACAATGAGGCCAACACTGAAGAAAGCAGAACCTAGAGATGAAGGCAGCAAAGGAGAAAAAGGAGGAGGAGAGGAAGGGAGGGAGAATAACTGCTAATGACATCACTTGAGCATATCTAAGCTACAAGAGAGAGACTCAGACTTTTCAGTTACGCGAGCCAATTAAATCCCTCAAAACCAAAACAAAACAAAAATAACAAAGAACGAGACTTACTTGGGTTGAGTCATTTACAATATTTCTGACCAAGACAGCCAGTGCCAAAGTGGTCCAACACATAGCTATTTGGTCAAATACCTCGAGGCCAAATACATTATCTTGTATTTCTTTCTATCACCTATAATACCCAGCACAATCATTACAACTTACAGTAAATGTTGAGTCTCTGTTGATTTACCAAATGACTAGCAATTCACTGCATTTTATATCAACATCCAAATACCAGGCACAGTGCTAACTGCTAAGTACTCAAAGCAGAATGAGAAATGGTCTCTGCCTTCAGGAAGATTAGAATTGAATTGGGAATATAAGATACTATCTATAAAAAGAGGAAGAACTATCAACAATTGGCTGTTAGAAAGAGAGAACTTTTCAAGTGTCTTTTTGAGAGACTTTCAGGGAAAAACATTCTGTAGGGAACTGCTAGGGATTCTGAGGTATACAAATGATTTTCTCATTTTAGTGCCCTGGACAGCAGTGGGAAGGTGGGGATCTGTTACTGAATATGAAATGACGGCCCAGGAACGTTGTTGTCAATGTAATAGCATATAAAGCACAAAAAGCAGCATATTTTTTCTTGGCCTAGCTTTCTTTGCTTTAAGCCTGAGTAAGACAGCAGGTGTAAAGGAAAACATACGAAGACAAAGAAACAATTACAAAAGAGATCGAAACATTACAAAAGTAAAGAGGACTATTTCAATGCGTTATTTTCAGTTCCAAGTTCTCAAAAAACTCTATTCAATATACCTTTGCTTCAATGCGCAATCGTCTTCCATGAACAATGAATGGCTCTTTGGTAAACTCATCAAAACTATACTGCCACTCACATGTAAGCTGTCCAAATGTTCCTTTTGTTACAAACAATATACCACTGGGGGAAAAGAAAAGAATCCACTTTAAAGATTGAAGCACTTATATCCATAATATAATAATAGCAGGATACTTCACAAGTGCAAACAGGACATCCACCAAGAGAAACTGTATTCTGGGTCATAAAAAATCTTAACCAATTTAAAAGAACTGATATCATATAAAGTATGTTCTCAAATCATAATGGAATTAAACTAGAAACCAGTAACAGAATGACAATAAGAATATTTCCAAATGCTTGGAATTGGCACACTTCTAAATAATCCATAGGTCAAAGAATCTCAAAGGAGTTAGAAAACATTTTGAACTGAATGGGAATGAAAATATAACAAAATTTGTGGGGTGCAGAAAAAGCAATGCTTAGCGAGAAATTTATAACACAACATACTTATATTGGAAAAAATAAAGTACTTATAAAGTCAAACATATAAGGCACTTTATAAGAAATAGGAAAGATTTACAGAACCGATAATCAATATTTTGGGGAACTTTCATGTAATTAATGCTTTAGAATAAATGCTTTTATTACTAAGCCTCCATGTAATATATTGACCAACCTACATCAGAAAGAGGCTTTTAAAATTAATTCTTGTTTCCTTGCCATTTTTGAGGGAAGAAACCAAGAAACGAAAATGCATTGTTTAGAATAATTCTATTTAATCCTTCCTTCAAAGGCCTTTCTCCCCCAGTTCTTCCTTCTGGTTTAAACATCGACTGTGGATGCAACAAGAGGTTTCTTTAAGTAACACATACTTTAAGTTAAGGGATTGAGTTAAAAAAAAAGCTGGCTGCTGGCTGGAATGGAAGAGAATGCTAAAGAGGATTCACATCTCTCACCTCAGTCTTCTGTCTCTGATCCCCTCTCTCACCAATCTTGGAGTATAGGGGCTGTTGCAACAAATGTACTGGTCCTCCAGTACATCTTCAACCATGTGAAATATCAAAGATAGGCTAAGCTTGTAGCAGGTACCTAGTCCTCCCTCTCCTGATTCCAAGATCCTTTCTCCTCAAATCCGACACTTGGGGAAAAAAGCAAATTCTAAGCATAAATGTCACCTTTCAATCAACTACAACTAACTCACTAACCTTACCCTGTCAAGGTTTAGGTGACCTCATTTAAAGAGCTCTCCTATATGTTGAAAAGAAGGTAATTTTTAAAATGTTGTAAGATATTGTAAATGAAAAAACTTTGTAACTGACCCTTGTTTATTAATTCTGATAAATCACCCTTCCTTTAGTTAATGAGGGAGAGGGTTAATAAAAACGTGATTGAAAACTGCCAGGCAATAAAAAGACTGCTGAAGCATTGTGTGTAATAATAAAAGTTCAGAAACAACTTAGATGTAAATACTAGGTAGTCATTTTCAAATTAAGAAAAGTCTCCATATGCTGACATGGAATAATCTTCAAGACATAGATCTTAAATAAAATTTAAAACAAAGTACAGAATGGTGTGTATAATAGGTTCTCATTTACATTAAAATACCTATGTGTGTATGTTTACATAGGCACAGAATATTTCAAGGATACAAAGGAAACAAGCACAAGTGGTTGCCTCTGGCAAGCGGAAAAAAGGGACTGATAGCTGAGACAGAATGAACATTGACTTTAACATGCATACCTTCTAATCTGTGTGAGTTTAAATAGGAAAATTAAGATAGTGCTGTACATTTCAGATTCAAATTATTAGGATTAAAAACATTAAAAATGAATGCTAAGTTCAATGGTCAACTTGAACTAACAAGATGCTTATAGTTCTTGTTATACGCAAGTGATAACAATAGTGAACAAAACCACATGGGTTTACTGACCGCTCCTCTCTCTTTAGCCATAACCTCTCTCCCTCAGCCACATTTTCATTCGCTGCCATGCAGAAATCTCCATCCTAATACTAAACTTGCTAATTCTTTTCCTCAGTTTAACAATAATGACACCTGCAAAAACTTGCCCATCTGAGGCTATGCCACCGTGTATTTTTGCTTGCACTCCTCCACTGAATACAAGTCTGTTTGAGGATTTGGCTGTGGCTGAGAGTAACCACATAAAACCTGACCCATCTCCAATGGTCTATCTAACTTATGTGAGTCAATCTCTATTCATTAATAGTGCTATTCTAATGAACAGATACCACCAGAAGATCATTGACTTCTAGGGTAACCTGAAATTGTATACTTTTTCAAGAAAGGAAAGGAATGGTATTGGCCTACCTTTAAGGGGATAGTTTTATAGGAATTTCTGTGTCAGTCCAAATTGGTTGAAATAATAAATTAATTTACAGTTATGTTTATGCATGGCTATGCAGTTATCCTTATGCACATACAAAGCTAAACACGAATTTATGTAAAGTTTTAAGTACGAGGCTTATAGAGCAAGAGGACCAGAGTTAAGCAGGAATCAGTGTGACTATCTGGAACAAAAGTTGAATAACAAGTGGTTCACTTCATGAGTGGCTGTCAGTCAACCCCTTATCAAATTATATTAGAAAAAGAAAGAAAGTTACCTTTTGGTTATCATCAACATATCTGTTTTATTTATCATGACATGGGTAAAATATTTATATTTTGCAAATCTTCCATTTTCTATGACCTGAAAAAAAGTGAGAGCCAGAAAATCAATTAATATTCCTATTCTAATGCGAGTAATGCCTTACAATCCTTTAAAAACCATTTCTCAATGGGGGCAAATCATTAACATACTTATATAGGAAACATATCTTCAGAAAATTGAATATTCACAAAATCATTGCTGCTTCCTTTTCCTCTTTTTCTTTTTTGAGGAAGATTAGCCCTGAGCTAACATCTGCTGCCAATCATCCTCTTTTTGCTGGGGAAGACTGGCCCTGAGCTAACATCTGTGCCCATCTTCCTCTACTTTATATGTGGGATGCCTGCCACGGCATGGCTTGACAAGTGGTGTGTAGGTCTGCACCCGGGATCTGAACTGGTGAAACCTGGGCTGCTGAAGCAGAACATGCAAACTTAACTGCTGTGCTACTAGGCCAGCCCCTGCTGCTTCCTTTTTAAAAGCACCTATTTGCACTATTTTATTCAAGATTACTCAGTTGCAACTATATCAATCTTTAATGCTGGATTTTGGGAATATATTGTTATTATTCCAAAGTTTAAGTTTAAATTGAACCTACTAAAGTTACTATTAAACTATCGCATTCATTTTATCTTGGAAAATATATTAGTATTTGATCACATCATATAAAAACACAAGTAAACACTAACACATACAGTCACACGTTGCTTAACGATGGGGATATGGTCTCAGAAATGTGTCCGTAGGTGACTTCGTTGTTGTGTGAACATCATAGAGTGTACTTACACAAACCTAGATGGCATAGCCTACTACACACCTAGGTGATACAGTACTAATCTTATTGGGCCACTGTTGTATATGAAGTCTGTTGTTCACCGAAACATTGTTATGCAGCACATAATTGTATTTAAATATATGTATCACATAAATTACATTAGCCTCCACCTTGCCTCTTTCCTAGAATTTCCCTATCTGTGTTACAAACGTTATTTTCTTTGCAAGTCTCATAACTCACTCAAAAATAAGGAGCAAAGTGTTTCTGGACAAAGAGGGAACACCAGGGACCCAATTAGCCTATGAAACAACCTTTAAATTTATTTTCAGGACAAGCATGTCTATCCACGACATTGTCAACAATTCTTTGTCCCAGAAAATATAAAGATAATGATATAAACGAAATGGACTTATTTTTAATTCTCCCTAAATACCATTTGCTCTGAAATGAAGTTACTTTGGCTACTTAAAATATATAGTAAGCTAGACTACCATTTTTCAAAAGACACACAATAAGATCCCTCAAGAAGAGGTATGCTAAGAATTTAGCCAAAATGTTAGATCTCTTGAAGAAATTCCAAAACAGGATACAAAGATTTTAGAAAATTGTATTCCATGAGGCTATATCAAAAAACTAAAACTATTTAGCCTAAAAGAAAGCTAACAAGTGACTTCATAATAATCTTGGTAGACAAGGCCGGTAGAATAGCCTTCATTTTTATTGGAGACAGAAGTTAAAAAAAAAAAGAACCTACAACAGTACGATGAGGGATACAGATTAACTGCATGAAAGAATTTTCTAACTTCAAAGATTATACTTTTTGAGGAAAGAGTATCTTTACTATTTACTATAGCAGGTAGGGCAAGTAAGCACAAATTCCTTCAATTATAAATGAAAAAAGGACAGAACCACAGATTCAGAAGAAATTAGTAAGAATTACTAGATAATTTGTAAATTATGCAAACATTTGAATAACTAGGTGAAATGGGTCATGTTTTAAGAAAATACAAATTATTAAGAGAAAGAAGCATCAAATATTGGAGAAAAAGAGCAGAAATTATTTGCAGATGACAGTATATCTAGAAAATCCAAGTACATAAAGCCTAGTAACTTTATTTTATAAACACAATAATCAACCTGAAAAATGGAAGGAAAAATATCCTGTTTACAAAGGTGTACATATCTACACATAAGTTTAACACCATGCAGAATTTCATGGAATTTATGTGGTAAAACCTATAACACTCTATTGAGGGGAATAACAGAAAAATTTGAAAATGGAAATTCATGTCTTATTCTTAGATAGAAAAATTCACTACAATAAATGTGTTATCCCCTCCTCCCAATTTATAGATATACATACACACACTCAATGTGATCCCAAGATGGTATTTGTGAGCTTGTTTTGGGGAAGCGGAGAAGTGATTTAACAATTTATCTAGGAAAAAAAGTGATAATATCTAGTAAATTATAAAAGGAGAATGAGAACTACCCTAGCAGGCATTAATAGAATTTATTAGTTGCAGTAATGAAACAGTTTGGTGTTGGTGGATATAAAGACATATCAATAAAAAGAACACACATTCCAGAAACTGACCAAAATGCATGTAGGATTTTTGTCCAAATATAGGAATTTATGAAATCAAGACAGCATTTCAAATTACTAGGCAGACGCAAGTATTATTAAATAAACAGTGTTTCAGGTAACTCGCTGGCTAAAGCTGGATCCCTACTTCTCGCTTCATACCAAATTAATTCCACGTGGGTCACTGATTTACATATACAATACGAAACTATAGAAGTACTAGAAAAAGTAACATTTTAATAATGTTTAAGTGAAAAGGCTTAAATATAAAACACAAAGTCCATAAAACAACGTAAAAAAGTGGATAAGTATATGGAAATTAAACACTACTGAATGGCAAAACAATAAGCAAATAAACAGAAATAAAGTAAAATAACACAAAAACCAAAGGATAAATTGGGAAAACATTTGTCAATAGAGAGAGGGCTAAACACAGAGAATTCTAAGAATATGAATAAACTAATAGGAGAAAAATGAGTCAACCAACAGGAAAACATGTAAAGTTTATGAATAAGTAATTTAGCAAAACACAAACAAAATCTGACGAACAAACACATGAGAAAATGTTCAACTTAACTCAAAATCAAGAAAATCCAAATCAACTTAACAGACCTTTTGAGCCAGCAATTCCATTCCTAGAATTTATCTTATGAAAAAGTATGCCAAGATATACATATAAAAATCTTCATGGTAATACGGTGGTAAAAGCAAAAAAATCTAAATGTTCATTAACATGGGAGTGTTTAAATAAATTATAGCATAGCCATACAAGGAGACACTATGTAGTCATGAAAAAGAAAAAGAGGGATGCATGTACCGATACAGAAAGATGTGCAAGATATAGTAAATGAAAAGAAATTAAACTACCGAGAATGAATGGCGGGAGAAAAAAGCAGAAACGCATACATGTACACTTATTTATATATGCACAGGAAATTTCTGGAAGGGTTGATGGTAACACACCAACCTGTTAATAGCACTTATCTTTGGGCCTGGGAAGGGTAATAGTGGGGGTAGAAGTGAAGCTTTTATTTTTAACTTTACATCCTATTGTTTCAGTTTTTTGGTATGTGAAAAGAAATAAGCTGCCCTATTAACAGATCACAACCTTCAAATAGCTTAAAAGCTATGGTTCAGCTCTAAGCACCTACCTTCTATTTCAATCCTACGGTAAGTTTAGGCATTGCAGTTGAGCCTGCCTCTCATCACTTTCCACTTTTCAGACACAACTTAAATCAAATCTAACTCATGCATATAAGCAATTAAACCAATTTCAATAGTCACATACCATCTTGTATAAATAAAAGCTAAAACATCCAAAAAAAGTCATTCATGCAATGTTTTCCGGAGTTCATCAAAAACCTTAAATGCAACACTTGAAGGATGAATGGACATTATGGTCACAGTAGTCTACTTTGAAACAGATGACAAACTGTATTCTTTATTATTATAATGGATATATTTGAATAAACATCAAAGATAACCCCTTATGCAGCAAAACGTTGGTGGTCAGTTTCCATTACAAACATGTGAATATGGAATAAGAACAGCATTATAAGCAGAAGCTAAAACCTGGGAACTAAATCCCAAAGCAGCATGTGAGAGAATGTGATGGCTTATCAGCCATCATCTTCCATCATGCTGTAAAGTCTAGAAATATCATGCCTTTGGTCACAATTTCCTGATTAATTATTTGACTTTATAAATTTCCTATATATGAAGCTACATATGTCATTATATATTATTTTAGGGAAAAAACAACAGAATTTTAGACCTGAAGGAATGTTATTGTTCATCCAAACAAATCTCTTCCTTTAAAACATGAAGAAATTAAGGATCAGTAAGTGTCTTATCCATCTAATTTTCACAAAAACCTTGTGTAATTAGGTAAGATTACTGTTAAGTGACTTGCTTAAGGTCACACTATCACTTGTAAAACTGGGCTGAGAAAAGTGGTTTCTTCACTTCTAATTCCAGGGCTTTTCACTATACCTTGATGTCTCCTCTTACGGTGTCAGTCACACATTTCCCCAGGGTACCTCAAAAATGTCTTCAGTATCCCTGGATGCTGGACGTTGCTGAGGCAGGCTGCTAAAGCAGTTCAGGCTGGCTGATTTTTTTTTTTAGGTTAACAGAGTCCAAACAGTTTAGTGTTAATATCCTATCTTCCTCCATCCCAAACAGATGTTATGTATTAATGTTTCTACTAAAGTAATTTGTGATGCCCTTTAAAATAAATGAAGAATTCGCAAAGCCAGGGCTAGAAGTTATCATGTAGAGCCTTTTGCATAAAGACCAAGATTTGGCAGAAATACCAAATGATTTGAAGTATCAAATACAATAACCAGTAATTTAGACATGTACGCCTCATTTATCAGGCTATAGTGCTAAAGGAAAAACAATTTTTGCCTTATTAAATTACCTACCATTATTTGAGAAGTTTCTTAAAGAAAGAAACACCACAAGACAAAGGGAACTGCATTCATTACGTATCATTGTCAGAATTTGTAGATAACAATTGAAATGTATGGCTATTGGTAAAAGGGTCCCTTTTGCAGTAGAAAAAATGAGTATGTAAACCTTAGTTTATTAGATATAAATAAACCCAAACCAAACTTAGAAACACAGAGAAAGAAAGAAATTGAAAAACAGCGGTATCAGGGTTACCCTCTAAAATTCATATTTCCTGTCAGATAAGTTCCAATACTTTAGAAAAAGAACATGAGCTAGAAACTACAGTAATGCAGAAAACATTCCTAACACTCTCACATCATCCAAATGCTATGAAGTAGCAGAATATTCTGAATAAATATTTCTGAAAAAACAAAGCAAAATATGAAAAGTCAGATACTAGGAACAAATCAGTAACATGGAAGGCTTTAAATCTCAAACAATATAAAGTGCTAATATTCATGGGAAATATATTTAAGAAAATTGGATAAAGGACAAGAACAAACAGTTCAGCAAAAAACAAAAACAAAATCTGATTAATGTCTGACTCTTTTGGAAGATGAATCTAATAGAGGTATAAATGAATTTTTTTTTAAAGATAGCAACATGGAGTAAAAGGAAAATGAAATTCATCTAGATGAAAGATAAAGTAAGAACGCTATCAAGAAAGAAAATCTACTTGACAACAAATAAATGGTTTTATAGATTGGTTAATCTAAATAGTCAGGAGATGATGGGGAAAGAGGAAAGGTATATGAACAGATTATACTGAAAAACTAGGGGCCAGCCTGGTGGCGCAGCGGTTAAGTTTGCCTGTTCCGCTTTGGCGGCCTGGGGTTCGCCAGTTCGGATCCCGGGTGCAGACATGGCACCACTTGGCACACCATGCTGTGGTAGGCGTCCCACATATAAAGTAGAGGAAGATGGGCATGGATGTTAGCTCAGGGTCAGTCTTCCTCAGCAAAAATGAGGAGGATTGGCAGCAGTTAGCTCAGGGCTAATCTTCCTCAAACAAACAAACAAACAAACAAACAAAATTAAGCTTACTTTTAAAAACAACAAAATTCAGGCAGGTAATCACAAATTAAAATGGTAAATGCTCTATTTTCAATTATTTAAGAAGTAAATAAATAGACAACTTGTTCAAAACAATCTTATCTTTAGAGAAAAACGTAGTCAATAAGCATAACTTCCTTAGAGTTATCTGAGTAAAGGTTAAGGATAAAAAATGTTGTACTAATTCACTTCAAATATGAGAGATTTGAAGGCCATGACCAGAAAAAACAAGGCATTCAACCCAGCTTCATGATCAAATATAGCAGAAATTCATTACCTCAAAGCTCAGTGATTTCATATAACAACAAATGTAAACAAGAGTGAAGAAGTGATATTTAGCTTATTCCATGAGGCAAGTTGGTTCAAAAAAAAAAACCAAATCTCATGGACTATCATCAAATCTGAAGAGGAATTAGCCCTTATTTAATCCCCATACCTTTGTCTCCTCCCATGGTAATGAATTATTTAGAGTGTCAGCCCAAGTACAAACTACACTGACAGCTTAGACAGAGCAGGAAAGCTGACCATAACCCTGTGACATAACATCAAATAAAAGAAACTATTACCTTAAGACATATGATTTGTTATCAAATGGTTCAACTAAAACAGTCTGGAGAAAGAAAAGAATTATGCTCATAACATAATTGTGCAGTGACAACAGCAGACCATTAATTAACCTACTTAATATGTTCTAGAAGAAAGGCCAGAGAGGTGGGTCAGAAATAATATATGTGGACAGTTATAAGAGTCTCTCTAATGCTTTTCCAGCAGAACCTCTATTGAGCAACACTTACTGACCCATCATACTATATATACTTAAAAACAATCATAACATTTCTTTTAAGATATTGTATAATATTGTATAATTCCAAATTACTAAAGTTTTATTGTTTCTATTGCTTACCAATTAGTGTGTGGAAATTATCATGGTATTTTAACTAAAATATTCTATTAATCTTGAAAGGAAAAAGAAGGATAACATTTAATGATGCTTTTATCTTGGCAAAAAGGAGACAAATGAGGAATATAGAATTTATATAATGATGACCAAGAACCAGCATCAATTGGTATTCACCTGGAAAAATGAAAATAAATGAGTTCTTATTAGACATTGTACTAATAATCATATATATTACCTCACTTGTTTTAATTCTAGCAACACCACCAAGGTACTGTTACGTACTACAATTATCTCCCTTTTACAGTCTGGAAATTCAAGTCAGAAAAGCATAATAAAAGATTATAAAGTTAATAAAAGGAAAAGGCTGGAATTGAACTCAAGTTTACTTGGTTCCAGAACCCAGGCCCTGAGCCATAGGGTACTGCTGCATTTCAGATAAATTTTATTGTCAAAATGAGTCAGCACAGAACTACATGTATTGCAGTAGATGCAGTGGGATCCCATTTTAACAGCTCACTGGACTATGGATTCAGGTATCCCACAAGCTGTAGCATGTCTCTTGCAATGCTTCAATTTCATGTACTACTTGGGGATCATCATCTCTTTGTAAGACTGGGAATGTCTTATGTGTCTTTTGATTCCTACAGTTCCTTAGAGCCTTGCATGTGGCAGCTAGTCAACAAACAGGAATGACACTGTGAAGATCCAACATTACAGGGTTGGCTTCTAACACGGCACGTGTTTTATTCCCAATCACCAGAATAACAAAGCTCACTACAATTATAAGCTCATGACAGATGAGCAGGAAACTTGACTACTCTCTTCAGGGCTGTAACCTTAAGATCTAGAAGAATGTCTAACACATACCAAATAGGAGTTTAACAAATACTTGTATGAAGAATAAACACGTGACATTACATTTTTTCTTTGTATTCATATAAACTATGCTACCAAATCATTCAGCAAAAATTCATTTATACATATATAATTACACCTTTATTCTTTTGACAACTTTAAAATCCAAAGTAACCTGGCAATTTATTCCAGAAAGGTTAACTTTACATGAAATATCGAGCCTCCCACACTTGTATTTCAACACAGTAGCTCCATGAGTCCTCTAAAACAACCTCAGACTCAAAGTACCACAGAATGTCTAAATGTACGTTTCTCCACATTGCTTCCCATGGGGTTCTTTACAGTGGTAAATTTTCACTGAAAAATTGGCAGTGTAGTTCATTAGACTCATCATCAGAACTAGGATATCAATTTCATTTGAATTTATAACTAAAGACTGTTAATTGACAAAAACGTATACATGGTGCTTCCTTTCCTAGATCACATTAAATTTTGTTTTTAGATGAATGGAGGTAGCCTCCGATCGAACTTTGTTTGAAAATGAACTGTTTCATTTGGCAAGAGAACATCCTTTCTCTGATAGGACATGTGACCATTAAAAAACTAGACTTTTCAGAACTTATACTAAAGTCTTCTAACACTACTGCTAGAGCACACGCTAAAAAAAGTCTGAATGCGCTTTACTAAGCTCAATTTATGTTGAAAATCTCTGTGCTGTCCAAAGCAACCAGGCGAAGTTATAAGGTAGAGCTCTAGCACATCAGCAGAGAAGTCATGGGTTGAGTCCCAGGTTACAATTTAGCACCTTTGGCCTAAATAAAGGCTAAGGACCTTCTAAACTTACACCTACTACAGAGTTTTAGCACTATTTGCATCCTGTTTAGCAGAATAAGAAGAGAGTAAGACTCAGTTGAACCTACCTGAGCTTAACATTTAGGGATTTCTTTTAAAGTTAAGTGTACCAAGTTTTAAAATAGTATGTAGCTTTCCTTAATATATTTACAAATTTAAGGGATGCAATGATGACAAACTTTTGAAAAAGATTTAGAAGTCAAATCAGTCTCATTCAAGGTACTGGATTTAAAAAGAGAATTAAAAAATTCGTTCCATACTTGAGGCAAAGAGAAAACTGGCACCTCCCCTAAGTGTAATCATCACCTCCAGAAAAAGATATGATTTCAAAGACTTATTCAAAAAGTATTTCTATGTAATAATGGAAGGTTCTAAGTGGCATGAATTACTCTATTGGTCCAAAAAAAGGTTAGTGGGACTAACTCCTCAATGTTCAAAAGCATAGGCCTTCGAAAATGACGTGCCAAGGGCTCTTCAAGAGTTTTGTGCTAAACTAATAAACGAGGTGTGACAATTGTATACAAGTTGGACAGGTACTATCCTTTTCCATGGGATCTGCTTTATCTGAGATGCCAAGAATTCTAATTTGCCTGGATAACAGAATTTGGCTCTCTTCAGGTTTCTCGTCCCATTCAGAAGTATGCTTCTGGAGAGGAAGAGTTACAAAGTGAAGAGTGAAATCCAATAAGCCTCTGTCTCCTAGATCTTGTCCACTTACTCAAAATTTCAGACGAAGCCAGGAAGAGTGTTCGGCACTACTCTGGTGATCTGACTGCCTATGGTAAGCCCTTTCTTCCAGATCAGTTGTAATTCTCCTCACGAAGTAAAGGGCAAGACCACGTCGGCTGAAGGCAGTTATCTTCCAATTGCTATTAAGGCAGTGTTTGAAGCTAATTATAAACATCTGTAATTTCTGAAAGAAAAGAAGTATACAACAAACAAAAACAGCCTCCCTTCTACAACAACTTACATAATGGCATCTATGAGACCTTTTAAGAGATTTACGAGATTCAAAGACAATATAAAGTTTAAAAATATCTGAAATGGTTAAGAATATACTACCTCCATGGGACAGCCCATTGTCAATATTCACACACAATGAAAGACACAAGGATTACACATACATACATACATACATACACACACACACACATATTTTAAGACGAGATTTATTTAAGGGGTAGAAATTTTTTAAATAGGTAAGAGTTAAAAGGTACAAATATGTTCAGTCAAAAAGAAAAAGCTTGTACATCAGCTATAAAAATAAGGGAAAGATTCTGCTGGCTATTTATATATTCCAGAAATAAAGACCAGGCTTCCCACATTTGGGATTATTCTATGAATGAGCTACTTTTTAAATCTTTCTTAGAAGTTAATAATTCTGTTTATAAAAATTTACAATAAAATAAAAAATATATAACAAACTTTTAGATTTAGATCTTAATCACATGAACAAAAAATTTAAAAGGGACATATGCTGTAAATGGTGGGAGACAGGATTTTTTTCTTCTTTATAGTTTCCTAACTTTTCTTTACTGAGCATATATTACTTTAACAATGTAGAAAATAATCTACTTTAATTTTTGAAAATTTTCATATCCACTGTAAAATACTAAAATCATAGACTGAGAATCAATGTTAGCTAAATGATTCACAAGACGGATTTAGCTTTTTCCATGAACAGCAGGTCTCTATAATTTTTTTAATTCATAGAAATCCTAAGTTTTATTGCATACATTCAGAAATCTCTGTAGCCATATGTAGTTAACAGGTTATTGATAAATGATAATTTACAGTAGAAAAACAAAGCATGTCCAATTAAGAAGAATTATACTTAGCTAAATCTCTGACTATCTTGATTGTTTTTAAAAAACACAATGATTATAATATTTTGAATGCTCAAATATTTAAGTTTCCCCAAGATCTAGAGGAATGGCACAACGCAACTTAGTACATATCTTTGTTACCATTTCACCGCTTAGAATATGTATATGCAATGAAGGTGGTTACATTAAAAACCGATTTTAAAAATTATTAAACATTTATTTTAAAGCTGACATTTGGAGGTACACTGTTGCTACATATATTGGTTGATACAGAATAACTGCTAAATAAATTTATCACACTGACTGAGAGATAATTATGGATATGAAAATGGTCTAACACATCAAAACAAAACAAACCGTAAACCCTTATATGAGAATCATAAACTATTCTAATTAGCTCCATAACATAGACTTATCTGAAATCATGTGTTTTATTCTTCTTTGATTCAGGACTTTCTGTAATGTTTTGTATAGTGTTGACTGTACTCACTGTACTTTATTAATTCAAACATTCATCCACTGAAATTAAACATTAACTTAATGATCTAGACATATTTAATTGATCTCCATTCATCCCAAAGGTGCAGGGATAGAATAATAAATAAAATTTACATTCTTTTCCCATATCCATCATAATTAATACTTGATCTAAACGAATAACCTGTGTATCTTATTTAGACCCCATAGGACTTTTAATATTTTTGGACTATTAGAATAAATTTCCTAAATTTGCAGGAAATCTATAAAACAAAAAACAGAGGATTGAAGGTGCAGTAGAAAACCACTCCGTAACAGTTGGGATGGTTGTTTCTGGTCTTTCTCCCACCACTATAGGAAAGTATAGTACAAAATTTCACCACAGGGCTTACGTCAGACAAACTACTACAGTAGTCATCATTCTTTAGTGTATATGACCTAGGTAGGGATGTAAATACAATAGCATATATTCCATGTTGAACACTGATGTCCTAGTCACAGATCTACAATGGCTCCATCTGTAAATTTTAATAACATGACCTTAAAATCAACACTCAGGATTTTAGCAATATGTGTTTTAAACAATTTCAAAAGGTAAAATTTATAAAATCTTTATTCTTTTAAATATAGAAACAAAGAAATTTATTCTGAGCTCCTTTTCCATAAGGAATATTGAAACTTAGCAATAATATTCTGGATTTACATTTGTTATATCTATATCCACTGTGAACGCTAATTAATTTCATTCAGAGGCTCTTATAAACTTCGGTTATTTATTCACGGTGATAGGTGCCCACAACTTCAGGACTTTTATAAATTTTTCTTCTTGCCAGTTTTCAATATCATTCAAGTGTCAAGTAGACACAAAGGACAATAAAGAATGAGTAATTACTCCCTTAGAGAAAAGAGAAGAACCCTCTCTCCCCTTTTCTACACACAAGCAATGAACATGGAGAAATTTGGAATATAATAAAGTTAAAGGATATGGAAAGGTATGGTATTACATTATCTTTCAAACAACTTTCTCATTAGACTTTCTTATTAGATGGATACTTCCATTTTTAAAGTTCTAATTCATTATAAAGCCCCTAATAAACAAATAAAAGAACTGTTCATCTCATTAAAGCCCCAAAGTTGAACTTATTTTCTTTACATTTGATGAGGAATAAGAAGATATTACATCTCCATGAAGAACACACTGATGTAAAACAATAGAGCAATTCTTAGTCTTAACTTTTTCTCTAATAAAAGCACATAATGTGGAAAAATAATTAATACCTCTGGTCAAAAAAGCTTGAAAAGATTATTTCACTGTGGCAGGAAAACAGAAACAGAAAGAAGAAGGGCAATTACACTGTTAAAGAACATATTTCATTTCTAAGGGCTAAAAACTTAAGAATGATGAATTCTTAAGATCACATGAACAAAGTTTACTAGTTACTAGAATATTGTTTTAAATCTTCTTACTGTTCAAGAGATTTAAAATAAATGTAATCCTACCTCCAATTTTCTTTTCATTAAAATGGTAACTCATTGCTGAAATATCCAGAACTTTTTCCAGATAAATTCTTAAGGATCCTTACGAAACCAGTACCATAAAATTAAGTGTCACAGGCGAACCACAGGAAACTCAGTAAATGTCTTGCAAACAAGGAGCTTTAGCATTTTCCCTTTTAGAAAGGCCTTGTGCCTAGCAAAGGTGGAATATAAGAAGCCAGTGAAGACATTTCCAGACCTTTCCTTCCTCAGGCATACATAATACATAACAACAGGCTCTGCTCCTTATAGCTTCTAGTAGCAGCAGCAGCCTTGGTTTGATTTTGGCTAAGGGTGAGAGAACACTGAGTACATGACAAATACAAATTGTCATTGATAACCAGTAGTGACTATTTTAATGATCACTGTTTTCATTTATTTACTTACTCCAAAAAGCTAAGAATACTATTTTGATGAAAACAACAATTAAATTCTTTGACATTTACATATTTCTTAGTCCTAGTATACACGACTTTGACTTGTATTTAATTTGAATGAATGTTAGGCAGGTAGAATTTCAAGAGATGGTAATTTTTCAGTTTTCTTTTTCTGTAAGATCAATAAAAGTTTAAAGTAATAATTTTCTAAAAAATTGAGAACAATGACTTAATAGCGATAAAATCTTGATAAACAAGAATCAGAAGAGACTCAGAAATCACAGGCTGAATGAATTAAGCCAAAAGTTGAACAATTAAGGCAAGTATTTACTACAATCTAATATAAACTCAATATAAGCAAAGTGCTTAACATACATCAAAGGTAAATGTTCCTTTGTTGATCCAAAAGCACAGCAATCATAAGGGATTAAACATTAGACTGTAACAGTCATTCACTTATTAGAGAGTTTTTTTTTAGTACATCTGATACACTAGCAAAACAGAAAAAGACAGTTTCATGTAAGTTGAAATTAAAAACAAAAAAACCCTCCAGTACACAAAACATAAAACAGATTTACTCACTGATCTTTCAGAGACATAGATAACATTTTCTCAGTATCACCAAGAAAAAATATACATAATTATGCTTACTATAAAAATTCTTCTAATGTCCTGAACTAACTTGTAACATTTTATTATAGGGATATAGCATATGGATATGTAAGTTAATATGTAAATATACTGACTGTTGTGGGGATCAGAACTGGCCAGCCTAAAATGCGTCTCTTTGGCATGAGGATTATTTTGGGCTGGTTACTTTTGAGAAACTGCAGACAGGCAGAAGCTCTGAAAATCAAGTAAGAAGTTACCCTTTGTAAGAGACATGTACATTTGTAAGAGAAACCTCCATGTGTAAAGACGTCTCCCTCTCTGTACCACGAAGAAGTGGGGACGATCTTATCTCTAGAAACTCCTGTCAATGCAGAAGGCAAGGACTTAAACCTGCATAATAACCTTACTCTTATTTATTGTGCTTTTCTGGCATCTCCCATAGCTGACTCCCTCCACCCCCAACATCCTCCTTTGTCTTTAGCTGAAGATAGTATTTAAGGTAACAGCTTCTGCCATTTTGGCGAGTTGCTCAGTTTTCCTGGTTCTCTCCCATGTGCACATGTTATAAGGCTTTGTTTGATTTTCTCCTGTTATTCTGTCCCATGTCAATTTAGTTCACAGACCAGCCAGAAGGACTCAGAGTGTAAAGGAAATGTTCTTCCTCCCCTTCACTGTAAAACCAACTTTGTTCATTGTTTCACAAAAAGTACATACATATAATGAAATAAAAAGTAAACCAAAGAATGTTTTTTTCATTCTCAGACTATAAATTATTTCGCTAGCTAACCTTCCATGACACATCATGAATGTTCCGTATTGTAGTAGTTCAATCTACATGCTTTTGGAATAGAACAACAATTCATAGTGCTTCAAGTTATATAAGTTTCTTATTATTAAAAGAAATTTGAGAAAAATACTTTTAAAATGCTAAATAAATATAAAATATTGACTGGCTATTACTATTCTTTTTCTTTTCTTTTTTCTTTTTTTTCACACAACAGCATTATATTATAGCCCAGAAAATTTAGAGAGAACATCAAAAATGGCATTTTGCTAACAAGTAAGCAGATAATTTAAAATAAAACTAGTGAGCATTAAAAAAAAATTTGTCTAACTTTAAATAATAAAGACTAACTGTATTATAAAGCCACAAAATATATACAAGCAAATGCTATAACATATGGTATGCTGTACTTTGAATGTAAAATACATTTTTCTGTGCTTAAATAATGTAATTATTTTGCTTTTTGAAAATGTGCAGAAAACATTTTAAAAGGAAAAAGTATTTTAATGCCTTAAAAGTGGACATATGGGCATCATGATAGCAGTCATACAAAACACATTAATGAAACATTCCAAATAAAATGACAAAGAACATGAATTTTAACGTATCAGATCTGACTAATTATCATCATCATAATCATCATCACTACTGCTACTTTGAATCATAATCCACTCCCTGTAGACCTGAATTTTCTGTAAGCATGGTCAAAAAAAAAAGAAAAGCACAAAGGTTAGTTAAGTATGGCAAATTGCTTGGAAAACATGTAAAATTATGAAATTTTCAAGGAGTCAGAATAATTTTGAAGTAGACTTTTCAGCTCTGAGTAGGGCAGTAATTATGGATATAATATTACATAACTTAATAGACCTAAGACTAAACTCTACTGGTTGGTTTACTTAATGTATAAAATAGTTTGATGATACCAGTGAGATATTCTGTGAATGTCTTAGAATTATTATTCTATTTCTCTAAGTAGGCAACTTTAATTGACTACTAGGAAGCACTATAAAAATGTGCTACTTCCTAGATACACAATGAAAGAGTGTATTTTATATTTAATTATATATATGGGCATATATAACTTAGTGAACACAGAGTACCTTTTCTAGAAAATCAGAAAATAAAAGGAGAAACATTTGAAAGTATTAAACATTTTCTAAGGGCACCATTGTTAAATCACTTAGGTTAAAACTAGGCAGATGAGATTTTAAATTCTGTTTATATGTTATCTACTTCTTTTCCACAATACTGGTATTTGCAGATTTTAAAGTGTTTGCTAATAATACAGAAGAGTTTTGAGATTCAAAAAAGCACCATTACCACCAAAGCAACAACCCACTTCTTATATCTGTAAGAGAATAATGCTAACCAGAAACAGCCTAAAGCATCTGATGAATCGACACAGGTATTCCAGCTAACATGCGTTTTATTGTTCCTGCTGAAACACAAGTAATGGCTGACAAGGATTGTGAGTTTTTAGTCATTTAAACAGCTCCTTAAGTTAATTAGTGCTAAGACTGGCCTACTGAAAATAATATGCATCTTTAAAAATACACTCAAAAGTCATGACTTTTGAATCCCAAAGTTTTAAAGTTTCAGAAAACAACAATGAAAATGTAGAATAAATTTACTTGTCACTGAAATTTACTTGTTACTTGAAACATCAACCACAAGAAATTTTTGATAACTCATGGCTTTCTTACGTATTATAAGCTGTTCCCTAATAATGAGGATGTATTTTTAAACCTCTCCTCACTACTCATCCTTACTTCATACTAAGTTTGTTAAAATAATTTCTCAAGAAATATTTTTAGTTTTCTAAAAGGTGATTTGCTAACTTCAGTCTAGTAAAATATCAGTATCACACTAATTGTGTTCTAACAAGGGAAGGCAAATACTGAGCAGAAATATATGTTCAATTGTATTAACCATAGGTGACTTCTTCCATAACATTTCCAAAGAGTAATATGCTGTCATTGTAGAGACTGTGAAACACGTCCTTTAGCACTAGATTGCCAGTTGCATCCCAATACACAATTATTTTGATGCTTTAAAAACATTTTAAACACACTGTAAAATCACTTTACTAAATATTGCACATTTACTCAATGGTTATGTTTTACTACATTAGATGGAAGTACATTTTATGTGAAATTATATACTCTGGATGTAGTGGGTAAAATATTAAAGTTTCAAATCTTTACCCTCTTCACTCTAAAGATGAAATATTTATAATACCAAGGCTATAAAAGAAGGATCATATCCCCACAGTTTATTATTATCATGAATATTTTCAAGTCTATACAACATAATGACTCCTTGTTTGTTTTCAAACAAATGATTTAATTTAGTATTCCACAGCTAAACACAGAGACGACTTTAAATCAGTATAACCTATTATGATGTAAATTACCTACACTAGAATCCAGATTTTAAAAAGTCCCATGTACAAAGTAAGAAAGTCGTTTGTTCCAAAAGCTAATTCTTCTTACTAAAAGATGTTGGCTTTCATGTGAACTGCTTATCAAATTCTACAAAGTTTCAAACAGACTACACAAGCATAAAGCAGGAAGAGGGTCATGGCCACTTAAGCATCTTCAAAAGAAAAACATAAGAACCCAAGAATTTGCAACAGCAGTGGTCCTGAGATTTTTCCTTATCCATGCCTAATTGGACATGAGGGCTATATCTGGCAAAAAAAGCTACTAGTGGTTTGATAAACAGAAATGGTCTAATTGACTAAATGTGTACCACCAACTATGAGGGTACAAAAGGCACAAGAGCTTTCAATAAATCGAGCAAATCCAGTACACAACTAAGAATAGCCTATAAAAAGATCATATTCACTAAAAATCCTATACAAAAAGTTACCAATACAAAAGCTTTCCTTTGTATTCAAAATACTGAAACAGCTGTACGTAGTCTATAAATTTTAAGACTAAAATCTACTGCTGGCTTTCACTTGCAAAGTCATGCATTAACTGTTTTCATATCAAACTTTTTGATGCCTGTAAAAAAGAAAAAAAAATCTTATAGTAAATAAATGTACATTAAAACCTAAGTAAACATAAGACACTTACAAATGGAATTAAAGAAAACCAATAAAAGCCTAAATAATCTGACATATATTTAAAGCATTATATAGCTACTTTTAAAAAAGTTAACTTGACTAATCTTAATTTATAAGATATTTTTCACCCACCTGTAACATTTGATTTCCAGTGCCATCCCTCAACCTGTAAGGTCTGATAACTCCATCTTCATTAAAGAATCGAGGAGGTCGCAGACTCGCCACTTCATCAGAAGTCTCTGTAGCTCTAGGGAGAAAAAATATAACTTGATTTTAAAAATTATTCAAAAACTCATAAGTAACTTTGAAATGCAACTACTAAAAAGGATCTTCTTTTGGATAAAGTAAGTCTATTACTCTATTTAAAATTTGTCTTTATGACTAAGTTCTCCAGAAAAACACAGAATTGTAAAGTTTGTTTATAGATTCTCTTGGACTTTCTTGTAGACAATAATCAGAGAATCAGCAAATGATGAATACTGCTTTTGTCTTTTCCATTTTAAGACCTTCAATTTCTTTTTCTTTCTTACTACAGTCATGTGTCACTTAATGATGGGGATACGTTCTGAGAAATGTATCGTTAGGCAATTTTGTTGCTGAGTGACCATCATAGAGTGTACTCACACAAATCTAGATGGTATAGCCTACTACACACCCAGGCTCTATGCTACTAATCTTATGGGACCACTGTTGTACATGTACTCCGTTGTTGACCAAAACATTGCTATGCAGTCCATGACTATATACTGTCTAGTTCCTCCAGTACAATGCTAAATACCAGAGGGACTGTAGGCATCCCTGTCTCATTCCTAACTTTAAAAGGAAAGCTGTTAAGAGTTCTCCATGATGTACAGATATTAGCAATGCTTTTGCTTTCCTTTTTAAAAGGCAACTTTTGTCAAGCCAAGTAAGTTCATTTCTACTCTTAGTTTGCTTGTTATAGCTCTTTTTCTATTATTGTTTCTGAAAATCTTGGATGTGCAATGAATTTTAAGTAACGATTTTTTTCCTGGTCATTGCTGTAATAATGTGGTTTAATCTCCTTCAATCTATTAATGTTATAAATCTTACATTACATGGTTTTCTGATGTTCAAATACCCTCATATTTCTACTTGGACTCAATATGTTTTGTTTGAAATTCATATATACATTGCTGAATTTGGTACTGTAATATTTTATTTAACATTTCTGACTATATGGACCTACATGTGAATGGTCCACTTATTTGTTCATTCATTCAACAAATATTCACACATTCAACAAATATTAGTTAAGAGCTTACACATAATATATTCACATATATAGCCACACAGATATAGATAAATCCCCCAGTTATAAGAATTTGGCAGAATGGATAAAAAAATATCTGCTGTCCACAAGAGACTCACTTTAGAGTCAAAGACATAAATAAGTCGGAAGTAAAAGGATGAAGAAAGATATACCATGTAAATAGTAACCAAAAGAGAGCTGGAATGGCTATAGTAAGATCAGAAAAAATTAGACTTTAAACAAAAAAATTCTTATTAGTCACAACGAAGGCCATTTCACAACGAGAAAAGGGTCAATTCATCAAGAAGATATAAAAATTATAAACATAAGTACTTAACAACAGAGCCCCCAAATGCACGAAGCAAAAACTGACAGAATTGAAAAGAGAAAAAGACGATTCAACAATAATAGTCATTCAATACTCAACTTTCAATAATGGATACCAAACAGACAGAAGATCAGCAAGGAAATAGAAGACTTGAACAACACTACCATCCAGTTAGACCTAAAAACGTCTATAAAACACTCAATTCCAACAACAGCAAACTACATATTCTTCTCAAGTGCACATGGAACATTCTCTAGGACAGAGGAGTCCTCATTTATGCTACGACATGGATGAACCCTGAAAACATTATAATGCTAAGTGAAAGAATCCAGCCACAAGAGGACACACACTGTATAATCCCACTTATATGAAATGTCCAGAAGAGGCAAATCCAGAGAGACAGGAAGAAGAATAGTGGTTGCTGTTGGCTGACAAGAGGGGAAATGCTGAGTGACGGCTCACAAGCACAGGATTTCTTTTTCGGGTGATGAAAATGCTCTAGAATTAGATAGCGGTGATGACTGTACAACTTTGTGAATATACTAAAAATTACTGAAATGTACACTTTAAAATGGTGATTTTTTTAATAGTATGCGAATTATATCTCAATTTTAAGTAGACTATATTAAGGTGTTTAAAACAGCATTATAGATTACAGGGATATATGGGAGGGAGGTAGATGTGGTTATAAAAGGGCAATATGAGATATTTTTGTGGTGCTGGTACTGTTTAGTATCTTCATTGTGGTGGTGGACACAAACATACAAAAATGATAAAATCGTATGAAACTGGTGCACACACAAGCAAATGAGTACAAACTGAGGAAATCTGAATAAAATTGGTGGATTGTATCATGTCAATATCCTGGTTGTGATACTGTTAAAGTTTTGCAAAATGTTACTACTGTGGAAACTGGGCCAAATATATGTGGTGGTCTGGATGGTGGTTCTCAAGGATATCAGGCTCCCATCCCTGGAACCTCTGAATGTTATTTTATATGGTAAAGTCTATGTGGATATGATTAACTTAAGGATTCCAAGATGAGGTGATAATCTTGGATTATCTGTGTGGGCCCTAAATGCCACCACAAGTGTCCTCATGAGAGGCAGAGGCAGATTAGGCATACAGAGGAGAAGGAATGTGAAGATGAAGGCAGAGATTGAAATGATGCAGCCACAAGCCAAGAAATGCCTGTAGCCACCTGAAGCTGGAAGAGGCAAGGTGCAAATTCTTCCCTCCAGAAGCAGTGCAGCCCTGCTGACACCTTGATTTCTCACTTCTGGCCTCCAGAGCTGGGAGAGAATAAATTTCTATCGTTTAAGCCATCAATTTTGTGATAATTTGTTACAGTAGCCATAGAAAACATAATACATGTACAAGGGGTCTCTCTGCATTATTTCCTACAACTGCATGTGACTCTACAATGATCTCAGTGCAAAAAAAGACTACCACATGTCAAGCAGTATTCTAAGTGCTGTGGAAACAGACAAGAGGCACTGCATTCACAAAACTTACATTCTGGTAGGAAAGACAAATAAACAAGGTAAAATATATAGTGCATTAAATAGTGATGAGAGCTAAAGAGAAGAAAAATAAAGGAGGGAAGAGAGATACGAAGTATCGGGGCAGGAGTAGGGGATAAATTGAAATTTTAGGGTGGCATGGAAGGCCTCACTGGGAAGATAAGTTTTGAATAAAGGAAGTGACCATGCTGACAACAGAGAGAAGAGTACTCCAGGTAGAGGGACTGCAAAGATGAAAGGGGAACAATTTCTCTGTTCTAAGTCCCACACCTGCTTTTCAAATCAAACTTATAGTGCTCTCACACAAGATGCATGAGAGAGGGTTCTCTTTTCTCTTACACAACAGTACAAGCTAGGATTGTCTGTTTCTTGGCTTTTGGAACACCACTTTCTCAATTATCCCCCTTACTTTAATGGCCATTCCATTTAATGGCCCTTTCCTGGGTCCTCTTTATTTCCCCAACTTCTACGTGTTGCTGTGCTTGAAGGCCAAGTCCTTGGAACTCTTCTTTTCTCTCTTTTCCATTTTCTTTCCCTAGGTTATCTCATCCAATCTCATGGCTTTAAACACCGTATTATAGGTTCAAGAATCTCTAATTTTTAACTCTAGCTTGGAGCCTTCTCTTGAACTTCAGACTCCTATACTCAACAACTACTAAATGTCTCCATTTGGACATCTAGGAGATAGTTTAAGTTTAATATATTCAAAACAAAACTGTGAATTCCCTCTTTCCCTAAAAGGAATGACAACTTTATCCTTCTAGTGGTTCAGACAAAAACTTTAGAATTGCCCTTGATGAACTCTTTCTTCCATATGCCACGTCCAATTTATTAACTAATCTTGTTGCTACCACCTTCAAAATACATGCAGAACATGACTCCTCCTTACAACCTCTAGCCTATACTGGTCTAATCACCCTAGTCTAATCATTTCTCCTATCACTGCAAAAGCCTCTTAAGTGTTCCCATGTCTGCCCTGGTCCCCCTATGGTTTATTCTCAATATAGCAGCCAGTTTATATCATTCTTCTTGTTCAAAACCTTCCAATAGCTTCCTGTCTTACGTAAGAAAACGCTAAAATCCTTACAGAGGCTTACCAAGCCCTATATGATCTGATCCCTTGCTCATTCTCTGAGAACATCTTTGCCCACTTTTTCCTTTGCTCAATCTACTCCAGGTACACTGGCCATGCATCCTCCTGCATCAGGGCTTTGTACTTGCTGTTCCTACCGCCTACGACATTCTTCTCACATGGCTCACTCCCTTACTTCCTTCACATCTCTCCACAAATTTAACCTTACCAGTGAAGCTTCTCTGAACATCTTATACATGAATGTATATCTGAACATCTTATATATGAATATAAGAATATATATGATTCTTATATATATAAGAATATATATTATTTTCTTATATATATATAAAAATATAGCATTTTCACCATTTAACATATCATTTATTTACCAGTTTACTTATTTCTATTATTCTCCCACTAAAAATGCAAGCTCTATGAGGACAGGAACTTTGCCACTTGTGTCCATTTCTGGGTTTCTTCAGCGAGTAAAACAGTATCTAGACATATAAGAAGCTCCCTAAAATGTAATGAATCAATAAATATTTATATGTGTATTAGATCAAACTTGTTAACTGTGTTCAAATCATTTATTTACTTTTATTTTGTCTTCCTGATCTATCAATTATGGAAAGAAATGTTAGATTCTTACACCATTATTGAAGATCTGGAAAGTTTTTGTAATTTTATCATTTTTGCTTTACAAAGATTGAGGCTATTGTGAGTTGAGGATAAATTAAAAATTGTTATTATCTTCTTGGTTAATTGTTCTTTTTATCATTAACTAATTATCTTATTTATCTAAAATAATGCTTTCCTGTTTTTTGCCTTACAGTCTGTTTCATCTGATGTTATGTAGTAATCCTCTTTAGTATATATGGTGTGTGTGTATGCGTATATGTGTGTGTGTATATATTTACTATATATAATATATATGATATATATATAAAATAAATAGTATATCTTCTTCAGAAATGAAATTAAAATGCTTAATGCCAATTATTCCCTTCAAATTGCATCTCATTATTTTTAATATTTTGGTTCCAAAGCTGTTTTTATACAGTTCAATTAGCTTTATCTACCAATTTATATTTTTACATTTGATTCTTATAACCCACTTCTTTCTGGTTTCAGTGTCCTTTTACAAGTATGTCCTTTAATAGTTCCTAGTCTTATTTTTTTCTAAAAATGTTTTATTTTGCTGTTAATCCTTAAAGGTAATGTAGCTGGGTATAGATTATAAGGTTTTTAGATAAATGGAAAGTTATTATAGCAGCTCTGAACAGATACCTGCCTAGCTCTCTACATATTTTTTAAAATTTTCTTGCTGAGAAAGATTTGCCCTGAGCTAACATCGCTGCCAATCTTTCTCTATTTTGTGGGTGGCTGCCGCAGCATGGCTGACAAGTGGTGTAGGTCTGTGCCCAGGATCTGAACCTGTGAACCCAGGCCTCTGAAGCACAGCACACTGAACTTAATCACTAAGCCATGGGGCCAGCCCTACACATTTTGAACTCCTCATGTTTCACTGACTTTTGAGTTTCTCTAATGACTACAACTCAACACATTATATGTGTGAAACTAGTTACAGGTAGAAGAGACAAACTTTTTTTCTCATCCTAATTCTAAATTACAAAACTGGAAACATCCAATTATGGTAAGGAGTATGAAATACTGACTTAAGAGGAGCAGCTCATAGGATGACAATACTTACCCCTATAGAGCAGGAAGCAAGAGACAATACCAAAGGAAACAGATTAGGGAGATATCCACCCACCTATTTTCTAAATCAGGTCTCATTAGCATGAATTTAATCAATCATTGTATGTGTTGCAAATTTCTAGAACAGATAACAATAATGCACTTAGTAAATTTCAGTCTTAAGCTAAATTTAATTTGGAGGAAGGGATACCATGCTTTAAAATTATTGTACAAATGAAGAAAAATATAAGGAACAGATGTCATGTTTCATAACAAAATAAGAGCATAAATGAAGGGTGAACACAGGGTGAGTTTGAACTAGGAATATAAAATGCCATTCTTTATTTCTCAAAATAGGAGACAGAATATTACATTTGCTAATTTTATAACTGACATATAGCATTCCATTATTGTAATGTATATCAATCAATATAACTGAAAAGCTTGCTTAACTTGCTAAACCTTTCCTGCCAAGACACCTGGGAAGAAATGACAAATAAAGGAGAACTCTATAAAGTTGAAATGATGCAACGGCAACAACTTAAAACTATCGAAAGGAATTAGAAAGATCATATGCAACTTGCTATAGTGTAGGGTTCATAACTAAGTGCCTTGAGCCAAACAGATGTATTTCATTTCTTGTGGTTTAAGCATTTTACTCATATCCTACATCAAAGAGAATTTACCTTTTTATTCCCTGAAACGTACTGCTAGCCATGTCTATGATGCCTCCTGTTGGCCTTGCCACTGCTCCAACTAAACCTTTCCCAACACCTTTAAAGAAACCAGCTGCCCCTTCTTTTTGAGCTCCTAGAAAGAAAAAAAAGACAACGTTTTAGACAATTGGATGAAGAATGAAAATAGAATCAACTTGTGAAAGACTTGGTAATATATATCACCCGAAGGAACTATCATACTTGCCTTTGATTGGTTTTGTAACAATTCCTGTTATGCCACTTACAAAACCCTAAAGGGAAAGGACAAGTGAAAATTTATAAAACTTTCACACAATGCCTTGAAGCACCAAATCTGGCTTACCAAAAAAATACGGAGCTCTGCTTTCTAGACATCTAAGAACTAACATAATTACTAACTATTTTATTTAACCTGAATGCTTTTGGAGGCTACTGACATATTTCACATAGGCCACAACCTACTGTTCCTCCAATATCCAAATAATATTTGAAGAAGCCAAAGTTCTATGTCTATTTCCTTATTCACAGAATGTGGCTTTAAAAGATATTCCCTAAAATGTTCACAACCCTGGGAAATTTCTTACAGAAACTAAGCCTTTTCCTCCACGAGTGATGCCTTCTCTAAGACCAGCTGGCTGCTTATTCATGGCTTCTCTTCTCTTCTGTTGGTAGTCTTCATCCATAGTCATAGCTGCTACCCCTTTAGCCATAGCACTGGTGATTCTGGAGGCAGCACCAGCTAATCCACCTAGCAGAAGTTACAGTATCTTTAATAAGAGCAAATATATCATTACTTTCTAGCATAATCCTACTCAGTAGGCATTCTGTTTCTTACCAACAGCTCCACCAACTAGTGCCTTCAGTCCTAGTGCCATTCCCTCCACAAACTCTTCAGGACCCTGAATGGCTCCCTAAAGGGTCAAAAAAAACCAAAAACAAAAACAAATAATGTTATATTTACTGTTAAAGGTGAACTTATTGCTATAAATGAGGATAACTATCTTACCTGGTAAGGTTCATAAAAAAATGCTTCTACACCTTCAGAAAATTCTCTAATCAAGCCAAAAGGGTTTCCCAAAACTTCAAGTCCAAGAATGAGTACATACATCTGCTTAATGGCCTAAAAATGAAATACGAACTTTAATCAATTTGGATGATCAGACTTAATACTTTTTTCTTATATCTAGTACACATATCCAGTTTTTTTATTTCAACACCTAAATCATTATCACCTTATTCATCACTAGTCTTCATTTTCATTTTATATTTTTATGTTTTGTGAGGAAGATTGGCCCTGAGCTAACATTTGTTGCCAATCTTCCTCTTTTTGCTTGAGGAAGACTGTTGCTGAGCTCACATCTGTGCCAATCTTCCTCTATTTTATGTGAGATGCCACCAAAGCATGGCTTGATGAGCAGTGCTAGGTCTGCACCTGGGATCTGAACCTGTGAACCCTGGGTTGCTGAAGCAGAGTGCACAAACTTAACCACTATGCCATCAGGCCAGCCCCACTAGTCTTCATTTTCAAAAAGCAATTTGGTGTTAGAATATTGGAAATAATATGAGATAGTTACATAAAGCTTTAGAATATTCAAAATGCTTTCACTTTTACAACTACGTTTGACAGTGATTACCACCATGATTTTAAAAGCTAGAGAAACACATGTGTCAAAGGATGCCCAGGGTCACACAATGGGTAAACAGCAAAACTGGGATCCAAATCCAGACCTCTTAGGTCAAGCTCAGTGACCTGTCCACTATACAACAGCTGCCTCAGATACTCAATAAGTTATATCGTACAATACAGGAGTCTGTCTAGAGGCGGAAAAAAACCCCACTAAGATAACGTATCTAGCTGACTCAACAACTCAATTACATTAAAAAGTATCCTATGTTCATCAGTTAGTTACTAATAAATAGTTTCCCTTGAATCTATTTTTTTTTTAAGTAAGTGTGGTGAATTACTTAGTTAATATTTTATTTAAAGATTTATGCCTAGGAAATATTTCTGTCCAGGAAAGATTTCTGTCAGTGGCTAAAAAATAGGACAAAAATGGAAATGGAGCTGGGCTCAATTTCTTTCTACAATTCTGAGGGGAAAAAACTCATGTTTTAAAATTTTGAAAATGGTTTTTCACTTCCTTGCCAAATCTACATTATACGCATACAGACATATACAGTTTAACTATTTTATACCACTTTGTCCCTTTGTGAAACAATCTCAGACAAACCTGTTTTGAGTAGTGTCTTATTACTTCAGACTGTAGTTCAGATGTTGTATGGAACTGATAGTTGAGTTCAAAAAATGCAAGCCTGAAAAAAATATATAAATAATGTTTGCGTGTGTGGAAAAAAGGAAAGAGGATGTTTTTAATATTAATGAATAATTTTATTTTCTTTAGAATTTGCCTACAAATCTTTCCTGTTAGTACATTTTCCCATGCCAATCAGAAAATCTACTCTTTTACATACATCTCTGCACATTCTGATCAAAGAACCCTCTAAGAATCTGATAAAAGCTATGGATCTTATCCTCGGAAAAGCTGTCAATATATACACACATTTTCACATAATTTAGGAGATGCAGAGACCTCCAGTTTCCCACTCATGGACATGAACCGTATTTCTCAACTCTGTCCTATTATGGCCCACACAGAAACTGTTTGACACACGGAGATAAATGGAAGAGGCTGCTCAAGAATGGCCAGAGTTCAGTTGCTGCAGGTCCTCCCTGATCAGCTGACAGCTGAGGAATCAAGATTGATTCACTTATAATCTATTCACAGCATGTCCTGGAGTTACCTCTCACTGGACTGACTGATTCTTACTACTGCTCTTAGTAACAGTTCTAGGTGCTACCTGAAAAAGTCACTCTCATCTAAAGGTCCCCCTCAGACTCTGAGTCTCTTTGGTCAGATGCTCTAAGAGCTTCCATTATGACTCACATTAAAACGTAAATTCTTGATGCTAACATTTAAACTGATCCTTTCATTTTCACTATCATGGCATTCATTTTATTCTAGTCACAAATGCTTTGAAGAGTCTTGATCCTGTAGGCCTTGAAGCTGTAAGTTTTAAGCACCACATCTTTTAGACACCACACCTTAGGGCACACACAGCTTCTTAGGGATCCTTTCCTAGGCCAGAAGGGCCTCACAAATTGCACAAACTTGCACGGCCACTGTCCCTCTTTCTTAAGGAAATTATTTAATAACTATTCCGTTATTTAGTAGTTAAGGGTTAGCAAGTAATATGTTACTTAAATTACATTCCATTTAACAGCAAAAACTATATTTTGCCTATGATATGCAATGTACTTTACACACTTTTTCACTTATAAAATTTTGAGGTAAATATAAAATGGACATTTCACTAATTTATAGACTTGAATATTAAACATACTTAAAAACTACATCTTGTACATTTGTAAGAGTGGCACCAATACTCTTCAGTAACAGATTTAAAGAATGAACTGCAAGCAGCCCTCCATGTTGTTCTGAATCTTTAGCTTCTTTACCCGAACTCAGTGAAACACTTAAATGCAACTAAAGAGAGAAAGAAATAAATATTGAAAGCACTATCTTCACAATGACAATTTTAACTTTTAAAATTTAATCTCATTTTAAATTCAGTACATGATAAATAAGACTTCAAAGTTATCCGGATTATGCCAAAATTAATAAGTGAAAGTTAAAGGAATTTAAAATCTAGTACAGCTCTTTTAAAATTTTAAATTCAGCAATGTAAGATTATATGATATTTACTTCAATTCTTTTAGTGAACCTAGGAACATACTAATTTTTACATACCTTTTAATAACATTTAAAATCTAGAAGTTGAAGTTGTTGGAAATAACTCAAATATCTCCAAAAGTGAATGTTTCAACTATTAGAATTAAGTTAGCATGGTGAAGCCAGTTAAAAAGCACTTTTGTATTGTATGCATATACATACTGTAGATATAGTTGTACAATAATTTTTCAAGTAATATGTAACTCATAGAAACTTTGTGTTAAGAACTTACATTTACTTCCATTCAATCTTCAATTCTTAAATCAAAGTTACTTTATAAATTAATTTAAAACATATACTCGAGTTAACAATACCATATTGCATATCTGAAAGTTGCTAAGAGAGTAAATCTTAAAAGTTCTCATTATAAGAAAAAAATTTGTAACACTGTATGGTGATGGATGGTAACTAGAATTACTGTGGTGATCATTTTGCAGCATATGCAAATATTGAATCATTATGTTGCACACCTGAAACTAATAGAATCTTATATGTCAATTATACCTCAATTAAAAAAATAGTTATATATATGTCATACACAAAATTTTGAAAATTGTCATAAACACCCTAACAGAAAACTAAGGTAACATAATGTTAGGTCAAGATATAAACATACAAACACATGCTGTAGGTGGTTCCACTATGACTTCCACATGGTGAAAAATTATTATAAGTACAAATAAAAATTTAAAAGGATTATTCCTTTGCTATTTATTTACATTTGTAATTGAGAAGTTACAGAATTTATATACTACTAAAGAACATAATTTAAATGCTATATTCCCCCAAACTGATCAAGTTGATTTGTTATTACCTAGATTATCAAGGATAATGAAAATGACTTGTCTTTCCCCTACCTTGATAGGAGATATATGAAAATATTCATAGAGACTGACTTGTGATGAATCTACCGATGAAACTGTTTTATATTCTTCTTGGAAAGCTTCTATATCTTTATGAAAAAGTTCAATCTACAAAGGAACATAAAATATTAAAAACTTGTGGGACCGATCTGAATGAGGTATTTAAGCCAATAGCTCACACACTGCAGAAGAGTCCCCTATAATATCCAGATTCAACACTGCTCATGGATGGAAAGATACTGCCTCAGAAGGGAAACTAACATCTCTGTTGTCAGGAAAGTTCTGTCACTCACAAACTGATAAGCATATCTTCTATGTTTCCATACAATCCATTAAAAGACACTAAGCTTTTCTTCATGTGACCATAGATTTTATTCCAAAAGGCCACTGATCCAATCCATCAACACTTTCTTAGAAACATTTATTTTTTTAAATACAATCATAGTTCACTTGTAGCTTTTTGATAAATGCCTTACTGACATCTACAGAGGCTGGTAATACAGTCAAAAAAGGGGAAGGCAGTGGAAATAATTTTGCACGAAATGCTTTAGTGCTTTCATTCTTGATAATCAACAGTACTTCTCTTCCAACACTCACAAATCAAAGTTACTTCTATGTGCTGAGAAATGGCCCAAGATTCACATTTTAACTTATTAACAAAATCATCAAAATGAGAGTCTTACTAAAAGTGTATTTGGAAATTGACTTCTGGGATGATAGTGTGAGAAGCTCTTTAGGCCAGTTCCCCAACAAAACTGGTAAAATGTATTTAAAAAACAAACATTTAAGGCCTCTATGAATGGTCCTAAGGATATAAGCAAATGAAACATCTATTAATCTACAAAAATTTCGTAAGAAAAGGAAGTTTGCGGCATCTGAACAAGGACCATTCTCTCAATTCCCACTCTCAGCTCAACAAGCCACAACTCCACTCAAGACTGGTACACACAGAGCTCCCTCTATGGCCAGACTCCAATTGGAGGACTCTTCCTAGAAGGCACAGGATGTCAGCATTTCTCACCCTATCCCCACCGATCAGCCGCTGAGGCTAAATTACACGGAACGTAGGAGCTGCCTTCTTCTGTCCAGTCTCTACTCATGAAACAAGTGCTCTACCTGAGTGTGACACCACTTAGAATATTGGGGCTCTGATCACCCTTGCTTCACCCCCAGCTCCAAAACTCTGGTTCAGAGATTTTGCTGGGGGGCAGGTAGACTTTAAAGTAGCTCCTAATCTATTCCCAAAGAAATTGACTTCATTTACAACAGAGTGTGAAGAAGTTCAACCATAAGAGTCCTTTAGGAAACAGTGGATTTTGTGGTGAAGGGTAATTGGGAAGAAAATCATTGACTCAACGAAGATACAGGGGCCGGCTCTGTGGCCGAGCGGTTAAGTTCGCGTGCTCCGCTGTGGCGGCCCAGGGTTCGGATCCTGGGCGCGGACATGGAACCGCTCGTCAGGCCACGTTGAGGCGGCGCCCCACACCCCACAACTAGAAGGACCTGCAGCTAAGATATACAACTGTGTACAGGGGGCGTTTGGGGAGATAAAGCAGGGAAAAAAAAAAAACAGATTGGCAAGAGTTGTTAGCCCAGGTGCCAATCCTTAAAAAAAACACACCAAAAAGCCAAAAAAACAAAGATACAGGCTAAACTGTAGGCCTGTAAGTTTTCATGAGAGAAGTGGGGAAAGAGACAATTTAGAAGAGTCCTCCCAGGTCAGATATTTCAAGCACTAATCTCCAAATCAAGTCCTTCAAAGCAGCCCAAATTTGAGTGGATTAGTCTGTACAGTAATTTATGCCCTGAGGCACTGTTGAAAAAAATAGAGCAACTAGCCCGCAACGAGTGGAGTTCAACAGTTGGGTGTGCTCATGGGAAGAGATGAAGAGAGCCCTGTCAAAACCACTGTCATTCCAGGGTAGCTGGGTACCGCAAATCTTCGTCTCCCTGAGGAGCAGCACCAGAGGCTTAACACTGCAGGGGAAGGCAGGGGTGTGGCGGTCTAGACTGCAATAAAATAATCCAGCCAGTCACTAAAGAAATAAACTAATAACAGTAACAAGCCTCAGGACCCACAGTGGCTACAACGTATTATCTAAAATGTCCAGTTTCCAACCAAAAATTATAAGATATGCAAAGATACAGGGATATATGATCCATACGCTGGAAAAAGAGCAGGCAACAGAAACTGCCTGTGAGAGTGACTAGATTGGATTTAAAAGAAAAAGACTTCAAAGTAACCATTATAAATATGTTCCAATAACTAAGGGAAATCATAATATTTAGGGAAGTAAAGGAAACTATAATGACAGTGTCATATCAAATAGAGAATATCAATACAGAGGGAAACTATAAAAAAAGAACCAAACAGAAATTCTGGAGTTGAAAAGTATAAAAGAAATGGAAAATTCACTAGAAGGGTTCAATAGTGTATCTGAACTGATAGAAGAAGTTTAAATGCTTCATTATATGCTAAATTCAAATACTTCACTTCATTAGTGAACTTGAAGATAAACTGTTACAGATTATGCAATCGGAAGAAAGAGAGAAAAAAGAATGAAGAAAATGAACAGTCTCAGAGAAATGTGGGTCATCATTAAGCATACTAACATAGGTAATATGGGGGTATAGTCATGCACTGCATAATGATACGTTGGTCAATGATGGACCGCATATATGATGGTGGTCCTATAAGATTAGTACCATAAAGCCTAGGTGTGTAGTAGGCTGTACCATCTAGGTTTGTGTTAGCACACTTTACGATGTTCACACAGTGAGGCAACACCTAACCATACATTTTTCAGAACATATTCCCCTCGTTAAGGGACACGTGACTATATTAGAAGGAGAGAAGACAGAAGAAGAAGTAGAAAAAATATTTGAAGAAATAATGGTTGGAAATTTCCCAAATTTATTGAAAAACAGTAAGCTACATGTCCAGGAAGTTTAATGAACTCCAAGTGTAAAAAATGCAGAAGTTCACAAACAGATATATAACAGCAAAAAAACAATGCTGAAAGTCCAAGACAAGGAGGAAATCTTAAAAGTGAGAAGAAAAAAGCAATTTATTACATATAAGGGGACCTCATAAGATTAATAGTTGACTTATTGGCAGAAACAAGGAGGCAAGAAGGCAGTGGGATAATATATTCACTGGTAACAAAGCAGTGGTAAAGGTAATCACAAAATTATAAAAGACAGTATAAATATATAATCTTTTCCCTTTCTTAACTGACTTAAAAAGCAATTGATTAAATAATATATTTACTATACTGTTGGGTCTATAACGACAGACCAACATCTCTTATGAATATGAACACAAAAATCTTCAACAAAACACTAGCAAACTAAATTCAGGAAAATATATACAAAAAATTATACACAGGACCAAGCAAAATTTATCCCAGGTATGCAAGGCTGTTTTAAGATGCAATGCAATAAAACTATCTTAGACAAAAACAAAAACCACATGATCATCTCAATAGATATAGAAAAAGCATCTGACAAAATTCAACACATTTTCATGGTAAAAATACTCAACAAACTAGGAACAGAAGAGAACTCAACCTGATACAGGGTATCTACAAAAAAATCCACTGTCAACATCATAATTAATGGTGAAAGACTGAAAGCTTTCCCTGTAAGATCAGAATCAGGGCAAAGATGACTACTCTTGGCACTTCTATTCAACATTGCTAGAGGTTCTAGCAGGGCAATTAGGCAAGAAAAAGAAACAAAAGCCATCCAGATTAGAAAGGAAGAAGGAAAACTACCTCCATTCTCAGATGACGTGAGTTTACATACAGAAAACCCTAAAGATTCCACAAAACAACTATTAGAGTTAATAAACAAGTTCAGTGAGGTTGCAGAATACAGGATCAATATACAAATATCAATTGTTTCTACACACTTGGAATGAACAAACCAAAAATGAGACTAAGAAAACAATTTCTTTCATTATACTATAAAAAAAGAAGAAAATACTCAGAAATAAATTTAACAAAAGAAGTGTAAAAACTTACACTCTAAAAACAATAAGTCATTGCTGAAAGAAAGAAGATATACATAAGTAGAAAACATCGCATGTTCAAGGACTGGAAGACTCAACATTGTTAAGATGGCAATACCCCCCAAAGTGATCTCTGGTGCAATGTAATCCCTGTCAGAACCCCAGATGACTTCTCTGAAGAAGTTGACAAGCTGATTCTAAAATTCATATGGAAACACAAGGGACCCAAAAGAACCAAAACAATCTTGAAAAAGAACAAAATAGGAGGATTCATACTTCTCAAAAACTTTACTTCTCAAAACTTAGTATAAAGCAACAGCACAGCGTTGTATTGGCACAAAAATGGACATATAGATCAACAGAATAAAACCACGTGTCTATGATCAACTGATTTTTGACCAGGGTACCAAGACCATTAACGGGGAATGAACAGTGTTTTCAACAATGATACTGGGACAGTTGTTTAGTCAAATGCAAAAGACTGATGTCGGACCTTTACCTCACAACATACACAAAAATTAACTCAAAATAGATGAAAGATCTAATTGTAGGAGCTAAAACTTTAAAACTCTTATAACACCAGACTAAATCTTCATAACTTTGGATTTGGCAAAGGAGTCTTATAAATGACACCAATCATGAGCAACAAAAGATAAAATAATTTGAACTTCATTAATATTAAAAACTTTTGTGCTTCAAAAGACATCAAGAAAGTAAAACACAACACACAGAATCAGAGAAAATATTTACAAATCATATATCTGATACAGGACTTGCATTCAGAATATATAAAGAACTTATACAATTCAGGAAAAAGAAGACAACCCATTAAACAATAGGCAAAGAGACCTGAATGGACGCCTCTCCACAAAAGATATGCAAACGGTCAATTAACACATCAAAAGATCCTCATCATCATTACTCATCAGGTAAACGGAAATCAAAACCACAATACTACTTCACACCCACTAGGATGGCTAGAATTAAACTAAAAATTGTACACAAATATTCATAGAAGCATTATTCATAATTGCCAAAATGCTGAAACACCCTAAATGTCAAATTAACTGATGAATAAACAAAATGTAGGATATCCATGCAACAGAATATTACTGGGCCACAAAAAGAAATGAAGTAGTGATACATGCTACAACATGGATGAACCTTGAAGACATTAGGCTTTGTGAAAGAAGCCCATCAAAAAAGACTACGTAGTGTATGATTTCATTAATATGAAATGTCTGGAATGGGAAAACCAATTGACAGAAAGTACATTGGTAGTTGCATGGGGCTAGAGTGATTTCTTTTTGTGGTGATGACAATGTTCTGGAAATAGTGTGATAATTGTACAACTCTGTGAATATACTAAAAACTGCTGAACTGTGCACTTTAAATGGGTAAAATGTATGATAAGTGAACTATCTCTAAATAAACTGTTATTAAAAGAAAAAAACTATATGTCTTTATGCATGTAGTTCGTTTTATCTTCTGAATTCTTTCTGTGAGGGCTGCTGAAAAAGAGACCACATCTGATCCACCCTATCACCCACTTTATAGTCTTTCCATCAGTCACAAATAAGATACTATCTTTTATTTGCCTTATCCCTTCTATCATCAAATATCCTGGTAATACCCAAATTTCTAAACTATTAATCGAAACAAAAGTAACCCAGGAAAATAAAGAAAAAACAGTGATATGAACATGATCGATTATCCTCTTCCCTCTTCGATCAGCCTAAAAACTTTCTTCCTATCTGCTAACTCACTTTCAAAAGACTATTTTAACTTGTCTTGCTTCCATCTTCTATAAACTGAAAATGTGATTTCTCCCAATGTACTCACCACAGCAGCATAATAAAAATTTAAAAATTGTATTTTTAAAATGGAACAAGACCATTTTAACATCTTTAAGAATTTATAATGATATCACTTTTTTTGTCCTCCTCTTTCCCTAATTCTCCCCATCAAGGCTATTATTCTAAGTCTTACCTCCGTTTTTTCAGTCACTTCAGCTTCTGTCATAAGTTCTGCTAAAGCATAGACAAAGCCAAGATCCAACCTGAGATCCATTTCTTGGATCAACACTTTGAAGTACCTATATTACAAAGCAGAAAACATTTAAAAATCATCAACTAACTGCATTAAGAATATTAGGTGAGGAAAAAAAGTATCAGATATATTAGTATGTTGAAACTTAGGACTTTCTAGATTAATAAATTAAAAAATGTCAGGACAAGATTGTTCATAATGGCAAAAAACTCAAAACATGAAGACACCTATACAGAGGAAATTGGTAAGGAAACTGTAATATATAGCCATACAACAGAATATTATACATTAGTGATAATGAAAAACTCTAGCTACATCCAACAAAATGAATACATTTTAGTAAAAAGTTGAATGAAAAAAGAAAGTCCCAGGAGTACATGTACATTTTGAAAAGAATTTTTTAAAGATTGGGAAAAAAAAGAAGGAAAACTAAGACGCACAATGTTTAGGTACACATATACAGTGAAACTATATTTTAAAAAGCAAGGGCGTAAAGACAGTGTTTATCTTGGTGATAAGGTAGGGGAAACAAGAAATAGGGGGGTAACACACAGATGGATGTTTCTGTCGATGTTCTATTTTTTTAGACTGGATAGTGACTGAATTTGAAAATATTTTCTTCCTTGTTTCTAAAACAATATGCAATAATTATAGATAATTTAAGAGAGAAAAAAACAAAAAAAGAAAAGAAAATACCCGCAATTTAGAAATGACTATTGTTAATATCTAGGTGTATTTCTTTCAGAGCCTTCTGACTCTACAAGATTATAAAATAATTCATAGATTTTTCCTATGACTTCCATAATTTAACATTTTACACTTAAATCTTTGACTCATCTGAAATTATCTTTTTAAAGAGTACAACTAATTCACATTCTTAAATCAAAACATTAAATGAACACACAAAAAATGTATTAAGACACTTACTTAATACGTGATATTTGGGAATGCCCTGCAGATCTCATGACAATACTGACATCTGTAAAGGGCTTTGGTGCTGTAAAGGTTAGTAAATATGATTAATCCATGATGCTTTACGCAAAAGATAGGCATTTTCTTGCAATTTAACACACATCACAAAGGACAACTAAATTATTTACTAAGTCGGGAATATTAAAATTACTGATATTTGTAAGACCCATTACAATCTTAATTTCAGACTCCAGGATTTCTTTTTTTTTTAAATGATCTGTATTCACTCTAAGGGTAACTAATCCTTTAAATTAGTGATTTTAAACTAGAAGTATGCCTTAGGATCATCAGTGCAACTTCATGAAAACACATATTTCAGGGTCTTGCCTCAGACTTCTAAGTCGAGGGTCTTGAACATGGTCAAAAAAACTTCCACGCAGATTATGGATACCCCCTTAGATAGTTTAGAGCCAGTGATGTGGAGGTGGGGGGTGGAAAGCAAGAGGAGAGGTGGGGGAAGCAGAGCAGTGGAAAGGGAAGAGAAAGTGAGGGGAAAAGGGATAGTAAAGAAAGAAAAGTTAAGGGGAAGAAGCAGATGGAAGAAAGGGTTTGTCAGTTAATCTTGTCTGGGGAATACCGGACAATTTCCGTGATTAGAAAACACTCTGAATTTGAATTTCCTCATGCTTTATTCAAAGGTTCTAGTGGCTTTTAAATCAGGGGTTTACAAATTAGTAATGTTTTTAAATATTTCTAAAAATTTAAATATATATTTCTAATTAATTTTCTCTTCAGTATTCACTCAGAGTTTTGTTGAAGTTAGTTGAGTACTTGCTGGTCCTTTTTCAAGCTGTTTAATTTTCCAGTGATCCTATAGAAACTAACCTTGAGAATGGTTTCATTTCATATTTTTATAGCAAAATAAACCAAATAGCTAACACAATCATTTTTATGCCAATCTAGAAACACAAACAAACCTGAATCCATGGTGATTGACTTGGGAGGTTTAATAGGATAAAACACAAATGGAAATACAGCACCATGTATCTGGTTTTGGATCTAAGAAGACAAAAAACAGGTCAGAATATTAATGTGTTAATTACAGAACCTGAGTAGAATAATAGGATTTATGACATAGAAGGAATGAAAAAGCCTAGTCGACTGAAACTGACCGAAGTACTAGATAAAACAGAACATGGGAATATACGTGTTTATTGCTACGTTCCTTTAGAATATAATATGACTATCTTTTCAGACTCACCTGTATTCTATAAATTTGAATTCTAAAGGATGACTGGTGTGCAGATGTGCTATATTCCACTTTCAATGCTGGAAGATAATTTCTTCGTATAGCTATTACATGTGGTTGCAGAATTTTCATGTTAGTACCAGTAGGTGTGAAGCGAACCTGAAAAATATGCCCCCCCCCCAAAGAAATCCATGGAATTTCTCTTTATTCATAATCGGTTAAAATTAGAAATTGTTACCAAAAAACTTCAACAATAATATTAATTAAAATAGTAGGTTAAATATTTGGTTAGGTTTAGACTGAGATCTTTATATAGCCCATAGCCATAAGAGTCACAAGAATATTCATATAGTCCTTATAGCTTGGTTGTATCACTTTTTATATAAATTTACTAAAAAATAAAGTGATAAAAAATAATTTTAAAAATAAATGAATAAAATAACTTATTGGCTTCTTGTTAACCAAGGAATAGATCATTAGTTTCATAAGAGAAATTCTGAGTTCTTAATATAGGTAACTATTCCCTTAAAATATTTTATATAAAGTACACATGACAGGATTCATTGTTTTGTAAGGAAACCAGATTTTCCTTAAAAATTCACTAGTGATTCATCTAATTACAATAGATAAAAAAATCAAAACCTCACATCAGTACTTAAAAATATTACCGGAATGTTAGTGTCCAACTCTATAACCTTATCTTCTGAAGGTGAAGATTCAGCATATTCCTTAAATTCTCTCTCTAACTTCTCAGTGTGTTTAACACTCATTGGCTTCCATCTTGCCTTCTTCTTGGGCTTTGTCTCCCAAACCACATCAGAACTTATAGATGAGGGCAAAAATCATGGTACAAATTTATAAAAATTTTCATTTTAACTGGTTTTACATAAATTACAAAATGTTCAGTAGAACTGAATCAAGTTTAAAAACATGAATTCATTCAACCAACACAATTAAAATCTTAATCAGGCACTATTGGTGGTAGGAATACTATCAAGTGAACATCTCTGCCATCTGGAGCTTTATTTTAGCTGAGGAGTGACAGATAATAAATAGCAAATACAATAAAGTTGTGTATTTTAATATATTAGGAGGTCAAAATGCTTTTGAAAGAAAAAAATCCTAACAGGGTAAGGTGGATCTGGGGTACTGGGATAAGCAAATTGGTGGGGGTTGCAGTATCAAAACAGAGTGTTCAACGGGGCTGTCATTTAGAAGGTGAGATTTCAGCAACCTTAAAGGAGGTGACTGAATTATTCAGCAGACAATAGAAGAACATTCCAGGTGGAGGGACCAGCTAGAACAAAGACTCTAAAGCAGAGCACAGCTGAAGTGTATGAGGAAGAGCAAGGAGGCTGGCAGACCTGGAACACATCAGGAGCAGGGGATGAAGTTAAGACAGACAGTGGGAGGTCAAATAATGCAAAGCCATATAGGACACTGTAAAAACTGAGTTTTATTCTGAGATGAGGAATCATTGAAAGATCATGAGATCAGCGACATGATCTGACTTAAGCTTTGATAAGAATACACTGTGTGGTGGGATGGGGGAAAGAAAAAGAGGATGAAGGCTAGAAGCAGGAAAACTTGTTAGGAGTTTAATGCGGTAATCCAGGAGAGAAATGGTGATGGCTCTGCCTAGGGTGGTTAACAGTGAGGTAGTGTCAATTCTATGTGTGTTCTGAAGGTAGAGCTAGCACAGAACTTCTAGATGGATTAGATGCAGGGTGTGAGATAAAGAGAGGAAGCAAAGATGACTCCAAAGCTTTTGGCCTGGGAACTAGAAGGATGTAGTTGTAATTAACGCCAGTGGGGACGCAGCTTTTGGTAGGAGGAGATCAGGAGTTTGGTTTCACACATATGAAGTTGAAGTTTAAGACGTCTCAGACATCAGACTCTGTGTAGGTGGCTGGATAAAGTCTAACGTTCAGGACAGAGGCCTGGTCAAAGATACAGTTCTATAGATTTTTGGCACGTGGTATTTGAAACCATAAAACTGAAACATAGAAGAGAAGAGGACTAAGGTCTAAGAGCCTGAGGGCACCCAGTGTTAAACAGTTGAGAAGACAAGGAACCAACAAATGAGACCGAGAATGTTGAGATAGAAAGAAAAACCAAGATGGTGAGGTATTCTGGAAGTCAGGTCAAAGAAACTGTATCAAGGAGGGATCTATGTTAGTGTTACAAACTTAAGCAACATGAGGACTAGTGATTGTACACCGGACCTGGCAATATGTAGGTCTCTGGTGATCTTGACAAGACCAGTTCCATGGTATGTTAAAAGCAAAAGCCTGTTTGGAGTGGTTAAGGAAAAAATGGGTAAAAAGAATCGGAGATAGTGAATATATTAAACTCTTTTGTAATGGGATACAAGGCAGTGAGCTGAGAGAGAAAACGGGAGTTTAAAAAGAAATAAAGTGGGGCCAGCCCGGTGGCACAGCGGTTAAGTTCGCACGTTCTACTTCTTGGCGGCCCGGGGTTTGCTGGTTCGGATCCCGGGTGTGGACATGGCACCACTTGGCACGCCATGCTGTGGTAGGCGTCCCACATATAAAGTAGAGGAAGATGGGCATGGATGTTAACTCAGGGCCAGTCTTCCTCAACAAAAAGAGGAGGATTGGCAGTAGTTAGCTCAGGGCTAATCTTCCTCAAAAAAAAAAAAAAAGAAAAAGAAAGAAAGTATGATATAGTAATCTAGAAGACAGAGAGAGAATGGAACAAGTCTAATTTACTGAAAAATTGCTGAAAGGCATAAGTAGAGAATAAAAAATCTATCCACATTCTAAAATTACCTTCACTCTTTCTGTTTAAGTATTTAAGTATTCTATTTTATACCTTCTAAAATTTATATTCACTTAGTAAACAGAAAGGGAAGAACCATGTATTATTCTCCTTTGCATTCACATTATTTAGCATAGGAGATAGCACATAACAGGTTTAACAGGCTTTAAAATTTGTTGTCTATTTGACCTTTTTGTTTAAATAATGAACATATTTTTGAGAACAAGAAAAAGTTTCTAAGAAAACAGTTTTAAATGGCATGGATTCTATTCAATGAGAAGTCAGGGGAATTTCTAGATGAATTTACACAGAAAAATAAATTTAAATCTATATCATAAACCTTTAATATATATATTTATTTAGGAGTTTAACTCAAGTAAAGGAGTAAAACTACAGTATCTTGGTTAAACAGATTGGAATCCAAAAATGCTCTGAAATTAGGCACTAATATATAAATTAAGTTTACTTTGCATGTTCATGAATAGGAATATTGAGGGCATAAGAGAAAGAAAAGAGTTTTACTGGTGATGACCTTTATGGGTAATGATAGACACAGTATTACCTTATTAGATCTTGAAGTGCCAAGGTTAAATTGGAAAGTAATTGTCTTTATTCCTCCAATAACTATTTATGGAGCATCTGCGGTGTACCTTGCCCTGCCCTAGTAGTTGGTAACTGACAGTTAAACATTGCCCTATGACATGTTAAATAAAGTATACTTTTGATAAGTTGAATAAATCTAACTTTTTAGAGAGCTGGGAGAATCAACATAAAGAGGAATTTATAAATTTGATTTTTTTATATATCTTTATCTCAAAAGGCAAAAAAAAACCCTCAAAGCACTTTTAAATTAGCATTACTTTACTATCAATGAACAGTAAAAACACAAAATTTAAATTATTTTAGGTTTTACAATCACCATTCTTAATGACTAAGAATTGATTGTTTAAATTTATCCAAATTTTAATGCATCTAACCTTGTAATGCCAATATAGGCTACTTCTTGCTTTGTGTAATTGTTGACAAGAGAAATTCCAACATCTTGTAATGCCAACACGATTTCTTGCTCTGCTAACTCTGCTTTCTCACTTTCATATGTCACTTTAAATACCCTTGGATCTTCAGTGAATAAAATAATGCGCTGTAAGCCTTCAAAGAATGAAACTAAATAAATAGTCTTTTTCCCCAAATTTATAGGTGTCATCATATCCTAAAACAAAACCAGCAAAAAATAAAAAATTAGAGTTTTGTCCCAAACAACATGAAATCTAGATTCCACATTTGAAAATTGAGAATAGTGATAGCACCACCTTCATAGGGATGAATAAACTAAATGAATTAATATTTGTGTAATACTTGGAAATTTACATAATTAAAATCATTTGATGTTACCTTCTGCCATTATTATGAAGTTATTAATCAAGAAGACAGGTCAATTGTTCTTCTTTTAACATCATAATAAAATTTAATTAAATAATCTCCCTTTGTAGGCTTATCAGTAGCACAAAGTATTATTTTCTCTGCTTTATTCTAAGACTAATCGATGTGTTATATGTTAGAAATTCATATTTCCTTATGGAGCTGAATTAATATGATAAAAATTATCTGACACGTTAGTTGCATGCTCTACAAGGCACGGATATTCACCACAGAATCAATTCTGCAGGAAGCCCTTATACATAAGCATTGTGCTGATAGCAGGGTCTTGAGGTTCAACGACAAGATAAATATAGCAATTTTCATAATTAACAACCATGAATTTCTCATTAAGTGACCACTCTGATTAACAGGAAATTTTAATACACAGTACACATTCATGGTACAATCCAATGAAATTAAAAACTGGAGTTCTTCACATCAAATCAATATCTAGAAACAGTCATGTTACTTATAATACCTTCTAAAATAAAATATATATCACTAAAATTACATTAAGAAATAAGAAAACTAACTTATTTCCAAATAATTCTGAAGTCATTCTAATATTTTGTAGTAGATTTCAGATTTATCTTTATAAACTTCAACTACCATTATGATATAAATAAGCAAAAGTACAAATCAACAGATTAAATAAGATTTTTATATTAAAATAAAAACTTTTTTCCTGAATAAATATAATAATCAGGAATATAAAAAAAATTAAAGTCAGGTCAATTATAGGAAGCCTTCTCAAATACACTTTTAAAAAAAACACCTACACTGGACTCCACAAGAGCAACACTGGAAGACAATGGAAAAAGACTATCAACATGCCATGAGAAAAGAACGCTGAACCCAGAATTCCTTACTCAGCAAAAATATCCTTCAGTGAAGAACAGTGTACCAAATAAAGATGCCTAAAGACAAATAAAAACTACTAAGTTTTATCATCAACAGAGACTCACTAAAGGAAATTTTACAGGAGGAATTAAACACTGGCAAAAAGAAAGTGATCCAAGATGATGTCTGAAGCCAAAAAGGAATGCTATGCAAATAAAATAGCACCGATGTGGGAGAAAACATTTTATAAAATTGAATATCCAGTCATAATAAAAACTTTCAGCAAACAAAGGCTAGATAAGAAGTTCTTTAACCCTTTATCAAACTCTCCAAAACTGCCCCCCTCTTCCCCAAACACTAAACTCTGGCAAAGCTTATACTTAAAGGTGAAATATTGACAGTATATCATTTCAGATCAGAAGTAAGGCAAAGATGTTTGTAAACAGCACTTTTACTCAGCAGTATGTAGAGATCCTAACCAGTCCAGTAAGGCAAAAATAAATTAGATGAAAGGATTGAAAAAGGTATTATTTCTAAGTGTCATGATTGTTCACAGAGAAAAATCAAAACCTAATAAGAGAATTCAGTGAGTTTTCTGAATATAAAATCAATAAACAAAATGCCATATGCTAACAAGATTAATTTTAGAAAGACACTATGAGTTTCTGCTGTGGGAGATGACGACGAGTTGGTCTTAGACCAACCCTTTTGCTAAGAACTACAGCTGGACAAAATATAAAAGGGAAAACATGTGCTTGAAAAGATAAAAAGGCTGCCAACGCAGTGAGAAGTAATGGGGTCAAGATCTGAGAGAGAGAGAAAGCCAATAAAAGTGAACTTCGTATTTGGAGGCACTTTCTCCAAATGCCGAATGTCAATTCTAAAAGCAGCAGCAGACACTGAGAGGTTAAGAAAATGAGAAAAATACTGGGTAGTTTCATGGGAACGGAAGGACCAAAATTGGGAGTGCAGGGCGTACCAAAAAGAAGGGGTCAACAGCTCAGGCTTTCAGCTGAGTCCCCAAGGGGCTATCCTCTAGGTACTAGGGTAGACTGGAAGTAGTCTAGTACTCACAAGGATTCAAGACCAGATTCAAATCATTTCAATGCCCATTTTGATTGAGGTAATCTCCCCCTAGACTACCTGCCTGACAAGGGCAAAACCATATCTTCTCAAGAGATAGAGAACATCATACAGACCCTCAAATTATCTCTAAAAATTTTCATATACTACGTCCAGCACGTGGGCAAAAATAAACATGGATAAAGAATGGATTTGAGTGAAAAGTAAGAAAAAAAGAGAAAATATAAAAATATCCACAAGAGATCTAAATATTGGAATGGTCAGATAGGCTTTAAAGTGGCTGTGATTAATACATTGGAAGAATTATGTAACAAGAATTTTGGAATAAAAATTTCTGTGACAGAAATTCTAAAACTGATCATTTCAATAATTAAAATTAAGAACCCAATGGATGATTTTAAGAGCAGATCAGATATAGCAAGAGAAGTATGGTAAAAGGTAAGTCAGAAGAAAATATCTGTACTGAATGATGAAGAAAAAAGTATGAAACAATGTAGAACACCACATAAAAGTTATATGTGACAGGGGCTGGCCCCATGGCCGAGTGGTTAAATTTGTGCGCTCCGCTGCAGGCAGCCCAGTGTTTCATTGGTTCGACTCCTGGGCGCGGACATGGCGCTGCTCAGCAAGCCACGCTGAGGCAGCGTCCCACATGCCACAACTAGAAGGACCCACAATGAAGAATATACAACTATGTACTGGGGGGCTTTGGGGAGAAAAAGGAAAAAAATAAAATCTTTAAAAAAAAAAAAGTTATAAGTGACATGGTGAAAAGGTCTAACATTTACGTAATGGTGGAGTCCTAAGGTGAAAAGAAAAAAAGAAGTGCCAAATCTGAAATTTGACATCCAGCAAAAGTACCCCACAAAAACAGGATGAAATAAAGATATTTCCCGACAAATGAAACTGATGGAGAACTCATCAACTGTAGACTCATGCTAGAAAAATACTTCAAGAGAAGAAAAACGAACCCAAATGGAAACATGGAGATGCAGGCAGGAATGAAAAGTGGCAAAAAGGAGAAACAGTGGTTTAATTTAAACAGAATATTAATGGCGGAAAACAGTAAGAGTACTTCCTATGGGATTTAACCCCATATTTAGAACCCCATAACGTATATTTAGAAATAAAACATATAACAATAGTACATAAGATGGAAGGGGATAAATAGAGTTAAGGAGTTCTAAAGTCCTTCCATTACTGAAAAAATGGTACAAGTACTAATTTACAGCAGGTTTTAATAAGTCAAGAATGCATGTTGTAACATGGTAGGAAGCTACAGCATTAGGCTTCTCTTAAGGTGATAGGCTTATACATCCCTTGCAGAAAACCTGTAAGCTATGCTCATGGGCTGTTAACAAGAGATACCTGCTATTGTGGAGTAGGGCTTCTTAGGTCAAGGTGGCTCATATACATCCCAATGAGCCTTGTTTCCTCAGAACAAAGCTGTCATTTGAGGTGACTAAAGAGAATACCTCCTAAACTGCTATGTGAAATGTCTGATGCTCCCTGCTGGCATGCTGTGTTTCCTGGCCTGTCTCTTCCCAAGTAGGCAGCTGCAAACTGTGGTCTATGGTAGTTTTGTGAGTCTGAATGTTTGAGCTTAAAAAGATACTGTGTTGGGCACTGCAATATTATATACTAATGAAAGGATCAATCTACCAGGAAGATACAACAATTCTAAATTTGTATCTACCTAATCACATAGTTTCAAGCCAAAATTAACAAAACCAAAAGGAAAATGTATAAATCCATGATTATATTGGGAGACTTTAAACACAACTCTCACAAGAACAGAACAAGCAAACAAAAAAATTAACGACAGATGATTTAAACAACACAATTAACAAACTTGAACAAACTGACATACGTAGAACATTGTAACCAACAACTACAGAATACATATTCTTTTCAAATACACATGACATATTTACAAACACTGACCACATGTTGACCCACAAAGTCACTCTCAACAGATTTGAAAGGACTGAATCAGAGTATGTTCTCAGATTGCAGTGGAATTTAGTGAGAAATCAACAAATAGGGGCTGGCCCCATGGTCGAGTGGTTAAGTTCTTGCACTCTGCTGCAGCAGCCCAGGGTTTTGCTGGTTTGGATCCTGGGCACGGACATGCCACTGCTCGTCAGGCCACGTTGAGGCAGCGTTCCACACGCTACAACTAGAAGGACCTGCAACTAGGATATACAACTATGTACCAGGGGGATTTGGGGAGATAAAGCAGAAAAAAAAAAAAAAGATTGGCAACAGTTGTTAGCTCAGGTGCCAATCTTTAAAAACAAAGAAATCAACAAACGTAACTAGAAAATTCCCATGTTTTTGAAAAGTAAGTAATAACCTAAGTAACCATGAAGCCAAAATATAAAAAATAAATCATAACGAAATTTAGAAAAATTCTGAATTAAAGGATAATAAATAGAACATACCAAAAGTTGTGAGAGACAACTAATGCTGGTTTTGAAGGGAAATTTGTTAACTTTAAGTGACTTCAAATAAGAAGTGAAGAAATTTTGAAAAAGAATGATATCGGTATTTGCTATGAATTGTTGTGTCCCCCCAAATTCATACGTTGAACTCCCAACCTCCAATGTCACTGTATTTGGACATAAGGCCTTTATGGAGGTAGCAAAGGTTAAATGATGTTGTAAGGGAGGGACCGAACCAAAAGGATAAGTATCCTTATAAGACAGACCAGAGAGCTTACTCATTTTCTCCCTGCCATGTGAGGACATAGCAAGAAGGCAATCATCTGCAAGCCAGGAAGAGAGTCCTCACCAGGTTCACCAGAACCTACCATGCCGGCACTCTAATCCCAGGCTGTCAGCCTCCAGAACTGTGAGAAATAAATTTCTGCTATTTAAGCCATCCAGTTTAAGGTATTTCGTTATGGCAGCCCAAGCAGACTAAGACAGTATCTATCTCAAGAATTTAGAAGAAAATTATCAAATTAAAACCATAAAAAATAAAAGAACATAGATTAGAGCAGAAATTGGTGAAAATGAAAACAAATGTATTAAAGAGATCAAATGAGTGAAACGATAACTTTCTGACTGAAAAAAAACCCCACAAATAAAACTGATAAATCCTTAGCAAAACTTATGAAGTAAAAAAAGAGTGAAGGCAAAAATTATCTCTACCAGGAATGAAACAGAGAATCACTACAAATATTAAAAAGATAAAAAAATGGACACCATGAAAACACTTACATCAATACGTTAGAAAACTCAGAGAAAATAAACATTCTTAGAAAAACTTTTACCAAAATGACACAAGCAGAAATAGAAAACTGAACTGCCCTATATCCAATAACAAAATAGAACTCCTAATTTAAAATCTCCCTACAAAGACAATCGCAGGCTAAGATGGGTTGGCTTCACTGGTGAATTCTAGCAAACTTTCAAGGAAGAAATCGTACCAATCTTACGTAAAGTCTTTTAGAAAACAGGAAAATCATACTTCCCAACACATTTTAGAAGTCGTCATGACCTTAATATCAAAATCTAGTGAGGATATTACAAGATAGGAAACTTACGGGCCGACTTCTCTCACGAATACAAGCAAAAGTCTTCAACAAAATAATACAGAGCATGTATTCAGAAAAGCAACCTACAGTAAAGACATACTTAATTATGAAATTAGAAGTCTCTCCTCTCCACTGGCTTATTGACAGGAAGAAATCACAACTAGCGGTGAGGAAAAAAAGACACTGGAATAGGGGTCAAGTTAAGACAAAATTTGAAAGATTAATCAGACAATTTCTGGAAGACACTTAAAATGTTACTGGAAAATGTTTATATGTAACTTTAATATTACAAAACACAAACCAACACTAGCTTCTCACCCAGAAACAAATTTTTTAGTTAGTGGATCCCTAAATGTTCCTCACAGAAGCTAAATTGACCTAAGATGACTGTCTCAACACAGAGAGCGTATCTGTTTACGAGGTCAATGCTGAAAGCACACCTCTAAGCACAGTTTACCCTTTATAACATAATAGAAGCAAATAATGATGTAGACAAAATAAGAATTCTTTAACTTAGCCAGAATATGTTTAAAGTCAAAGTTTGAATACTGGTTTTAAAATCTTTGGCAGTTTTTTAGAACTGTATGTAGACACAAAACAGGCCTTAAAACTAGCAAGGTTGAAACAGAACACCTTTACAAAAAAAAAAAGGCTGCTACTAAGCTACAAAAAAAGATGAAATCTTGCCATTTGCAAAATAAGTCAGATGGAGAAAGACAATTACCTAATGACTTCGCTCACATATAGAAGATGAACATAACAAACGCAGACGGGGAGAACAGATTGGTGGTTACCAGAAGGGAGGGGTGGGGGAAGGGCAAAAGGGGTAAAGGGGCACACACACATGGTGACTGATGGAAATCAGACTTTTGGTGGTGAACGTGATGCAGTCCATAAAGAACGAGAATTATAACGATATATACCTGAAATTTATATAATGTTATAAACCAATGTGACCTCAATTAAAAAAAAGAAAGAAGAAAACAGAAAGTTACTGTTTTGTTTTTCTACCTATTGTTATTGATATTTACTAGTGAAAAAAGTTTACTTATATTTTTATTCAAAAGATTTTAAAACAAAAATAAACTATCGAAGAGGAAAAAAGAAGGCTTCTGAGAAGACCACAATAATCAATCCAATACATACATCCTTTTGTGTTACTTCACCATGGCTTTTTCCACATATCCACTTCAGCTTTCTAGAGCCCACTGGATCAGCCCATGTATAAAATACTGCTTTTCCAGGAGGGAGGGAATCTTCTACTTCACTGAGAGAACTGACATAAATAGAAAAATATGCATTAAATTAAGTGCAAGTATATGAATATATAAAGAATCCAAAATAATACTTCATTAACTGAGTCCATTAATTCAAAGTTGTGATACTTCTGATTAAGAGTAGACTGGAATTTTTTCCTTAATAATGAAAAAAAAGTTTTCTAAGAAAATAGTGAGACTATTTCAAGGGAAAATATGTCCTACTTAGAAAATAAAATTTTCAGGTCTTTGAAACTACTTTGTCAACTTTCATTTTAATACAAATTAATTATGAAAGAAAATTATTCCAATTATTTTATGTTATCTATACTAAATCTAAGAGAATTTAATTGGTAACCCTTCCCTAAGTATTAGTCTTACTCTGGCAAAATGATACAGCTCAATTATTTTTCAAAATCTTAAGACATGGGATATAAATCTAAGAAATTCAATCAACTCACAAAATGACTACCAGAAAGAAAAAAATTGGAGAAGTTACAAACCTTTTCTGAGCGGAAGAAGAAGCTGACTGCAGATTAAGTGACTTCATTGGTTATCAGACAAAATTAATGAAAAAAGAATATCATCCCACACATACCTTTGTAAAATGTTTAAATTTTAAGAAAATAGAAAACTGCCTATAAACATCTAGGAAAATGAGTAACCCACAAAGGAACAAAAATAACACTGGTCTCACACTTCTCTCTAATACTGAATGCCAGAAAACAATGGAGCAATGTCTACACAATTTTGAGGAAAAGAGGTTATGTCTTAAAATTTTATGTCAAATTCTAAGAGCAAAACATTTTCAAACAAGCAATAGCATAACAAACTTTTACTGAAAAACTAACTCAAAGACTTTTCCAACCAAGTCAGATATGACTTGAAATAAAATTTTACGAACTAGGATGTAAGAAATATTAAGCAACAAAACTAGTCAAATAAATCAACTTGTGATTAATATGTTATATAAAAAATGCAAATACCACAGAAAGCCTTGAATACCATTTTTCTTTTTCAAAGCTTCAGTGCATGGTTGTGTATCCTAGTTGTTAGTTTTTAGTCCTCTATGTGAGCCACTGCCACAGTACGACAACTGACAGATGGGTGGTGTGGTTCCACAACCAGGAAATGACCCTGGGCTTGGTGGTGAGAACGCCAAATCTTAACCAGTAGACCACCAGGGCTGGCTCTAAACATATATTTCTAAAACTAACCACTTTATATTAATCTGGGTCAAAAGTCCCAAATTCCTAAGAACCTGGGACCTTGGAAAGAGAGGTTGAAGAAAATGTAAAAGTTATTTCAAATTTTTCAGGGCTAAGTTAGCAGCTACTGTTTCACTCAAAATTTAAAATGCATCAAAATCTTCAAGAACAAAAAAGTACGTAGAACAGAAACAGAATGTATATTTTCCATATCATCATTAGAAAAAAATAACTATTACCAAAAAAATGGCAAGGAATCATAAATTTGTTTATTATAAGGATTACAAATGGGTTAAAGATTTTTATTAAAAGATAAACAGATTCTAACAAAATCGAAAATAACCAAAGTTCTCAACATGAGAGTATTTAATTATAGTGCATCTAAATGATGGAATATCATGCATTTATTAAAAATTGTGTTTTTGACGCAAGTTTACATGCTCACAATAGCTGTTAAAAATGAGATTCAGGGGCTGGCCTGGTGATGCAGTGGTTAAGTGCGCACGTTCCACTTTGGTGGCCCAGGGTTTTGATGGTTCGGATCCCAGGTGTGGACATGGCACCACTTGGCACACCATGGTGTGGTAGGCGTCCCACATATAAAGTAAAGGAAGATGGGCATGGATGTTAGCTCAGGTCTAGTCTTCCTCAGCAAAAAAAAGAGGAGGATTGGCAGCAGATGTTAGCTCAGGGCTAATCTTCCTCAAAAAAAAAAAAAAAAGAGAGAGAATCAAAAACATAGATAGCAATAGTAAAATAGTGTGAAAAGAATGCATCAAAATGTTGACAGTGTTGGGATTATAGGGATTATGGTTTTCTTTTCAGTTTTTCTTTGGAATCTTAAAAATTAATTGATAGCTATTATTTTTATATGAAGGAAACAATTAACCATATTAACAACAACAACAAAAGCCAAGGGAAGGGAAGGCAGAGGAGACGAAAGACGCGTATTCTTTATTTTTCCATGAAAAAATACCAAATGTAAATGTGTTGATCAAATAAATTTGGTTTAAAAATAGTTAGAAATGCTTTTAATCAATATAAGTTTTAATCTATTTAATTCATTGCAGAATATTCCTTATGAAAAAATTCATCTCAAGTATATCTTAGGTAGGCAATGGGAATTCAAAGAAAATAAAAACTAACCACAGTTCTCAGAATGCTAACCCTGTAGGTGTACATGTCTTAAACTCACAAGAAAATGACAACACGATGTGAGAAATGCTTTAACCTGCATATGCAAAGGTGCAGTCAAAAACTAGGTGTACAGATTAAGCTGGCGGGGGAAGGGATCATAGGAAGTGGAGTTTTTCTATCAGAAAGGAGCACCTATAAAGGTAAAAACACATGGAAGGACCCACAGCATTCAGGAAACAAAGACATCATTTGGTCTTAAGTATAGAGTAAGAGTTAGGCAACAGAAAGATAAATGTTTAGAAAGGTAGCCTAGAAACATATTTTGTTTTAAAAGAAATAGAAAGTCACTAAAGAACTTTAAACATGAGAGAGAGAGGACTATATTTAGTGTTTTTGGAAACCTACCTCTGGTGGCAAATGGAAGATTTACTAGAGACAAGACTAGACATATAGACAAAAAGTCTATTCAAATAGACAAGAAATGTTGGGAGCCTGAACTGGGATTATGACAGTAGAGATTAGAGAAGAGGAGAAGATTTTTAAAAAACAGAGTTTAACTAAGTGAATGCTGTGGTGAGGCAGAGGAGATCTAGGCTGATGGGGGTAGATGACGCCGCCATTCACTGAGAGGAGGATGCAGGCGACGAGTAGTTTTTGCTGTGCAAATGATGAGATCAGCTTTGAACCACTTTAGGTTCTTACGTGATATTTAGGAGGAGGTGGCAACGTGAAACTCAAGAGAAGTCTCTACTGGAGTAAAGATTTCGGGATCACTGGCACACAGAACTCTGGATTCAATATTTTTTTAAACCAACGTTTCAGGTTCTTGCTTTAATAACTTCTTCAAATAATTCTAAGTTTAAATCCAGTGTTCATTCTTGTAGACTATTTATTTTATAAATTTCCAGGAGGATTGTAATTTTTTTAAGTTTCAGAATTTCAACACAGGATCACATTCTAGTTTTCCCCTTATCCCTTACTTTTACAATTATAACAATGCAATGGATAACATTTCTAAACAATTTATTCCTGCACTGTACTATAAAGAAAATTGCAAGGTCAAGGCCAAAGAAAAGACTGAGAAGTCTTTAGTTCAGCCTCAGTGAGGCTCAACCAGATGTCAGAGGATTAAACTATGAGGCCCTACATCATCCACAGTATGTAAAGAATTAACTTAGCTCCTGTGTTTCCAGAATGTGACCAGCTATGCAGTATACTTGAGAGAATCAAGAAAACAGTCACTCAAGTCATCTTCTGAAGGTCTTAATTTTGTGAACACTGTTGGGGAAAAGCTACTTGAGGTACATGGATTGAAGGGCATATGAGAAAACATTTCTATTTGTTTTTGTCAGACTTTTTTAAAAAAATTTTTATTGGGTTAATGATAGGTTACAATCTTGTGAAATTTCAGTTGTACATTATTGTCTGTCAGTCATGTTGTAAGTGCACCCCTTCACCCTTTGTGCCCCCTCCACCCCACCTTTCCCCTAGTAGCCACTAATCTGTTCTCTTTGTCTGCATTTTTAAATTCCTCATATGAGTGGAGTCATACAGAGATTGTCCTTCTCTATCTGGCTTATTTCATTTAACATAGTTCCCTCAAGGTCCATCCATGTTGTTGCAAATGGGACAATTTTGTTCTTTTTTATGGCTGAGTAGTATTCCACTGTATATATATACACACCACATCTTCTTTATCCAGTCATCTGTTGATGGGCACTTAGGTTGCTTCCACGTCTTGGCTATTGTGAATAATGCTGCAATGAACATTGGGGTGCATGGGACTTTTGGAATTGCTGATTTCAAGCTCTTTGGATAGACACCCAGTAGTGGGATGGCTGGATCGTATGGTAGTTCTATTTTCAATTTTTTGAGGAATCTCCATACTGTTTTCCATAGTGGCTGCACCAGTTTGCATTCCCACCAACAGTGTATGAGGGTTCCTTTTTCTCTACAACCTCTCCAACATTTGTTACTATTTGTTTTGGTTATTTTTGTCATTCTAATGGGTGTAAGGTGATATCTTAGTGTAGTTTTGATTTGCATTTCCCTGATGATCAGTGATGGTAAACATCTTTTCATGTGCTTATTGGCCATCCGTATATCTTCTTTGGTGAAATGTCTGTTCATGTCTCCTGCCCATTTTTTGATTGGGTTGTTTGATTTTTTGTTGTTGAGTTGTGTGAGTTCTTTATATATTGTGGATATTAACCCCTTGTCAGATGTATGACTCGCAAATATTTTTTCCCAGTTAGTGGGTTGTTTTTTTGTTTCAATACTGTCTTCCTTTGCCTTGAAGAAGCTCTTTTGTCTGATGAAGTCCCATTTATTTATTCTTTCTATTGTTTCCCCTGTCTGAGAAGACATGGTGTCCGAAAAGGTCCTTTTAATACTGATGTCAAAGAGTGTACTGCCTACATTTTCTTCCAGAAGCCTTATGGTTTCAGGTTTTACCTTTAGGTCTTTGATACATTTTGAGTTTATTTTTGTGAATGGTGAAAAAGAATGGTCAATTTTCATTCTTTTACATGTGGCTTTCCAGTTTTCCCAGCAGCATTTGTTGAAAAGACTTTCTTTTCTCCATTGTATGCCCTCAGCTCCTTTGTCGAGGATTAGCTGTCCATAGATGTGTGGTTTTATTTCTGGGCTTTGAATTCTGTTCCATTGATCTGTTTGTCTGTTTTTGTACCAGTACCATGCTGTTTTGATTACTGTAGCTTTGTAGTATGTTTTGAAGTCAGGGATTGTGATGCCTCCAGCTTTGTTCTTTTTTCTCAGGATTGCTTTAGCAATTCGGGGTCTTTTGTTGCCCCATATGAATTTTAGGATTCTTTGTTCTATTTCTGTAAAGAATGTCATTGGGATTCTGATTGGGATGGCATTGAATCTGTAGATTGCTTTAGGTAGACCAGACATTTTAACTATGTTTATTCTTCCAATCCAAGTACATGGAATGTCTTTCCATCACTTTCTGTCATCATCCATTTCTTTCAGAAAAGCCTTGTAGTTTTCGTCATATAGGTCTTTCACTTCCTTAGTTAAATTCACCCCGAGGTATTTTATTCTTTTTGTTGCGATTGTGAATGGTATTGTGTTCTTGAGTTCTTTTTCTGTTAGTTCGTTATTAGAGTATAGAAGTGCTAGCGATTTATGTAAATTGATCTTATACCCTGCAACTTTGGTGCAGTTGTTGATTATTTCTAAAAGTTTTCCAATGGATTCTTTGGGGTTTTCTATATATAGGATCATTTCATCCGCAAAAAGCGAGAATTTCACTTCTTCCCTTCCTATTTCGATTCCTTTTATTCCTTTCTCTTGCCTAATTGCTCTGGCCAAAACCTCCAGTACTATGTTAAATAAGAGTGGTGATAGAAGGCATCCTTGTCTCGTTCCTGTTTTCAGGGGGATGGCACTCAGTTTTTGCCCATTGAGTATGATGTTGGCTGTGGGTTTGTCATATATTCCCTTTATTACGTTGAGGTAATTCCCTTCTATCCCCATTTTGTTCAGAGTTTTTATGATAAATGGCTGTTGGATCTTGTCAAATGCTTTCTCTGCATCTATTGAGATGATCATGTGGTTTTTATTCCTCAGTTTGTTGAAGTGATGTATCACATTGATTGATTTGCAGATGTTGAACCATCCCTGTGTCCCTGGTATAAATCCCACTTGATCCGGATGTATGATCCTTTTGATGAACTGCTGAATTCTGGTTGCCAGAATTTTGTTGAGAATTTTTGCATCTATGTTCATCAGCGATATTGGCCTGTAGTTCTCCTTTTTCGTGCTGTCCTTGTCAGGATTTGGTATCAGTGTGATGTTGGCCTCGTAGAATGTGTTAGGAAGTGTTCCATCCTCCCTAATTTTTTGGAAAAGCTTGAAAAGGATAGGTATTAAATCCTCTCTGAAAGTTTGGTAGAATTCCCCAGGAAAGCCATCTGGTCCTGGGGTTTTATTCTTTGGGATGCTTTTCATTGCTGTTTCAATCTCTTTCCTTGTGATTGGTCTGTTCAAATTGTCTGCTGCTTCTTGACTAAGCTTTGGGAGATTGTAGGAATCCAAGAATTTATCCATTTCCTCTAGGTTATCCACTTTGTTGGCATACAGTTTTTCATAGTATTCTCTTATAATCCATTGTATTTCTACGGAGTGTGTTGTTATTTCTCCTCTTCCATTTCTGATTTTGTTTATTTGAGCTTTCCCTCTTCTTTTCTTTGTAAGTCTGGCTAGGGGTTTATCCATTTTATTTGTCTTCTCAAAGAACCAGCTCTTTGTTTCATTGGTCCTTTCTACTGCCTTTTTTGTTTCAATAGCATTTATTTCTGCTCTGATTTTTATTATTTCTCTCCTTCTGTTGACTTGGGCTTTGTTTGTTCTTCTTTCTCTAATTCAGTTAGGCATAGTTTAAGATTGCTGATTTGGGATTTTTCTTGTTTGTTAAGATGTGCCTGTATTGCAATGAATTTCCCTCTTAATACAGGTTTTGCTGTATCCTATATGAGTTGGTATGGCATGTTATCATTTTCATTTGTCTCCAGGTATTTTTTGATTTCTTCTTTAATTTCTTCAATGATCCCTTGCTTGTTCAATAGCATCTTGTTTAGTCTCCACATCTTTATGCCTTTCTCAGTTTTTTTCTTGTAATTAATTTCTAGCTTTATAGCATTATGATCAGAGAAGATGCTTGTTATTATTTCAACTTTTTTAAATTTGTAGAGGCTTGCCTTGTTTCCCAATACATGGTCTATCTTTGAGAATGTCCCATGCGCGCTTGAGAAGAATGTGTATTCTGCTGTTTTGGGGTGAAGTGTTCTATACATGTCTATTAAGTCCAACTGTTTCAGCTTTTCATTTAGCTCCACTGTTTCCATGTTGATTTTCTGTTTGGATGATCTGTCCATTGATGTGAGTGGGGTGTTGAGTCCCCCTACTATTATTGTGTTATTTTTGATATCTTCTTTTAGGTTTGTTAATAGTTGCTTTATGAACTTTGGTGCTCCTGTATTGGGTGCAAAGATATTTATAAGCGCTATTTCTTCTTGATGAAGTGTCTCTTTGATCATTATGTATTGGCCCTCTATGTTTCTCTTTACCTGCCTTATCTTGAAATGTGTTTTGTCTGATATAACTATTGCAACACCTGCTTTCTTTTGTTTGCTATTAGCTTAGAGTATTGTCTTCCATCCCTTCACTCTGAACCTGTGTTTGGCCTTGGAGCTGAGGTGTGTTTCCTGGAGGAAAGAAATTGTTGGATCTTGTTCTTTCATCCATCTTGCCACTCTGTGTCTTTTTATTGGAGAGTTCAATTTGTTTACATTGAGGGTGATTATTGATGCATGAGGGCTTAATGCTATCATTCTGTTGTTCATTTTCTGGTTTTCCTGTATTTCCTTTGTTTCTCGTCCTGTGTGTTTTAGCGGTTACCTATTGACTTCTGCAATTTCTTATGCTGGGTCTTTAGCTTTTTCCTTACTTATCTTTTGTGTCTCTGTTCTGTTTTTTACTTTAGTGGCTACCCTGAAGTTTGCATTCAGAACCTCGTGCATAACATAGTCCATTTTCTGGTGTCCTCTTACTTCCTTAGCCTAAACTGATTCAATCCCTTACCTCCTCCCCTCCTAAATTATTATTTTCATCTCTTATTCCAACTTGTGTTGTGAGTTTGTGGTTAGAGCAATAAAACTATCTTTGCTTTGGTGATTTCCTTCCATTTATCCTAATGCTATAGCTGATTATTTGCTAACCTATTCTCGTTCTATCTATTAGTCTCCCTACTCTGTATTTTGTGACCCCTTTCTCCCTTTTTTTTTTCTTTTTTCAGGTATAAGAGCCTTCTTGAGGATTTCTTGTAGTGGAGGTCTTGTGGCTACCAAGTCCCTTAGCTTTTGTTTGTCTGGAAAGGATTTAATTTCTCCCTCATACCTGAAGGATATGTTTGCTGGATAGAGTATTGTTGGCTGAAGATTTTCATCCTTTAAAGTTTTGAATATGTCATTGCAATTTCTCCTAGCTTGTAAGGTTTCCGTAGAGAAATCCACTGAAAGCCTGATAGGGGTCCTTTGTAGGTTATTTTCTTCTGCCTTGCTGCCCTGAGTATTCTTTCTTTGTCATTCATTTTTGCCATTTTTACTACTATATGCCTTGGAGTAGGTCTTTTTACATTGACAAATCTAGGAGATCTGAAAGCTTCCTCCACACACACTTCTTGCTCAAATCCCTAGTTTTGGGAAGATCTCTGCTATTATGTCATTGAGCACACTTTCTGCTCCATTTTCCTTTTCCACGCCCTCAGGAATTCCGATGATTGTTAAGTTGCATTTTCTCATTGAGTCAGCTATTTCTCTGAGATCTTCTTCAGTTTTTTTAATTCTTACTTCTCTTTCTTCCTCTGTCTGGAGGCATTCAACCTGTCAATCTTCGATTATGATAATTTGCTCCTCTCTGGTGTCTACACAGGCATTCAGGGAATCCGTATTCTGTTTTATCTGATCCATTGTATTTTTCATCTCTAGTATTTCTGATTGATTCTTCTTTATAGTTTCAACCTCTTTTGTGAAGTAACTGCAGAACTTGTTGACTTGTTTCTCTATATTTCCCTTTACCTCACTGAGTATTTTGATGATAGCTATTCTGAACTCACTTTCACTTAGTTTACCTATTTCCAAGTCCTCAAGACATAATTCTGTGTTTTTACTGTTTTCCTTTTGGACTGGAGCTTTTATATTTGTTGGATGGTAGAAGAGCAGTTTTTGCACATAATGCTGTTATTCGGTTGCAGTTAGAGCCTGTCCCCACTAGATAGGGCTCAAGAGCCCCATATTCTGAGCCCTCTGCCTTCAGCCGCAATAGCAGCGTGCAGCGTGGATTGGGGGAGGAGGGGCACTTTCTCTCGTGCACAGACCTGGATTCTGATCAGCTCTCGCTCTCTGGTTTCCTGGGGCCCTGGCTTGATGGGGTGCCCCCATGAGAAAGCTTTCCATTGTTAAAGGGCTTCCACTGCACAGGTCTTTGGGAGTCCTGCATGATGCCGTAGAAACACGATCCCTCCCCTGCTCCTTCCCTCACCCGCGGCAGTGATCCCAGTCTCCAGGGGAGGGAGCGAAGTTCTCTCTTACCCTGTTCAAGCTCCTCCGAGGGTGGCTGCAGCCTCTCCGCCCTCTGTCATTTGGCTTCTGTGGGTCTCTGATGATCTCTGTGTTATTAGGATTCTTTTGGTTGGAATTCAGTTGTTCCTTTTGGTTGTAACTTGGAGGGGAGAGAGTCCTGGGCGAGCTCACTCTGCCATGTCACTGATGTCACTCCGTTTTTGCCAGTTTTAATCAACCAGTTTATTATTTTTCTAATACAGATAATCCTAAAAAACAGGCTTTCCTCTCTTTCAACATCTTTGAAGATGAGAGAATTGATACGCAAGGAGGAGTTCTGTGCCAATCTTCCTTTATTTTGTAGGTGTGATGCTGCCACAGCATGGCTTGATGAGCAATGTGTAGGTCTGCACCTAGGATTCAAACCTGTGAACCCTGGGCTGCTGAAGCAGAATGCGCAAACTGAACAGTGGGGCTGGCCCCAGTATACTTTTTTAAAAAAAATGAGGACCTTGTTTTACATAGCCACAATGCCATTATCAGTGTTTATATTCTTAAGAAATCATCATAAAGTCAATGTCTCATCACCTAGACTCTGCTAAAATCAGGAAATATCGTATTTGTGATCATCTTCTTACCTTTGCATGTACTGAACAATGTCATTCTTGGTGTGATTTATTAACAGGAATGTAGCTGCTCCATCATGATAATCCAAAAATTTAATAACTGTAGAATTCTCAGCCAAGTTAACTTCTGCTATAATACCTCCAAGCTAGAAGAAAGGAAAAGGAAATATTCTCTTTGATCATTTTCCAAAGAATACTAATAACATTTAATAATAAAACTATTCCTAACAATACTTTCTTTTGATGACTTAGAAAGCAATTCAGGATTTTATACTGCATGTCTGGGAAACCATGAATCTCAATTATTGGATACAGATAGATCAAATTCCAGATGTGGTATATTCTAGTATTCTAGGTACTCCGACAAATTTTCTGTATAACAATTTAATTGTTTTATGCCTCAGTTTCCTTTTAGTACTTTTCCCCTTTACAAAAAGAGATGTTTGTTCATTTCTGATGAAAGGAAAAAAAAATCAGAGACAATTTTGATACAAAAGAATAAAATATTAGTAAGTATATATTAGCTTCTCTAATCACACACACACACAAATCACGTACCTTATTATCTAGACGCAATAAAATACAATTTTCTTGCTTCTTAAAATGTATCTTTTTGGGAGGGCCTTCATTTCTTTCAACTTGAATCAGAAGTTTATTAGAAGCATCCTCAGGCCAAAAGGGGATACACTAAAACATATGTAACATATTGAAAAAAGACTGTATCATAAAGACCTTTATGATTTTAATAAACCCATGAGAGTACACTTAGACTTAAATCTCTTCCAACACTAGCAGTAAAGCACCTCAAGAAGCACATATAAAGGAATCCTGTGTAGACACAGAGTAGGGTGACTGTGTAACATCAAAGACAGGAGAGGACCATGAGGCAGGTAAGGAGAAAAGAAAGATGACCTCCAAAGAAATGACAGAATCACAGCAGAATTTTCAACAAAAATGGAAGCCAGAACACAGTGAAGTAGAATCTACATGTTGATAAAAAATAGAATTGATTATCAAGAAAAATTATCGTAAAAGAAAGATGGTGATAAAAATTTGTAGGGATAAACACAAACTGATGGTCTTTACTTCCAAAATCTGCTCTGAAGGAAATTGTAAAGGATGTTCGTCAAGAAGAATGATCCCAGAAGAATGGTTTAAAAGTAAGAAGGTATAGTGAATAAAAATAGCAAATGCTTCTCTTACAATCCTAACATATTTACAACAAAATTTATTCAAAAGTAAAATATTCTATCAATCTCAGGCAGTCTTTCAGAATGCTCTTATCCAGAGGTCTAATAGCTGAAGATGGAATAGAATCAAAATTTTACTCCTGAATCACTAGCACCTTCTTAAAATAACTGGCTTTAACCCACACTGTAAAGGCGTTCCTAACAGCTTCCCAGACAATAAATCATTTCCTTCTTTTTGCTGCATTTATACCTTATCTAGTCTTCTACTGCTGTATTTAACCTCATGTGGTTACTCATTGTTAAATGTCTACTTTCCTTATCAAGCAATGCATTCTTAGATGGCAAGGTCTGTTTTTTAATAACTAAATATCTAGAGCCTGGAACTGAAACAAAATAGGGGAGGGAGGAATTAAAACATTACATAGTGATTTCAGGTACCTACCTTCAAGGAAAAATGAAAATCTAAAGAGGTACATTTTTGAAATTCATCTACCCACCTGCTCTACATCAAGAGAGAACCATTTATCATTTCCCTCTTCAGCCACTGATATCCGATATTTGCTTTTATTTTCAATCATATAAAAAGGGGTAAATGTCACAATTCTGGTAATGTTAAAACTGCTGAGGTATATAGTGACACCAACCTAAGGAAAAAAATATTAACACTTGAAAAACTGTTACATTCCCATAACATCCTTATAAAAATTAAGTAGTCAATAGACACAGATTAATAAAAGTTTCTTGATGAGCATAGAAGGAACTCACTTGATATTCCATTTTCAGGCCTTTACATTTGACAGCTCCATGACTACCAACAGTATCAATTGAAAACTGATCTGACAATTCACTATCAGTTACCATAAGCTGAACCTAGGAAAAAATATTTCAAATATATTACAATTTAGGTACCTTTAAACCTTTCTACATAAATTGATAAGCTTTTGCTTTTGAGAATAAACTAGCATTATACTGTTAATGCACTAAACCTTTCCCAATACTAAATTCTAATCTTTTTAACCTCAAATATTTAATAAATGTTATTTCTACCTGTTTCATAATATTTTATTCTTCAAAACTCTAAAAACTAAAAAAGTGATAAACAGCTAAAGAAAAATGAAAGTTAAAAAAACCTTACATACCTTATTGTTATTAAAAAAGTGCTTTGGCTGAAAAGAAAAGAGAACTGGCTTTTTATAATTAGGTGGATGCTTTCGATGAATTCCATCTGCTTTATACTGCAACATTCGACCAGTTTTATTGACCATCCAATAAGGACTATGAAATGCCACAACTGTCTGGCCAGTATTATAAGTCACATGGACAGCAATATCTAAATCAGTCTTTTCTAATTCTGTAACACAGGTAAAATTGATGAAACTAATATCTTGTTGATTAGATTTTATATGATATTCACTTTTCCAGTCATGATTAAGATAGTCAAGTAATTTTAAACGTAGCTTGGCTTTATCCAACTGTACAGTACAAATCTGGGCTGAATGTCCTTCATTTAGAGTAGAAACTCTATGCTCAATCCCCTGTAATAAAAAAAATGCAGTAAATTTTTAAATGTTCCAGAATAATATGCCAAAAAATTCTATTTAATGATTCCAAACGCTATACAAAATGCTTTTGAAATACCTCCGTCAAAACAAGTGAGAAGAGAGGGCCTACAATGGAGAAAAGAAAGTCTCTTTAACAAATGGTGCTGGGAAAACTAGACAGCCACATGTAAAAGATTAAAAATTGACCATTCTTTTTCACCATTCACAAAAATAAACTCAAAATGGATCAAAGACCTAAAGATTAGGCCTGAAACAGTAAGTCTTCTAGAAGAGAATATAGGCAGTACACTCTTTGACATCACTTTCAATAGAATCTTTTCGGACACCTAAGTCCTCAGATGAGGGAAACAATAGAAAGAATAAACAAATGGGACTTCATCAGACTAAAGAGTTTCTTCAAGGCAAGGGAAAACAGGATTGAAACAAAAAAACAGTCCACTATTTGGGAAAAAATATTTACAAGCTACTTATCCGACAAAAGGTTAATCTCCATAATATATAAAGAACTCACACAGCTCAACAACAAAAAATCAAACAACCCGATCAAAAAATGGACAGAGGACATGAACAGACATTTCTCCAAAGAAGATATAAGGATGGCCAACAGACACATGAAAAGATGCTCATCATCACTAATCACCAGGGAAATGCAAATCAAAACTATACTAAGCTATCACCTTACACCCGTTAGATTGGCAAAAATATCCAAAACCAAGCATGACAAATGTTGGAAAGGTTGTGGAGAAAAAGGAACCCTCATACACTGTTGGTGGGAATGCAAACTGGTTCAGCTACTATGGAAAACAGTATGGAGATTTCCCAAAAAGTTAAAAATAGACATACCTTATGACCCAGCCATCCCACTACTGGGTATCTATCCTAAGAACCTGAACTCAGCAATTCCAAGAGTCCCATGCACCCCTATGTTCATCGCAGCATTATTTACAATAGCCAAGACGTGGAACCAATCTAAGTGCCCAGCAACTGATGAGTGGATAAGGAAGATATGGTATATATACACAATGGAATACTACTCAGCCATAAAAAAGAACAAAATCATCCCATTCGCATCAACATGGATGGACCTTGAGGGTATTATGTTAAGCGAAATAAGCCAGACAGAGAAAGACCAACTCTATATGACTCCACTCATAGGTGGAAGTTAACATATAGACAAGGAGAACTGATCGGTGGTTACCAGCGGAAGGGGGGGGTGGGGGGAGGGCACAAAGGGTGAAGTGGTGTACCCACAACATGACTAACAATAATGTACAACTGAAATTTCACAAGGTTGTAAACTATCATAATCTTAATAAAAAAAAAAAACAAAAAAAAAACCAAGTGAGAAGACTGATATTCAAGTTCCAACTGTGCCAACTGTATAAACGTCTAAAAATTATTTGAGTTAATTTGTAAAACGGTTTAAATGATCCACCTTCTAAGGACTATTGTAAGGATAAAATTAAATAACATAATACAAAACTCCCGTTGGAACTAATAAACATTATAAAACACTGCAATTAGTAAAACATAAAAAAAAAATCTTATCCACTAGTGATTTTAGTTTGGAAAAACTATAAAATGATGAAAAATGTATGAGAAAATTTATGGTAATTGAAAAAAGCAATCCTAACTTTCATTTTTGATTTTCAAAAATCCCTCATCACCCATTTCCAATCACTGTTTATACCGCACCTTATATATCTCTCAAAACTGTTCATTTCTCTCCACCCACACTTCCATTACCTTAGTTCATGTCACCGTGACTTCTCAATTTAAGAGTCCCCTAACTGCTCTTGTCCCCTCTGACCCCTTCTCCATACCACAGCTAAACTGCCATTCTAAAAATTAATCATATCCTTTGGAAACTAGCAAACAGAATGTGATCCCTAAAAGCATCAAAGTAGAAGTTCTATGAGAATGGAACGTAGATGGATAGTTCATCTGGTTATCTCACCAGTTTTTCTGGCATCTCTAACCTGGTTCCTTCCTGTTGTTATAGGAATCTCTTCATCTTAAGATTTTGAATTACTTAAAGCAAAAATAACATGCTATTGACACTGGACATGTTAATTAACATTCCACAAAATAGAATGGTAGTGGTGGTGGTGCTAGAGAGGTAAGTAAATGGCAACCACGTGCCTGTCAGGCACTGTGCTAAGTCCTTTACATATTATATCGAATTTGATTTTCCCCATATCCCAATCATGCAAGTTTTATACTATCCTTGTTTTATAGACTAGGACAAATGATTTAAAAAGACAACATAACTTTCCTAAAGACATAAAGCTAGTAAGTGATAGAACTAGGATTCAATCTCAACTCTATCTGACAGTGAAATATAAATTTTTAACCACTCTATCTGCCAACCATATGGAAAAATAGATATTCTTAAACCAAAAGTACATTAAATGTTTCCCTCCCCCCAAAAAATTACCAGAAAAGTGTAAACATACAGTAAATCCCAATAATTAATAATTAATAGACTATAATAAAACCAATAATCAATAGACCATAATAAATACCTACTTCCTTATATTTGATAAGCATGGCAAATGGAATATTTACTTAAAATCTTAAGACGGACAGATTTCCGTTAAAATAAAAGGAAGGAGTCAGATGTAATCCGTTAAAACAAAGAGTATTTAAAACAAAAAGCATCTTTATAGGTCACAAAATCCTTTTAGAGAACTCCCACAAAAATAATATAAAATAATGCAATAAATAAAGTAGATTTTTTTTTCCATTTAAGTCTAGTACTTGAATATTATCATTATTTTTTTCTGTGTGAGGAAGATTGTCCCTGAGCTAACATCTGTTGCCAATCCTCCTCTTTTTGCTTGAGGAAGATTGTCCCTGAACTAACTCCTGTGCTAATCTTCCTCTATTTTCTATGTGGGACACCGCCACAGAATCGCTTAATGAGTCGTGCATAGGTCCGCGCCCAGGATCCAAACCTGTGAACCGTGGGCTGCTGAAGTGGAGCATGTGAACTTAACCACTAAATCATGGGGCTAGCCCCCTGAATATTATTTAATACTAATTCTCATACGTATTTCAAAAGTTAGTATATATCTTTTAAATATATGACATACAACCCATACATGAAAAGAAAAGATTAAAAAACATATATTCAAAAACTGAAACAATATCTTCATCTGAAGTGCTACCTTCAGATGATGTGATTATAGGCAATTTTTATTAACTCTATTTTCTGAATTTTCTAATAGAAATATATAATACTCTCATAAATGATTTTTAGAATGGCATATCATAGTTGTGTGTTTAATTAGTAGCCAGAATTTTAAGGTAAATTAATGGAAAAAAATTTTTTAAATCCTCTTTTTATACAACATGATTGAAACATTTCTTTTCCATTTGAAGAATATCTGTACTAACTACTCACCAGGACTGTTAAAACACTGTTCTATTGTTCATAATTTTAAATAACTAAAGCTACGAGATCAAAGACAGGAAGGCATTAAAAAAATTCCAGAATACCTCTACATAATAAGCAATCTTATAAGGAAGAAGATTTTGGAGTAGGACAGGCGGCCACAGATGCATTATGTATGGTAAGTCCCAACCATCTTCTGAATATACTGACAGAGATGTTAAATTATCTTTTTCTGGGACAATATTAATGATAAATGGTTTCTTGGAAGAGGTTTTAGGTCTACATTTCTTCTTTAGAAAAGTGCCATCATTTTTTATAATTTCTTCAAAGTCAATTCCTTCACACATTTGATAGTCCTCATCTTCTGGCTTCAGAAAAAGGAGTGATCTGTATAAAAGATTAAACAATATGTTTTAAAAAATACATTATGATTACAGCTTTAGAAAAATGAAATTACCTTCCTCCTTAGTAGTGTAATAAATTTTTATATTTTCACATTCTTCTTAGAGATAGGTAGAGAGAGAGACAGATATTTTCATCTTAACTTTCTGGAAACTAATCAAGTTATTTGGGTTATAAAAGAAAATTTTTCTTACAAAGTTACTGTCTTAAAAGTATGTTTACAAGATAACTGGTTTCTTACAGAAAATACATAATCATATAGATCATATATGCATAGCTAACATATACAACTATCTGTGACTTGTACATTTAACTTAAAAAAGTCAGCTTTCTTCAATATGTGGCCCTAATAGGAAGTAAATGTCGCAACTGAGTTGATGAACTAAAAAAAATTTGCTTTGAAAAATTAATCACCAGCTTTTCAAAGTTAATCAAAGTAAGCTCTCAACACTGAGCATAGTTGCAGAAGTAGTTGAAGATAGTGATAAAACCATTGGGTGTCACATATGATTAATCCTTATACTTAAATATCGCATTCTTTGTTTACATTTCAATTATATCTTAGGTTTAATAATTTTTATTTATTTATTTTTCCTTTTTCTTCCCAAAGCCCCTCAGTACATAGTTGTGTATTTGTGTATTCTAGTTGTGGGTCCTTCTAATTGTGGCATGTGGGACGCCACCTCAGCATGGCCTAATGAGTGGTGCCATGTCCACAACCAGGGTCCAAACCGGCTAAACCCTTGGCTGCTGAAGCACAGCAGGCAAACTTAACCACTTGGCCATGGGGCCGTCCCCAGGTTTAATAATTCTGAAACTTAAGCTGTGTCCAAGTATAAACACTTAAGAAATACTTTTATATTTGTAAAACTAATCACTTACGATTATGACACTATTATCCCTTACAGATGAACAACTGTCTGGAACAACTACCTCCAGTTCGATGATTTTTCTAAGCTCTAGTTCTAAAATTTTAAATATCTACTACATATTTTTGTAATGATATCTCATGGTGCCTTAAATTTGCTAAAGTGAACTCTGAACCCTCCATACCCACTTCTCTGTGTGTCCTTTTTCAGGAACTTTCAGCTACTGGCACTCTGGACTATGAAATAATATTAGACTCTTCCATCTCCCCTGACACACACACAGACATAATTATCTCTCAAATCAGTTATCAGATTTAGCCTATTCTCTCTGTAATTTTTATTCTCTTTTCTATTCTTATTTCTAATATTTAAAAATAAAAACTTAATTTTCTGTAAACTAATGCCAATAGACTTATCCAGATTATCAAGACATTTATTGGATCCATTATTTACCAATAAGAAGGTAAAACTGGAAATGAACAAATGAGTCAGTCATTCTTTACCCTTAAAGAGATCCCAATAAGGTAGGAAATGTAATGTTAAAAGATAACTACTGCACTGCAATAGGCACCAAAAAACACAGCAGACTGAGGGCATGAGGGTGTGGTTAACTCTTTCTAGACTGGCCGCAGAGTGTTTTGCAGGTGATAATTTTTCCAAAAACCTTTGTCCTGAAGAAAAGACTAGAATAAGAGAAATACGAAAGGTTAAAGGAAAGTTTAAGAAATGAGTGTGGAAAAAACATGAGAGACAGATGATCAATGGCAAGATGTTCTGAATGAGATAAGCTGATAGAGTGATGGTCTTGATTAAGAACTCCAAATGTTCTGAGGGAGGAAGGAAGAAACAGATGGTATTAAAGATGAAGATAAAATTTACATAAATGGGGGCAACAAAATGAGGGAACACCTACTTCACTGTGAACTTGAACTATCTTTCAAATTTTATCTTTCAACATGCACATTATGCTCCAAACTCCAAGTATTTTCTATAGACCTATACAAACCCTGTGCTTTCATGCCTCCTTATCTCTGTTCATGCAATTCCTTCCACTTAAAATTGTCCTTCTCCGCTAATCTCCATATTACCATATTTTACCTATAATTCATGTACCTCGCCCAGGAGTGAATAATTAATCCCTTCTTTGTTTTCCACAACTATAACTCTTTCTGTAACTCTCTACAATTCACTTGTTTTCTACTTTCTGTATTTAGATAATATATCAATCTCTCAAGGGGAATAGCCATGCCAATTCATCTTGGTATCCTATAGTAGTGCACTGCATGTAACAAAACACCTGATAAATGAAATTAAACTTAAGAATTTAATGAATTAATTAAGAATCAGTATATTTAAATTCTACAGGGAAAGACAGCCATTTGTTAATATAAGACTTCATATCTTAAATATAAGTGTACCTATGTCTAAGCATTGAATTAGAAGAGTATCTGATGTGAAATCCAAGCTAGTCAGTCACTAATTATTTTAACTAAGATTAACTTCCATGTAACAAATTAATATTTAGCCTTGAACAAAAAAGTGTAAAGAGACTCTAGTAGCCTAACTTTTCACTTATATAGACATAGACAAAAAATATGTGGCAATAATTTTTTTAAAATAAAGCAGAATGCCATTAACATTTATTATCCAAGGACAAAATGGATTTAAAGTTCTTCACAGAAATTTTCAAACATATTTTACATGCTATCTTTAATCCAGTCTTGTAATTCACCCAAAATCCTCTCTAGAAGAAGTTCAAATACTATAAAGAACTATTTTGTTGCTGTTCTCATAACAATTTAATTCTTTCCTTCAGCAAGTGTGAACTAAGCAATAAAATACTCATTGGGGTGAGCAGGTCTACTATCTGAAATATGTACCTAAAACATGACAGACGGTCTTTCAAGCATTAGGGATCCAATCCAGAACTCCTAGGACAGGTCGGAATGAACAGCAGCAGGGAATATTTAAGCACTGCTTGTAATTTCGCCTCCATCTTTCTGGAGCATAGTTCTAAGTGTCCACGTCTAGTGTGTGTTCTCAAATGGTACTTACACAAACTATGATGCTTATGCAACCCATAATTATGAGACTAGCCAATCATAAGTAATGTTACAATTTTAATAACCCTTTTATAATCCAGACAGTTTTAAATCAAGTTTAATTAAATATTTAAGATTGACGGACTATATATCTCTATTGCCATTACAATCTATCTCTGAACAATTAACAAATATGTAGGCAAAAAGATAAAATATTTTATATTTCTAAAGGAATTTCAAAAAAATTCTATTATAAAACCTTTGAAAAGTAAAAATCACTTCCTAATAGTGTATGTAAATCCAGAATCATGCTCAATTAGACTTTTTTAAAAAAAATCATGAATATATATGACTATGATTATGATGGCTATATTGCAAGCATGTAATAATTGTATTTACTAGTAAAAGCACAAATAATTTTTATGGTATACATTAAATACATTAAATTAAGTGATATTTCTTAAGAAAAAAACCTTCTAAAGTCCTCTGAAACTAAAATAAGCTAGATGAGATGACATATTAACAGGATAGGTTTAATCAAAGTTTAGTAATTTAAAGATGGATATCTCCATCAAGTCAGAAACTAAAAAATTCTATAAGAGACGTTAGAGCAAACAAAAAAAGAAAAAAAATCACCGGTAAAATGCTAATGGTATGTTGAATTCATTTCCAGGTGAAGCCGTTCCCAATAAAGTGTCCCTTCCATAAACAGAAATTGGGATTGAAAAATGGTTTCTAATCTGGGAAAGAAAATAAATAATATTTAATACCATTAACCTAAGAATCTAAAGACATTTAAAACAAATTCCATCTAAGTATCACAACAAAGGAACTATGAGGCAATATTTACCTTGTTCATATAAATTAGAAAAGAAACAAACATGCAATTGCAGTTATGCTCTGCATAAGGATGTTTCAGTCAATAACAGACCACATATACAAGATGAAAACTGTAAATCCACATATTCAAGAAGCTATTAAAACACAGGTATAAGAAACATGAAGTAAACTATACTAAGAATCATTGCAAACTAACTTCTTAAAACCAGTGATAAAGATCAAAAAATCTTAAAAGCATACAAAGAAAAAATTGAAATATTTCATAAAAAAGCAAAGATAAGAATAACAGCAGATTCTGGTCAGAAACACTATAATCAGTCAATAACTCTCATGAACATAAACGAAAAATTCTAAACATGATTTTAGCAAATCACTTCAATAACACATTAAAGGTTAATAATACTTCATGACCAAGTGAGAGTTATCCTGGGAATGCAAAGTTGATTTAACATTTTTTTTTTAAAAGCTTGGCCTTGAGCTAACATCTGTTGCCAATCTTTCTCTTTTTTCTTTCTTCTTCTCCCCAAAGCCACCCAGGACATAGTTGTATATACTAGTTGTGGGTTGATTTAACATTTAAAAGTCAATCAATCATTATTTAATGTAACAATTAAAAGTAAAAAATTAAAAGTAACAATTAAAAATGTAACAGTTAATTCACCATATCAACAAATTAAAAAAAAATAGACTTCTCAATAAACATAAAAAATCATTTGACAAAATCCAACATCCATTTCCAACAAAAACTCTCAGCAAACTAGAAACCGAAGGGAGCATTTTCCACCTGAGAAAGGGCATCTACAAAAATATTACAACACAAAACATACTTAATGGAAAAGAAATGAACACTTTCCCTCTAAGATTGAGAACAAGGCAAAAAATCCACTTTCACAATTTCTATTCAAATTTTACTGCAGATTCTAGCCAGTGCAACACGCAAGAAAAAATAAAATAATGCACATCCAGATTGGAAAGGAAGAAGTAAAAATGTCTTTATTTGCAGACATTATACCGATATGTATAAAAAAGCTACTAGAACTAGTAAGTCCATCCAGAAAGGCTGCACAATACAGGTTAATATAAAAATCAACTGTACTTCTACTAGCAATGAAAAATCAGAAATATCTAAAAAAAAGCCAACTTTATCACAAGTTTTGAATAAAAATTGAAAAGTTGAGTCAAAAATTTAAATGGAAATGGAAAGGACTTAGCCAAAACAACTTTGAAAAAGAACAAAGTGCAACAACTTGTACTACCTAATTTCAAGACTCAGGATAAAGCAGTAACTAAGACAGTGTGTAACTGGCATAAAGATAAACAAATAGATCAATGAAACAGAATAGAGAGTTCAGAAATAAACATACACAGATATGGTCAATTTACTTTAACAAAAGTGTCAAGGCAACTCAATGAAAAAGGGATAATCTTGGCTGGAACAACTGAATAGCTCTATGGAAAAAAAATTAACTTCAACCCTTACCTCACACCATATACAAATATTCATTCAAAATGGAATGTGGTATATCCATATAGTAAATATGGATATACCATTATTTATTATTGTTGTTATTATTCAACAATATCATTATTAAACATGTTAACTGCATGTAACATTAATACATAAAAGCTGATACATACAAAATTATGCTGAGTGAAAGAAGTCACACTTCATTTTGTACTCCACTCCATTTACATAAAATTGTATATTATATAAGTAATGTACAACAAGAACACACCAGTGGATGTCTGGGAATGGGGAAGTATGGAAAGAGGAAGCTTTTGGGGGCCATAAATATGTTATTTACCTTGACTGTGATGAAGGTTTCATAGGTATATTTTTGTGTCAAAACTCATCAACTTTAAATATATTCAGTTTATTGTACATTAATTTTGCCTCAATAAAGCTGTAAAAATTTTCTCTCACCATGTTCGCTAATTAAAATGAAAGGATATATACATACTAGAAAGACCTAAACCAAAATATTGATTTTCTTAATGAAATACTACAAAAAGATCTTACAAAACAGTGCTATAAAAAATTACAGAAGTATATTCAACAAAATCCTACCACTGCTCATATCAGAGTAGTATAATTACTGGTGATGATTCTTCTTTTTGATATTAGCTATATTTCTATTACAGTTTGTATCCTTTTGGTAGTAACTTGTTTTAGGGTTTTTTAAAAATTAGTAAATATGCATAATATGACCCCACAAAAGAATGGATCATGTCCTACCTGCACTGGGGAGCGAATTGTTATCTTCTTACTTCCTTCTTCTCCATCAATTTGACAAACGATAGATCTTTCGACTCCAGACTCTCTGTGTCTCACAGTGTACAGTCGTCGTCCCACTTTTGTTAAAGGAATTTTATCCGTAGCAGAGTGGTTAGCAGGTGCTAAATTGAATATACATGTCGGAAAATGTTTATGATAAATCATCATATATTAATTTTAAGTAGGTGTTAAATACCAGAAACATCAGATGATTTTTTAAACTTATGAATAACAGTGAGAAATAAATGAAAAGCAATAGGATATATCAGAGTATATGAGGAAGCCATTTGGTATAAAACTAATTTGGCCTGAACTTGTTTTCCCAAAAGGGCCTGATGTGGCCTGCTGAGCATGCATTGTACATCTGCTTAAATATTTACTATGTCCCAAAGACAAGAATGATGCCCTTCAAGATAAGGATTTAATTTCCCCCATACTGGCATTTCTTTAAGGATAAGCACCTCTCCCTAAGGATTAATCACTGACCTGCTTGTGACCTCATGATGACTCACTTTGTGACCACAACCTGCTGTGCCAACAAAGTAATCTCATGACTGTTGTAAAAGGGACATTCCTATCATATGTGATGTATGCTCTGTTCCAAGATGGTATATAACCACTCTGTACACCCTACTTCTTTGGTGCCTTTCCTTCCTTGGGGAAGGAAGGTCCCAGGCTAGTCCTCAGATCTAGCTCATAATAAACTCACCTCAATTTTGATTTACAGATTGGTTATGGATTATTTGCATTGACAATAGGCACTGAAGTGTTTAAAGCATTTTACCAAAAAAACCTCTTTATTGGGGAAAAAAAATCTCATTCAGTAGTGTAACCTAATATAAACCATTCAAAAGTAACTGACTAATGAGAGGAGTTATTATAAAATACAGGAACACTAATCTCTGGTTTGCTGTCATAATAACCAGAACATAATACCTTCAGGCAGTCACTGGCAATTGCCAAGGTAGTTGCAATTCTTCAGTTTTAAATTTTTCCAACAACCTGTGATACTGTGTGATATCTAAGATTTGATTAAACAAAATTTTATACATATTTATCTACTATACATACAAATATTGTATTGGGGGTGAATTATTTACATAAACCCCTCTTCCAATCCGTAAAAGTGTTACTTCAAAAAACAGAGGTAAAATTAATGAGAACAATTCACTGATAATGCTGGGACAACAACACCTGAAACCTAGTCATTGTTTTACATCATTTTGAGACTAAGAGAAAGCACTAGCTATTAGTTTTAGTGACGCCCACCATGTCTAATTTATCTTTCAAATGCCCTCCTCCATAACTAGTATTTAAATATCAGAGTATCAGAAAGTGGTGTGGGTGAGGCTTTGGGACTATAACTTCACAATGAGTAGATATTATGATAATTTAAGAATTTATTTACTTTCACCTCTCATTAAAATGAAAAACTTCTGCGAAGCAGAAAAGACAAAGGAAAAAACCTCCACCTCAATAGGCAGAACATAAAAACCATTTACAAACTCCAAAACCATGACAATGTGCCATTTTCATGAATTCAAATCTTATTTTGAATTTATCCAGCTGCAAAACTGGTGGAACACTACTGAGTTATACCAAATGTGGTTAAAACTACAACCACCAATAGCTATAGTCTGTAAAAGCTGAGTGAGAATGAGATCTAATATTTCTCTTCCCAAAAATATAAAGCAGTAAATTACCATGCTCTAAATAAAGCAATGGATAAACAAAGTCAGAATTTGGAATAACAAAGATATGGTGACAACAGCAACCAAAGCCCTACAAAGGAAAAAAGAAAATTCCCAACCAATTAAGCAGGAGGAAAAAAACCTGTAAGATACCATAAATGAGTAAAATGGGATGTAAAACATAACTTATAAGAAATTAAAACCCCAGGAAAGTAATTTATCACTTACTAAGAAGAATGAAGAAGAGCTTGCTGCTTAGGCTGGTCATTGCGTTGAAATGATCATTGTCTTTAGTTCCAAAATAATCCATACTTAAACTTTCCTCATTTTTCAATACATATGATTTTGCCATAGGAACATTGAGTACGCTAAAAGAATCACTTGGTGAAACAGTGATAGTAAGTCCAAGAGAATTTAAAATCAGAAATGGTGCGAGATCCCTTACGAAGACAGCTGAAGGTCTAGTGGCAGCTTCTGTAAACGCCTAATAAAGACGTTATGGTAAATAAAATAAAACAAAATGTGGAAACTAAATGACAAGCAGAGCATTAATGGACATATGACAAATAAACTAATAAAAATCTTCTTATTCAATAAAAGAAAAGGGTTAACTCAGACTAGTACATCAACATTTAAAGTTTCAAATTTATTTTCTTACCTTGACTAAATTATTTAACATTATAAGGCCACATTTGGATAATGTAATGTTTAGTTGGTCTTTTGAATGAAAACTGATGACAGTTTTATATTCTGGGACTTTGTAATTTTCTTCTTCAGTATCTGATTCAACAATGGCCTTTTTTGCTTTCTTTTTCATCTAAAATGACACACAAATTATAGAAATGTAAGGAAAATGTTACCTGGAGGACAACATAACTCATTTTGCAAAGGAAAGACAAATTTCAAACAAATCCCAATAATAACACTAGAGAGAGTAGTAAATATTATCAGTTCCACTGCCTTACTGGAATTACTTGGACATCAGCCAACTAAGGTCACATAGGACGGGCAGTATTAGATGAAAAATTCTTCTCATCCTCAGTGATACTAAAATGGCAGGCAAAATTTACAAGGAAAGAAAAACTCTTAAAATTACTAAATATGTGTAGCATCTGAATGAAAATTAAAAGCACATACTTCATAGAACATAGAAATTCAGAGCAAGAAAAGTCATTTAGTCTATTAGCCACGCTAATAAAGAAAGAACAGAAACCCAGGGACTTAAAAAGTCCACAGTTGTAGAATAGTGCCATTAAAACCTAGGACTCAGAGAATCAATACCATCTACGTCTTTTTAGGATTCACAGATCCACTGTCCATGTATATTCCAACCTAAAAACCACCAAATAAGTTCCTTTATTCAAAATCCTTTATCTGAAATACGTGGAAAATCAAATGCAGAGATCTAATACAAAAGGCTGGACGTGGCAAGCCAGTCACCTGTTATTACTTTAACTGGCTTTAAACCACTGAAAATTTGCGTGCAGGTTGACTGAGGCAGTATTAGGGAGGAGGCCTGCCAGCAGTTCTGCAGTCTCCTGCTTCAGAAGCACAACTCCATCCATCTAAAGGTCTCGATTCTTACAATTACATAAATTCATAACATATTTCAAACAAATAATAGCATACTTTCTTCTATACATACATCCTTCAGAAGACAAAGGAAACCCGGGATAGGCAACAACCAACAAGAAGATGCTAGAGGCATTTTAACATGGTGATGAGTGGGGACTCTGCAGCCAGAATTTCATCCCACCTGTTCCACTTTGAAGATATTATTACTTTAGAGAAGTCCCTTAACCTCTCTAGTCTCAGCCTCCTCACATGTTAAAATAGAGTTAAAAACTGTATCTTCTTCAGAGGATTGTTGTAAGGGTTAAAGCAAAAGAACATTATTTAGAATAGTGTCTAGTACATAATAAATGTTACAGAATTATTTGTATTAGAAATATGAGGCATTCGTCTTGGGTCTCAAAATTACATTCAGGGGTCAAACAGGGAAGCATATGGCAAGGTCTGTAATAAGAAACTTGAACTTTGCTGTGATTAAAATTAAAGTGTTTTGTGTGGTGTGGACATGCTAAATTTTTGAAAATTCTTTGCAGACTTCAAATATACCTTGATTCCAAGATTCCATGGTCTAAAATCCTCAGTCTGATCAATTTCTAAGGGTTCAAGCAAAGGCTCCCATACACCGAACATTTCATTGTAATAATGCACCTATAGAGAAAATTTTTAATTGTTTAAATACAGCATTCTGATATTTTCTAAAATGATCTTCCATGCTGTTTCCCACCACCATTCCTCTTGGCTGTGCGATTTCTTCTACGTGAAAACTGTTCTACATGCCATTCATGAGTTTCCTACATACACTCCTTCAGTGCTTTTCTCACCTAGCTAACTGCATGGTCTAGTCTTTAACATTTAATCCAGATAAGGCTCTCTTTTAACCATCTTTCCTCAACTTCCAGGCTGGGCTAAACAACAAAAACTGTGTTCATCTATCATAGATTATTGACATTTTTTAACATGTCTGTCTAGCTCCACCAACTTTTCGAAGCCCTCAAAGGCAAGTTATCATATGATTCAATGAGGGTTTGTTTATTTGAATTCTCTGAACTTCTTGGACATCCTAGATCAAATCTTCTGTAAGATATACAGAATTCTAGCCAGAATTTGAAAATGTGAAACCTAGTCAGCCAATTCTACCTACCTCCATTAGCATATAACTCTGTGTCAACAAATAATACAACAGCTTAAAAATTTTCATATTTATTGATATAAGATAGAATATCAGATTAGTTTCCACTAGACTTAAACTCAATAATTTAAACCAAAATATCTCTGGGGATTCTATGTAGATAAATTCCGAAGCAAAATATACATTGATTCAAAGCAAGTATCTCTCATATAAAGTACTATCACAAAATTTGAAAGATCTTAGTGCATTCTCACTAGAGTATAAAGATTCTATATTATATAAAAGTATAAGGCATATCCTTCTAATTCTTTACATTACTCTTTCTAGAAGAGATTCAAAAATAGTTTATTTTATTTAATTCTTAAAAGAATTTTGAATCTAATCAACAACTATTAAAATATCACCTTTACGTTGATAAAATCAATTGAAATACAAACAATGTGGACATGTTCTCTAAAAGTAAAGTACATATAAGAACAACTACATCAAGGGCACAAATGTGTAAACTTTCTTCCAAAAGTTTTAAGAGCCAACATCATATTTATAATCAGCTTAATTTAAATATTTAAATAAGATTCCCGAAATATTCCATGTCTAGCATTATTTGTTATAAAATCTGGAAAAATACTCTATATGCTTACTTCCAGTTCAAGCTGACAATGGAGATTTATTAGGGTACTCCAGTTTTTGCCTTCTCCTGAAAAACGTGATTTCGCCAAAAGCATAGGCACTGTTCTATGACCAACTCCAGCCTCAAGAACTATAAAAATAGAATCAATGTTCATTCTTATCATCTCTCCTTTGGGTACTAATTCAGTTGTGGGAGCTATGTTTTCAACTTCATTTGGTTCTTCAAGAAACCACATTTTTAAACTCTTTGTATCCTTCTTTTCCCATAAATGTGCTGTAGAAGAAGCTGTTTCTTGTGGGATGGTTTCCTTAGTTGTATAAAGTGCTGAAGTTATGGTAATCACAGTATTTATGATAACTGGTGAAACCTAAGGGGAAAAATTAAAACTAATAAAAAATCTACACATACCACTTTCAAAAATATGTACTTCAAAAAATATTACATATATTTGCTGAAGGATCATGAGGAATTAATAATGAACTAACATTATCGCCATGAGATAGTAGATATAATTTATTGCCTACAAAAAATTTTATCATAACTAATTTCAATTGTTAAAATATTTACATGAGTCTTAGTAGAGATTAAACTGATCAAGCGTCATTTTAACTATACATACTAGGAATGTTAGATATTAACTACAGAAGCAGTCAAATGTCAATAATTAAAGTATATGATAATATTCATTATAAAATGTACACTGAATAATAGTATCATTTTGTTAATAAGGTGTCAAAAATATTTTCAAAAACATGGCTTTTTTTGCTTATTAACAAAAGATTTGCTATAATAATTGCTTATTTCCAGGTTTTAATACTTTTTTTCAAAAGTGCACTAAAGACCTGAAAGACTGACTACATTTTAATTTACCTTTAGCGTCAGGGATTTTACTGATACATCAATCACTTGTGGATCTGTCCCTGTCTGAGTAGATTGATAGAACAAGTCACAGGGCTGCAAAACCTATGAAAGAAAAATCAAAACCACTAAATTAACACTAAAAAATATTCTTAGAAGTTTTTATTTAAGACCTTCCTAGTAATAGCTAACTGTATTAAATAAACATATTATTCAAAATAACTTTAAAAACAAGAAACTCAATAACACACTTAATTATGCTCTTTGCTTACTCACTGTTTATGAATAAATAGAAAGTATTAACAATATTAGCAACAATATTAATCTAACAAAGTAGAAGGATTTTTAAATATGCTTAAATATATGAAAAGCCCATAAAATTTATGTATTTTATTTTATTTACCAAAATAAAAATTTATAGCAGTATTTTTTTTTTTTCCCTTTTTCTCCCCAAAGCCCCCTGGTACATAGTTGTATATTCTTCGTTGTGGCTCCTTCTAGTTGTGGTATGTGGGACACTGCCTCAGCGTGGTTTTATGAGCAGTCTCATGTCCGCACCCAGGATTCGAACTGACGAAACACTGGGCCATCTGCAGCAGAGCGCGCGAACTTAACCACTCGGCCATGGGGCCAGCCCCTATAGTAGTATTTTTTACACTATAAAATTGAAACAAAATAATCAACATAGGAAAAGTTACAAAAGATGAAAGAATTATAAATACTATAAATACATTAGACTTACTAAATAATTCTTAATGTAATTTAAATTAACTGAGTTTTCCCTAACTGTGGTAAGCAGAATTCTGTCCTCTAGCCCCCAATGACTCATGTTCCCCCCAAAAGCAAAATATATTTACCTCCTCCTAAGGTTCCTAACAGTCTCATCCCATGATAGTCCAAAGTCCAAAAATCTCATCATCTAAATCTGTTATTTCATCATATACATATCTCAGCTATATCTCTCATTGATTCAAAAATCCTAAATCTCATCTTTCTCTTACCGGCTCAAAGTCTAAAATCTAAATCAAATCCAGGTACTGATGAAGTTCCTGGGTGTAATCTATTAAGTACAGCTGCTAGGGCACAATTGCTCTCCCTCTGTGGAACTGTGAAACCAAGGTGCTCCCACACTCCCAACAAAGAACAGTACAGGCAAAGGACAACAATTACTAATATTCCAGCTCAAAGGGGGAAAAGGAAAGTAAAAAGTAGTCACTAGTCTAAAGCAGTTCTGAAACCCAGCCAGGTAAATGAGTTTCTTGATTAGGTTTCAAAGCCTAGGGGTAATTCTAGTGGCTCTCAGCTCCACTCTCTGAGTCATCCTTCCTTTTTCATAAAAGATAGCACAAGTTTGCAGCTAAGTGGTTTTATCATCCAGCTTCCAGTTAGCAGAATTTTGGGGGTCCACAAGTCTCTCTTCATTGGGAACTCCCTGTCCTTCCCAGTCTATGCTGGCAGTGTTTCTGCTAAAATAATTTTCTCAAGAACCTTGAGAGCCTTCTGTAGATTTCATGAGGTTTCACTCCATTAGACAAAAGCCACATCCACAGATCTTTTTGAGATAATCATGGCCTCCTGCTGCGATGGCTAAGGGGTGACACCTTTATGATTCCTAGAGGCCTTGTAGTTTGATTGAGAAGATCTGTGAATACACACTAATCCCTTGAAAGAGTCCTTTGTGTAACTGAACACTCTATGACTTTGATCTGAGGTTTACCAAAAGGTCAGACAATCACTTGATCTTTTTCTCTATGCTATACTTTTGGCTTTTAGCTACCTTATGCCATTTGGAAGGCTGAGAATTATCAAAATCATTAAGTCCTGGTTCTTTTAACTGTTCTTCCCACAATTTATCTCTCTGCTCTAGCACTTTACTATAAACAGTAAGAAACCAGGGAACACCTTCAAATCAGGTAGGTTGTAAATTTCCTTAGCTATATATATATGTTTCACTTACAAGTCCTGCTTTCCACATGACAGCAAGAAACTTTTTTTTTTTTTTTTTTTGGTGAAGAAGATTGGCCCTGAGCTAATGTCTGTTGCCAATCTTCCTGTATTTTTTGTATGTGGGATGCCACCACAGCATGGCTTGATGAGTGGTGTGTAGGTCCACACCTGGGATCCAATCGTGCAAACCCCGGGCCACGGAAGCAGAGTGTGTGAACTCAACCATTATGCCACCAGGCCCGCCCACCAGGACACAATTTTGCAAAGCTTTCTGTCATTACATATCAAGCCATCCCCCTAGTTTCCAGTAACATGTTCTTTACTTTCCTTCTGAGCTTTCATTGGCAGTGTCCTCAATGACCACATTTCTACCAAAAGTCTGTCCAACACAACTTAGGCTTTCTCTATCATTCTCCTCAAAATTCTTGCAGCTTATGCATACCTCTGTGTACTGCTCAGTTCTAAAACTGCTCCCACTTTTTAAGCAATTGCTACAAAAGCATCTTACTTCTGGTACAAAAATGTGTATTTGTTTCCTACTGCTACATAACAAATTACCACAAACTTAGTGGTTTAAAACAACACAAATTAATTATTTTTCTGTTTGCAGGGGTCAGGAATCTTGCTGAAACCAGATGTTAACCAGTCAGGTCCTCTTCTGAAGACTTTCAGGGAAACATCTGCTCTGAAGCTCCTTCAGGCTGTTGGTAGAATTCATTTCTTTGTGGTCCTAACTCATTTCTTTGTGTGCCTGCTGGCTGTTGCCAGGGACCACCTTCTACTCCTACTGGTCACTCATGCATCGGTTCTTGCTCCAGGGCCTTCTCCACAACACAGCAGTTTGCTCCTTCAAGGCCAACAGGAAAGCATCTCTTTGATGTTCACCAATTTTCAAATTAGGTTAGGCCCACCCTGAATCTCTCTTTGATTAATTCCAAGTTAACTTATTAGTAACCTGTCCTGTCCACACTCAGCAGGAGGAGACTATACTGAACACATGCAACAGGGGTAGAAAATTGAGGGCCATTTTAGAATTCTGCCTACACTAACCATGAAAAATTAATCAGAAAAAAAAATGACATCCAAACCTATTCCCCAAAGAAATCACATTAAAATCTACCATTATTCTAACAAATCGGCGAGATCAACTGGTACAGGGCTTAAATATTCAGTATATTATTTCTTTAAACTTCAAGGACAGGAAATTATAACCACATTACAACACACAACCCAAGATTTTCAACCTAAAATTTGTGTTATCTCTTCACTTTAGGGAAGGCACCCCCCCCCCCCCCAAGCTATTCTAAATACACATAAAAGTTTCTCTATAACTTGAAGATTTTTAAGTGGCTAGATACTCCCTTCCCAAAATAAATATGAAAGTATGCCTTGAACCTTACCCAATTCCTATATTTTCAAGTCTAGTTAAGTTACTTACGATTAAAACTGCAGCTGGTCATTAACAGCAAACATGTTCATACCAAAACTACATTATAGTCAAACTGTTCATAATATAGTCCATACAGATCAATTTAATGATGTAGAAATATTTCTTAAAATGGAATTATTTATTGTCTCCAACTACATCCATTGTGATTTTAGTGCTATTTCTATCATTTTTTCTCCTTCCCACTCTCACTCTCACCATACTGCTCCCAGCCTTATATGATTTTCACTACTGATGTATTCCTTTTCAGCTGCTACTGCTTCCTTTCAAAGAAGCAATCTTAAGCTATCCAACATCTAGAGAAACCTATGAGAGCTCATTATAAATTTCTATTTTACAAATACTATCTTGGTGGTGGGAAGGACTGCCCCAAGTTGAGGACTACTGAAAAACAAGAAAAAAGGCAGAGTACATGAGTATAGGTATGTGGGTAGATGTGGGGTGGGAACTTGTGTTCTCTGAAACCCAGGTTCTCTGCATATGCTATCCCTTAGTCCTGAAACACACACCTGTGACTGCTCCATCCCAGTTTAACTAGATAATACCTACTCATCCTTCAGGCACCAGCATAAATGTCATCTCTACTGAGAAGCCTCCCCCATCTACTCCTCCAGACACTTACAGTCTTCTACTGTCGAATCCTAAGGCATCCTGAGCAAACTAAATATAAGAACAAATTAAAATATACTCAAATTTAAGATTAAACCACAATTATAAGGCTTATACTATAATCTATAAAAAGAGGAAATTACAGAATTTAAAAATGCAATAACAGAAATTAAGGACTTGATAATAATATTTAATAGCATTTAGACAAAGCAGAACACAGAATTAGTGAACTGAAAGACAAGTAAGAAGAAAATACCCAGGGTGCAACATAAAACAATATGGATGGAAAATAAAGAAATGAGCTTAAGAGACATATGGAATATGGCTAAAACATCTAACAAGAATTGGGAAGGAGACAAATCTAAATCTATTTAAATAGAATGGTGCTCCTCAAACAACAAAATTCACTTTTTCCCCCAGTGGACATTAAATATTCATAAAAACAAAATTAACCATATCCTGAGCAATAAAATAAGTCTCAACAAATTTCAAAGGATTAAAATCAGAGTATGTTAACAGACTACAGTGATACTGAAATAGAAATCAATAATAAAAAGATAACCAGAAAACCCCTAAATATTTGGAAATTAAGCAAAACCCTTCTAACCCCTGCATAAAAAGTAAAAATGAGAAGACATTTTTAAACAGAATAATAAAAATAAAACACATCAAAACTAGTAGATGCAGTTAATGCTGTGCTAGAGGAAAAATTATAGCCTTAAAATTCATACACTAGAAAAGTTTAAGGGCAGAATATCCATTATCTAAGCATCCATCAAGAAGTTAGAAAAACAGCAATTTAACCCAAAGAAAATATAAAGAACAACAATAATAATGAAACAGAAAACAAATGTATAATAAAGAGAATCAAGCAAATGACATCTTGTTTCTTTGGAAAGATTGTCTTTGTTGGGCTCCCTTAAAACTATATGCTGACATTACTAAATCGTGGCCAGAAGGATGTAAGCAGAAGTGGTATGTGCAACTTCTGGGCAGTGCTCTTAGAATGGGCATTCCTTTACCCCTTTGTGTTCTCTCCTTATCACCACCACTCACCCTCAACAAACTGCAAAGTGGACACACTGTAAACTATCTTTGAACAAGCACATTAAGTTATATCCTAGGAATAGGAGAACAAGATGGAAAGAGCCTGGTTCCCCTACATTGTACAAGCCATTTTACCATGTTCCTAGAAAGAACAATGTAGTGCTACCGTGCTTCAGCTACCTTTTTAGGGGGAACCAGGGGTACCTCTTGTTACAGCAGACGAATTAATATCCTAACTAATACAAAATTTCAAACCTAGAAGTTGGCACTGCTGCAACAAAGTCAAAAATATTTGTGACTGATTTAGTAATTGGACAGACAGGGATATTTCAAAATAAAAAGCTGAATACTCTAACAATGCTACAGAACAACATTTGGCAAAACTGCTACTGATACCTAGAAAGGCAGACCATGTACTTAAAAAAAAAAAAAAGCCTAAAACTTTAGCCAGACAGGTTTGGAATATTTAGAATGTTTCAGTATATTAGCTCCTTCTTTCTGCTGTTTGCAAAGTCCTATAGGAGAAAGGAAAACACTGAGGAGACTCAAGCTCTAAAGAGGAGCCTCAGCAAGAGATAAGACTGTGGCTCTTATTCCTTCTCTGGCAATTCTCATTAAAATCTGACACAGGAGCCAGCCTCTGGCAAAACAAACAAACAAATACATTCAATTTACAGATGTTGCCTATCCCACTCCCCCAAACCTACTGTTAAAGTAGCCTTTACTAAGTCAGAATGAAGGAAGGATAGGCAGAATACAGAAACTAGTAAATAAGATAGGAGTTTTGTGGCAAGAAAAAAACCAATAAAATAATAAATAATAGCTTTGGTTATGGTTACTTACACATTAAACTACCTAGATGCAAACTAATCTAAGAAATTAAGGATTGCCAAAGAAATGAGTATCCGACATGCAGAAGCCTGTTTTTATCAACTGCTAAAGCAATCTCCAAGTAACCAACTCAGTAGGAAGTAAACTGTCAAAGCAGTGCAGTTCCTGCCTCCCCACAAATAACAGCCAATTCAGATGTGTCTAACACAGAGGATAATGGTAAAGGAAAAGAATCTCTCAGAGGGGAAAGCGAGGGACACGTGAGAAAATGGCAACAACGTTCTTCCAAGAGAGCAAAATGGAAGACTCCAATATGGGCTATACAAGGAACTTATTCCATTGCCAGAGCTTAGAATTTTCACAATTCCACTCAACAGGATATGACAACTGTTGTGGACCAGCGACTACCAAGTGTTTCCTATTCTTTCTCTTTCTGAATGGGTTTTTAAACTGCAATTATCCTGTCCTTATGCCACCGTTATACAGTGGTTGTGTGTGTGGTGGTGAAGTGTGTGTCTACTGAAAAGTGATAGCTTATTTGTCTATTAGCTAATAGATTGCCAGACCAAGAAAAGCGACATGCAGACTCCACAAAGAAATCTATCATATAAAGAGCCTGGACTTTGAGATGAGATTGTAACCCTTGACGAGGAAGTGAATATGTTCTATGGGTGAGAAAAGACAAGTACGGATTATTCGTGTGAACAAGGGAAGAAAGCTTTGAGTGCACAGTGGGAAGCACCTCTAGTCACTTGATATCTTTCTCCTCTTCTTCTACAGTTACAGAGGTTTTATCTGAGCACAAGGTAGCTCAGGAAAAAGACCACGTTCTCCAACCTTTTTTGCAGATAAGTGTTGTCATACAGCTATGTTCAAGACAAAAGGATGTGAATAGAAGAAATATATGTAAAATTTCTAACTCATAACCTAAAAGAGAAACAGTATGTCCTCCATTTTCTATTTCCTCTCTTTTCTTAGTGGTGAGACCAGCCTTGCAAACTAGGGAAACAGTCTGTCCTATATCCTAACCAACATATATGTACTTACTTAAAACAAAATTATAGCTTATATTTCTATGTTGATAATATTTAGAACACCTATGTTTCTATTACTCCTGTAGAAGCCTAAATATTTTTTTTCTTTTGCTGAGGAAGATGAGCCCTGAAGTAACATCTGTTGCCAATCTTCCTCTTTTTTTTTTTTTAAAGACTGGCCCTGAGCTAACATCTGTTGCCAATCTTTTCTTGGTGTGTTTCTTCTCCCCAAAGCCCCTCAGTACATAGTTGCATATTCCAGTTGTAGGTCGTTCTAGTTCTACTATGTGGGAAGCTGCCTCAGGATGTCTTGATGAGTGGTACTATGTCTGCACCCAGGATCCAAACCGGCAAAACCCTGAGCTGCCAAAGGAGAGTGTGTGAACTTAACCACTCAGCCACAGGGCTGGCCTCAATCTTCTTCTTTTTTTGCTTGAGGAAGATGAGCCCTCATCTAACATCTGTGCCAGTCTTCCTCCACTTTATCCGTGGGATGCCATGACAGCATGGCTGATGAGTGGTGTAGGTCGGCACCTGGGATCTAAACCTGCGAACCTGGACCACCGAAACAGAGTGTGCCAAACTTAACCACTACACCATGGGGCTGGTGCCATCCTAAACATTTTTGCAAGTGTTTTATAAGAGTACTAGCAGTTAGGTAACTTGAGAAAGATACCTTTTAAGAAATGAATTGTAGTCAGAATTATGAAAAGGAGGAAGGCCAAGAGGTTACTAGAGAGTAACATAGAAATGTGAAGTATGTAAACACAAATGGCTGAAGGTTCAAATAAGTCACATGGAGAAAAGCAGAACCACATATCTGAGCAAAAATGTTCAGATGGGAGAAAAAAATTAAAAATAATAAAACTGAAAGAACATAGTAAACAGCTTGTAGAAACTCTTAAAAGGCCTAAGAGCAGTGTGGCACTGGCATGGTTAGAAAGTCAGAGCAAGGTCTTAACGGAGTCAAGATGAAAGCAGCTTCTTAGTGCAATTAGGCCACAAATATACAACACAGTGAGGAGCGACTGGAAGAATGGAAGAGTTTCAAAGCTGGTATATTAATAATCTAGATTAGGTTCTCCAAGCAGAAAGAAAGGTATTTTACAGAGAAACGTTACGAAGTATGTAGGTAGTTTCCTAAAGTGGTATATACTAAATCCAAAATAGTTTACAATTAATTATTTACAAATAATTAAACAGTAAACTCACAGTAGTGATTTTGCCTTTTCTCTTTACTGGAAGAAATGGGCACGCTCTCACTTGGAGATCTTTAATGGCAGCAGTCATTGTATTGTTTTCAAGGTCACCTAACCAACAAATTTCACACTGTGTTGTAATGACTAAGGCAGGAGCATCATTTCTTGTCATATCAGCCACAAACACAATTTCAGGATTTTTAATAATAATATTAATTTCCCACTTCACTGACTCCTGTATAGGTACTAAAATAGAAATGAAAATAAATTAGTGTTTTAAAATATTTATAAATCTTTATTATATAGATTATTTGTGAATAATTTATTATTTATGGGAAAATGTTATTTTCATTCTAAGTAAAAAGTAATTAAAAGAATCTTAGATCCCAAAGGAAACTACTACAACTCTTTCACTATTAGATTTGAAGAAACTATAGCCATAAGAACACTTTAAAATGTGGAAAAAATCGCCACTATTTAATGGCAGAGTTGGAAACTAATCCAGTTTCCAATTCTCCACTTGACACTCTTTGTACTATATACCACAGTGAATGAAGTATGTAAAAGATACAAGAAACTATAAACATAACAAAAATAAAAGAGCACTTTAAGTTAAAATACTATCTTTAATTATGAAAAGGAGTGGTCAGTTCATTATTCCTCCAGTTTGTTTTCTTCTAACAAATTCAAATTATTGCCTGCAGAGAAGTACAATTACTTATTATAAGTCTCATAATTTTTGAACCCAATATAACTTCACACCTTAAAAAACATGCAAAATGCATATCTTAGCAGAAAACACATTTAAATTTTCCCTTTACCTCTGAAAAATAAAATTCTTTATTAATTTACTTAACCTCATCAAAAGAAGGCTAATCAATTTAAGTGGTATTGTAACACTTCAATAATACAGGTATTCAATATTTTAGCCAATAACTAACCTTCTTCCTTAGCAGTCCATGTTTGGACACTGGTTTCTACAGCAGTGCCCGTGGTGTAAGCCTCAAGAAAGACATTTGCAACTGTCAGCAGAAATTCCACACTTGCACAAATGTACGTTTCTTGAAGGACTAAATCAGTCACCCAACCATCTCTGACTCTTCTATACCTTACATCCATCATGTCCTTTTTGTCAAAGCCAACTGTCAGTCCTATCATTCTGAAAAACACAGTAATAACAATTCCTATGAGTATCATAAATAATCAAACACACTAATAAAACTCAAAAGACTTCTATCCCTTTCATGACAGCAAACCAGCATTCTGAAGTCATTTCTCCGGGGAAGATCACAAAGTACTCCAAATAACAGACTTATAAACTTCTGGAGCACAACTGATTCATAAATTTGGAAGTGTATCACTGAGAAACTATCAGAATCTTGAATCTCAGCATATTTTTTCTTCTTAATTTTTCATGTATTTCCCATTACAATCTGCATGGATTAATAATAATTTAGATAATATAGATGAATGTAAAAAGCAGTTTAATCATGCTGATTATTTCTATTTAACCAATCTATCGACCATCCAGCAAGAACAGCACACAACTGGACCAGGACATTTTACATGCTGACTGAGAACAATGACTCAACTGAACTGAAGCTCTAAAGATCTTAGGATGTACCCAGAATATAAACATGTAACTTTGGGAAGAAGTTTTATAAAATACATCAACCATTTCTGAAGTAAAAACTGAGAACACTATTACCTAGGAGTTGCCTTCTTGACATGAGGCCTTTTATCATCTAAAATACAGTTTTTTAATGAGAAGGAAGATGATGTCGAGTCATCTGAATACATTTTTAAAGTACTTATAATATTCTCCAACTTAAATTCAGCAAGTTTCAGAGAAGGATCACGAACATCTCTAAAGGAAGTCTGTGGAAGAGGAAATCAATACAAACTTTATGCAAAACGTAAGTCTAAAGTGTATTTTAAGCTAAGACCTACCACATTCTCTTATCTCCAAAGGGTTCACTAATGAAAGGCCAAAAAAATATTAACTTTAATTAAAAAATTCATTTTTCACATCACTAGCTATAGGAAAGATCTCATTTTAAAGAGAAATGGTTAAAATTATTTTATCGTTAAAGTGAAAAGACAAGTAATTTTTCTCATAGCAACAGATACTCCAAAATATACATGAAATATTAACAGTTGTTATTTTAATAAACATTGATCTACGTAATTTTATCAAGAGAAAAACATATTTTCTTCTTCAGCTTACCTGTTCGGGGCCTGGACTATACAGTACCATGGTGAGATAATCAGTTTTGAAACTCATGTTTAGTGTTGTCTTAATTTGAGAGGCACGTGAATGTACTTCTACCACAGCAGCTGTCACTACAGTTGTTCCTTGGAAAAATTACAGTTAGTGAATGCAAGAAAAAAGTCAGGTCAGGTAGAACGCATTAAAACAGCCTTGGAATAGGTATAACAGAATTATTAATTAAATGGGTATAGTATAATGTTATTCAAAAAAATTAAAAAGATTAGAAGATTCAGATGTTGCACTCAGTAACTCCTGGCTTATGATTCTTCCCATGATAACTTGGGAAAATTAAACACTTTGTGTTTCTGTTTCCATTTTCGTAAAGTGGAAATAATAGAACTGACCACTGGGTTTATTTTGGGGGTTAAGTAAAATAGCATGTGTAAAATGTATGCTAGAGCACCTGACACACAGTTGAATATTCAAATTTTACTTAAAAAACCTAAACCAAACAAGACATTTTGGGTGACATTTAAAAAATTGTCTCATTTAACAGAAGGATCCAAAATTCATTCTTTTCTACATTTTACATTTTGAGTCAAAGTATTATATGTATGTGATACATATTAAATGGGCTTATAACAAAAACACAGCAATTCCTGATTCTTGGTCTACTCAACACTAGAGACAAGTACCACCATGCCAGGTAACTTATTTTTAATTGATGCAAAATTTACATCAGCGAAATGTAAAGACCTTACTGAACAAAATGTATACACCCATGTCACCAACACTCCAATTAAGATACTGAACATTCACATCATTTCAGAAAGTTCTCTTGTAGCCCTTTCCAGTCAATCTCCAACCTCCTCACCATTCTAATTTCAATCACTGTAGATTAGTTTTGTTTGTTTTAAAATTCCACATAAATGGAGTAATATAACATACTCTTCACATTTGGCCTCTGAGATTCCTCCATGTTGTTGCACATGTCAGTAATACAATCTTTTATGTACTTTATGAAAATGCATTCCATAAAAATACATTGTATGAAAATAAACAACGTATCCATTCTAGTATTGATAAGCATATGGGTTGTTTCCAGATTTGGGCTATTGGGGACAAATCTGCTATAAATAAGTCATTTTGTGTATATATGTTCTTATTTTGGAGTGGGGTGAGGGTAAATATTAGGCCTGGAATTGTTTGTTATAGGGTAAGTATATGTTAACCGCCGAACTCTGTGTCAAAGTAGTATTTCACATTCCTAACAACAATATGAGTTTCAGCTGTTTCACATCCTTGTCCACATTTGGTGTTGCGAGCCTTTTAAAATTTCACTACTAGGGACGGCCCCATGGCGGAGTAGTTAAGTTCACGCGCTCCGCTTGGGTGGCCCAGGGTCTCACCAGTTCAGATCCTGGGTGTGGACGTGGCACTGCTCATTAGGCCACGCTCAGGCGGAGTCCCACATGCCACAACTAGAAGGACCCACAACTAAAATATACAACTATGTACTGGGGGGACTTGGGGAGAAAAAGCAGGAAAAAAAAAATTCACCACTTTGATAAACTGAAGTTTTCCTGAAAAATAACTAGATCAGTAGCTTTTTAATTTGCTTACTGTCCATTTAACATATCATCCTTTCCCAAGTATCCAAATCTTTTGGGCATTATTTTGTTTTTTAAAGTTGTTATTGATTTCAAGCACTTCTCATGTTTTCCAGCTATAAGATCAGATACGTGTATCATGAATACGTCTCCCAGCCTGAGGCCTCACTTTTCACAATCTTGATACTATCTTTGATGAGCATAAGTTTAAAATTTTGATGAAATTCACTTTATAAAGTTTTTCTTTTATGATTAGTGTTTTTTTATCTACCTAAGAAATCTTTGGATATCCCACGATTATGAAGAAATTCTTCCATGTTTTCTTCTAGAAGCTTAAAAGCTTTAGCTTTTAAATACACATCTTTCATCCATCTTGAATTAATTTTTGTGTATAGTATGAAGGACAAGGTTCAATTTTTCCCACATTTATCTGACGTTATGACAGTACCATTTGTTAAAAAGTTTATCCCGTCCCTGTTGATTAGTCTTCGTTGAAAATCAGTTGACTCTACTTGTGTGTCTTCTATTTTCCGAAAGAGTTTGTGTAGCACTGGTATTATTTCTTACTTAAATATTTAATAAAATTTACCAGAGAAAATTCGATTCCTTTAATAGACACAGAGCTACTCAGATTTTCTATTTCTTCTTATGTCAGTTTTGGCAACTTGTGTTTTCTAAGAAATTTGTGCCTTTCTTACAAGTTGTAGAATTCATTGTCACAAAACTATTCATAATTTTCCCTTATTATCTTGGTAGTGATCTAGTAATCTATTTAATTCTGATATTGGTCTTTTGTTTTCTCTCTTTCATCAGTCTTGCTAAGGGTTTATCAATTCTGTTAGTCTTTCCAATGAAAACAATTTTTGACTTTGCTAATTTTCTCTACTGTTTATCTGTTTCTCTTTCATTGATTTCTACTCCTATCTGTATTACTGCCTTCTTTTTATTTACTTTGAGTTTAACTTGCTCTTCTTTTTCTAGTTTCTTGAGTAAAAGATTTGATCTTTGATTTCAAATTCTTCTTTCCTAATGTTATCCTTTACAGCTAAAAATTTCTTTCAGCAATACTTGAGTTGCATCCTACAAATTTTATGTTTTATGTTAATTATCTTTCAGTTTAAACAATTTTCTAATTTCTCCTGTCTTTTCTTTTTCGACCTATGGGTTATTTAGAGATTGTTTAATATCCAAATATTTCAAGCTTTGTTGACATCCTATTGCTACTGATTTCTAATTTAATTCCAGGTGGTCAGAAAACTCTATGGCCTCCAAAATGGTCTATTTTTGTGAATATTCCAGGTTTTTTTGTCTGTATTCTATCAATTATTAACAGTGGTGTGCTAAATCTCCAACTATGATTCTGTATGTGTATTTCCTCCTTTAGTTCTATCAATTTTTGCTGCATATATTTTGAAGCTCTTATATATATATTACATTTAAATTTATATACATGTAAATATGTATACATTTAAATTTATTTTATCTTCTTCATGAATTCATCCCTTTATCATTGCTTAAAAAAAAAACCTGTAAAGAAACATTTATGAGACAATCAGGAGAAATATGAAGCCTAAATAGATATCCTTATGGTTTAAAGGAAGTATTGCTAATTTTTTAGGGAACATGTTACCATGACTATCTTTAAAAAGTAAAGTTCTTACTGCTTACAGATAAACAGCAATTAAAGATATAACATCTGAGATTAGCTTTAAAATAATCTAGTGGCGTGGGAGTAGGGGGAAGAAAAAGAAGAGAGCTATAGCAGTAATAAAAGCACCTACGTGATACTAATTGTTGAAATTGGGTAATGGGTACAAGTGGGTTCATTACATTATTCCTTCTACGTTGATGTATTTGTAAAAATTTCTGGAAGAAAATAATAATATATTTAAATGTATATTTTTGTTCTATCCCTTTTAGACCTTATCTTTATACTCCTCACTATTGAAGTTCTTACCATTTCCTCTACCTGTTCTATTTTCCTCTTTCCAGCTTTAGTCAGTTACGTCTTCACTTCTATGTTAACGGGGTTAATAACATTTACATTCTTATTTACATAGTAAGTCTTCTATGTGTTAACTATGGCCATGTAATAATTTTCAACGAAGAGACTAATAGTTTATTACAATACTTCTGCTGCTGCTACAACATCACAACTAGTGCATCTCTCAAAAAAGACTCTCTTTTCACATTATAACAATGGTTCAAAATCATGCAAAATTTAGTTCACTTCACTTCTGTATCAGAATATATAGAAGAGATTTCTCTCTTCTAAGGAACAGAAAGCATGTGTTCCTCTTCATATCACTTATGCAGTTAGTTAATTCCTCACTCTACATATTATATGGAATTTATTCTATTTTTCTTAAGACATTCTTCCACTTATTTTTTCTTAAAGCATTCTGAATCCCTCTTTAATGAAAAGAGTACTTTCTAGCCCAGTAACACAGATAATTTTGGGATTCCTTTTCAATGCACTCCTGGGTGGGCCCACTGTTTTTGGATCATAATTATGTTTTCCTCTTTCCTGGATTCCTTGTTTGTTTTGCTAGAATATATTTTCAAACTAATTTCCTTAGGAATGAGTATAAAGGAAGTAAACTTTGAGTCACTGGAAATCTCAGAATTATTGTGTCTTCACATTTGGATGATGGTTTGGCCATATATAGAATCCTAATTTCAAAATCATTTTCCTTAGAAATCTGACTATATTGCTCCATTGTCTTTTATCATCTATCCAAACTATCCCATCCAGTTTTGGTGATAAATGTGATTCCAATCACTTTTTTTCCAAGTCCCTAACAGGCAGCCTGTTTCTTTTTTTTGAAACTAAAAATCTTACCTTTGTTGTCCTGACATCTCATGAAAATGTGTTTGCATGAGGAATCTTTACTTATCCAATCTGCTTGAAACTTGGTAGATTCTTTATATTCCAAGAATTTGTTCCAATATTTAGTTAGCCCTGGAGAGTTTTCTTCTATTATTTCTTTGAAAGATTCTCTTCTTCCATTTTCTCAGTTTTTTCTCCTAAAATACTTATTATTCTGAAATTTGACCTTTTGAACTAAAGCTCTCTCCCTCCTAAATTTTATCTCATTTTCTGTCTCTGTGCTTCTTTTTCCTCTGTGTCATGAGAGATTTCATTAATCACATATATTCTAACCCCATGCTTAGTGCACTTGTTTTGTCTCAAAGTTTCAGCAATCATATTTTTGGTTTCTAAGAACTCAGTTTCTTATCTTGGCAGAATGAAAAGTAATGATGGCAGGATTCAGTTCTTATATTCTCAAAACTCGCTGGTTATGAATTAGAGTTTGTTTTCTGTTTGTCTATATTCTCTTCTGTTCCCTGAATTATTTCTGTTTCATTCAGGAAATACTATTCTGTTTATCTTGGTTTCTTTCATGTATAGGTTCTTGTCATTTTCTTCATATCTGACCGTTAATATTTAACAATAAAGGACTGGATTTGTTATTCCAGCTATTAAGGATGGGGTTTCTTGTGATGTTATAAATGTAGGGTTGTTTCTGTTTTAGGATTCTCTCTGACTGGAAACATTGTATAATATCTCAGGACTTTGCAAGAGAGGTTCTTGTGGATCACCAGTTTGAGGTAGGCAGGTTTGGAGATCCCCCAAAAAGCCAGAATGAGGAGAACTTTATTCTTGTGAACCAAAATCATCCCAGCAGCCTTAACTGACCCAATTCTCTGTGTACTCCAGTGTTGAACTTAGGACCCAGTGAGGTTCCACATAGGACGTTAAATCCAACACTGGATGCAGCCTTGTTCTGAGTTATGGTTCCCTCTGCCCTGTTCCCTCCATCTATCTTCTAAATATTTGTTAAAATCATTTACTAATGATCATCTTTTGATATCTCTAATATTTTGATATTCCTAATATCAATTAAAATACATATTCCATCTGGGACATATGCTGCACCAGGAATAAGGGAGAAGCGTGGGATGGGGAGAAAAATTGAAAATAAGGATCTTTATGGAAGTTGGGATAACAAGAATAATACTAAGGAATTTTGTCACAACAGGACTAGGAATCTTAATTCAAAGAAAAAACAATCAACAGAATGACTAATAACAGACAATTTAGAAATATCTGAACGGGATTAGCTAATTAGAAAAGATTTAAAAATCTTGTTTTACCCAAAACTAGAACTACAGAATGGAAGGAAAGAAGTAAGGTAGAGGGGGTGGGGAAAAGAAAAAACTAACCTAAGGTTAAGAACATACCTCCTGAATGGGATGAACTAACTCCACTAGCAACAGTATGCTGATCTTTTACTCCTACAGGTGAGGCACTATCACCTTCTTCATACCATATATTGCCATATAATGTTTTAAAAATAGTTGTTAAATCTTCTTGACTAAGAATGAACTGTAAGAAAATAAAATAAAATTTGCTTACTTTAACACTACTTTCATACAAGAAAAATGATTGTTTCATTTCACTTCTCTACAAAACCAATTTTTTAACTCATTAGATATTTCTACTAACTGAACATTCAGTTTTCTAAATGACCATGTGATCTTTAGTACTCTGTGAAATACAAAACTAAATGAGATGCCAATATTAATGAAGCTATGAATCATGAACTTCCTTGTTATGAACGTACCAATTAACATAGTAATTTTAAACCTTTAAAATGAACTTTTGTCTTTCAGTATTCAAGTACTTTGTATTTTTTTGGTTAGTAAGCACCTCAACTTACAAATACAGAATAATCAAAAATAATACATTTGTATAATAAAAAATAGTTCACAATGTGTTTTACGTGAATTATCTGAACCTTACAAAAATTCGAGGTGTAAAGATAATAATCCTGATTTTATGAGAAACTGAGGCTTAAATGGTTAAGTATCATGCTTAAGTCCACTTACTTAAAAACTAACTCAACACCCCATGTGTTGTGAATTTAACCTAAAACCACCAGCCTAAGACCTGTCTTGAAAGCTGTAATGGTTAGTTTTATGTCAAATTGGCTGGGTCACAGTACCTAGATAATTGGTCAAATATTATTCTAGATGTTATATATATGATATATAATATATATGATGCAGCAGACCATCTACAAATGCCCAGCTGCCTTCTGGGGCAGATCCATCAGAATAAAATTGGGTCTTCCTCTATCATGATGCACCTGAGTAGTTAGCAGCTGTTGCAGCCCACAGGGGTGGGGAGTATGGTTGGAGGGCAGGACACAGATGGACCACATATTTGACCCCTCCTGGACCTCATCCTCAGCATCGGGGAGAAGCTAAAGTCAAGTCCTCAAGAAGACAATCTAACGCATCCAGACTCACATACACACACACATGTTCTATTGGTTCTGTTTCTCTGAGAACTCTAATACAACAGCAATTATGTAAACAACAACAACAACAAGGCAAACAAAAAAACCTATGAGTTTTAAATTGACTTGTTTAATCACTTCAAGGGGATAATTTTAATGCCACAAAATTTAATAGTTTTATTTGCACCAGCTTCCTCTGACTGTATTTCAAAGGTGATATACCAATTTTAAGATTAAGTCTACGTGTACCTTATTCATGCTACTTATGTTGTTTTGTTTTTAATTTTCATTTCTTTATGACACTTATTTTGCAATTATGATGCATCAGGGTATTGCAAAAATAGTATGTTAATATAAATTAATGAATTGAAATTAAATATCACAACTTCTAAACCACATCTTTCGATTAGTATATGTATATTGAATACCCCCCCAAATACAAATATTAAATCATTATTCTCCACTCTTGCCAACAGCTATGTGTAGGAAGTGTGAAGAACCACAAGGATCCAGGACCGTTGATCTGTGGCTCCTACATGTCAGGACAGGCTGTGTACCCCCAATGTCTAACAAGTCAGAAATCACAAGATGCAGCACTTTGTCTGAATACATTAGAGTAAGTGATTCCAGCCTCTCTCTGATGCAGAGGATGATGTCCAGGAAGGGTCAAATATGTGGACCCGGTGGGCTGCAACAGCAGCTAACTATTCAGGTGGATCAGGGTAGAGGAAGACTCAATTTCCTCTGCCCCAGAAGGCAGCTGGGCATTTGCAGATGTTCTGCAGCATCACCTCAACATGCTGCATAGATTCTCCCTGGAGAAGAGTGAAGGAAAATGGTGTCCCTGCCGCTTCACACATATCTGCCTCATGACTGGGCCCAGTGGGGAGTGGATCTGCCCAGCATGCCGGGAGGAATATGTTGCTTATGTTTTATAAGTTTCTATCTGTTGTCTCACCAACACAAAAAGACTTCATTTATTTATCTTAAGAAGATACTTTCCACCTGTAAGGAGCCCATATGATCTGATACACTAAGAGATTAAAGATTTTCAGGTGAGATCATCATTTTAAATTCTAAATATACTTCTGAGTTAAAAATCTGAAATCTTCAGAATGATGGTTTTCCCTTTTTGAGTACAATTTTTATAGGGAGAAAGAGAAAGGGAAACTGGGGTCGGGGGTAGGAAGAGAATTTGTTAAGTAGGTTTCCTCAAGAAACCTTCCAGATACAGTATATGTTGCTGTCACTTCAACAAATCCTGTGATACAGTTTTGACTTCATCCAGTCAGGAGGGAAAAATACGAACTTGCGTATAGTTACATTAGAAATCTGTGACGCAATATCAACTAATAGGGGAGTAAATTTAGGCCTAAGGTACTGACCCATTTTCCATTTTCATCTTCAACTTTTCCATTCTTTTGGGACCTTCTCTAGGTTATTTCATATATTCCCATGGCTTTAAATATCACCTATATGTTGATGACTTCCAAATTATTATTTCCAGCCTGTACCTCTCCACTAAGTTCTATATTAATGCATCCAACTGACTACTTACAGTACCATGTCTAACATTTGTTTCCTTCATGGAATTTACCACACTTTTTAGCTATTTTAATTATGTGCCTGTGTACTTTTTTACTGTCTAACTACCATGCCTCTGGACCATCATCACCAGCACTCCCTGTATTAGACTGTAAGCTCCATGAAGCCAGAGACAATGTCACAGCTTCTTTACCACTGTATCTCCACTATCTAGCACAGGGCCTAACACACAGTACGCACTCAAATATTTGTTGAGTGAATCAATAGAGAACATTCAATGAATTCTAGGTTAATATAGCTTCTATTTCATTCCTGACCAAGCTGATTAATATATAATTTCTACACCCCAAATGTCTTATATCCCCAAGCAGTATTTTTAATCAACAAAACAAAAATCAATAACCATCCAAAAGTTACCTCCATAGGCTTTAGTTGAGCATTTACATTAAAACAAGGAACTTCCTGGTACCACTCCCAGGACAAATTTCGCTCAACAATCACCTCAAGATTTAATGGCAGTAGTAGATCCAGTACTTCTTGATACGCATCATTAATAAATTGAGTCCTATAAGTAGAGATAAAATTGTTTTGAACTATTTCATATAGGCTCATATAGTAAAAAAATTAATCATTTTATATACAATTGTAGAAATCAATAATTTTCGTGTCTGATGAGAAAAATAAAATCAGGCTTTCCATGTCAAAATGAGAGATGTTCCATCCCACTATAAATACAGGTGACTTTCTCTGTGCTAAACTCTTCCATATCGCAGAGAAATGAGTTTTTAAAATAAAATTTTGCAACATGTTAAGTGCCAAAACTATACAAGTCGGATAGTAAACCCTTATAATGAGAACTATCTCGAGATAATCCGTAAACATCCATCATATAAGACCTTGTTACAAAACATTTTAGGGGCCGGCTGCGTGGCCAAGTGGTTAAGTTTACACACTCCAGTTCAGCGACCCAGGATTTTGCTGGTTCGGATCCTGGGCGAGGACCTAGCATCACTCATCAAGCCATGCTGAGGTGGTGTCCACACACTAGATCTAGAAGGACCTCAACTAGCATATACAACTATATACTGGGGGCTTTGGGGAGAAGAAGGAAAAAAAATATTGGCAACAGATGTTAGCTCAGGACCAATCTTTAAAAAACAAACATTTTAATTCACTGATTTAGATATGTAGCAGAATATCACATATCCCCTTACTTTATAAAAAACAAACTTGCACCATATGAAATTTCTATTTCCATGGACCAGAAATAGTTGAATATGGACAATTTCATATTAAGTCGAGCCATCTTTGCCTTTCCAAGTACTTATAAGGACAGGACTGATGCTTAGGAATGATAAAAAATGTAGTAGGTTATTGAATCCCTTTCAAGTGACAATGTGACCACAGAAGCCTCACATTCTACCTTCAAATGACAATCTCAAAGTGGTACTCCTAAATAATGTACTTACATTTTAATTGGCAGAAAATCTCAAATCCTTTAACTAGGGTATGAAGCTATGACTGTAGAACTCTAGGATAACTTACTCAGTTGGAGAGAAACAGAGGAGTCATCAGGATCTCACAGAATGCCTAACATCATACTATTTTATGAATTGACTATAGACTGATGCTATACTTATCATACTTGCATGCTTGCAATCTCAACTTATTGGTAACAAGGAATCTAAAAGCCTTATAAGGGCATACTACATATACAATTTTAATGGGTACCTATTACAATATATGGCTATACCATAAGTCATTTAAACAACCTTCTATTGTTAAAAAATTATGTTATTTCTAATTCTTCACTGTAATAAACAATACTTGGATCATTATCTTTGTACATATCTTTGAGTAAATTTCTTCCTCTGGACAAATCGCTAGAAATTTTAACTGTTATGTCAAAAGATTACTTCCTCTGGAAAAATTTTCCTTATCAATACTACCTAACACCTGGGGTAGATACCTATGTGCTCCCACAAGTACCTTGAACTTTTTCAATCATTCTATTTAACATACTGTATTTTAATAGTTTATTGTCTTGTTTATAGCTTCAATTAGAGTGAAAGTTTCATGAGGGCAGGGACTATGTTTATCATATTATTTGCTGTATTACCAGTACTTGGCTCAGATGATTGCAGTATGTCATGTACTATACACTTATTTGCTAAACTGCATTCAAGAAACTGGATCAGGGGCTGGCCCTGTGGCCGAGCGGTTAAGTGCACGCACTGTGCTTTGGTGGCCTAGGGTTTCGCCAGTTCGGATCCTGGGCAGAGACATGGCACCGATCCTCAAGCCATGCTGAGGCGGTGTCCCACATGCCACAACTAGAAGGACCCACAACTAAAAATACACAACTATGTAGCGGGGGACTTTGGGGAGAAAAAGGAAAACTACAATCTTTAAAAAAAATATAAACAACATATGAGAGCATCCATCTCCTTGTACCCTGATTGAGAAATATTATTAATATTTGCCAAATTTAATGGGAAAACAACAGTATTTCACTGTATTAATTTTCATTCCTTTGATTACTGAGGTTGAATATTTCTATTAGCTGTTTATTGGCTATCCTTGTTTCTATAAAGAATCACTACTCATGATCTTCACCAATTTTTCAAATTATCTTTTTCTTACTGGTTTAAAATATTTAAGGATTTTTATCTTTTGCTTAAGATAGTGTTAATTACCCCATATGCTAGTTCCCTTGTAATTTTGTTTTGGTAATTAATATTCAGAAACTTATATTCTCATACTGTCCAAGCCAATCGATATTTTTCCCTCACCACTTTTTTCTTCAGTGCTTAAATTAGAAAGTTCTTTTTTACCCTATTACTGATATTTATATGTTATTTGCCTTTAGTTTTTTGAATAGTATTGAGATAATTCATGTACCACACAATTCATGTGCTTTTAGTTTTTTTTTTATGGTTGTAACTGGCAGTATGCTTGGGGGCCACTCTAAACAGTGAAATCACCAACAAAAAGCCCCCAAATGCGGGCCAGCCCTGTGGCTAAGTGGTTAAGTCTGGATGCTCCGCTTTGGCAGCCCAGGGTTTCACTGGTTCAGATCTTGGATGCAGACATGGCACTGCTCATCGGGCCAGGCTGAGGCGGCATCCCACATAGCACAACTACAAGAAGGACTTATAACTAGAATATACAACTGTGTACTTGGGGGCTTTGGGGGAGAAGAAGGAGGAACCAAAAAAAGCCCCCAAATGCAAAAAACATGGCATGCAAAAAGGACATTTGTTTAGAGCCAGCCCTGATGGCCTAACGTGGTTAAAGTTCGGTGCTCTCACTGCCCTGGAGGCCCAGGTTCAGTTCCCAGGTGTGGAACCACACCACCCATCTGTCAGTTGCCATGCTGTGGTGGCAGTTCATATGGAACTAGAAGGACCTACAACTAGGATATACAACCATGTGCTGGGGCTTTGGGGAGGAAAGAAAAAAAAAAGAGGAAGATCAGCAACAGATATTAGCTCAGGGCAAATCTTTCCTGCAAAAAAAAAGAGAAAAAAAAAAAAGAAAAAAAAGACACTTATTTAGAGTATGAGAGCTGAAATAAGAAGGCAGAGCATCACCTTGTTTCAGACCTCTGCTGGGAACATAAGCTTCGGGAGACCCAAACTTCTTGCAGCTCTGCACATGTCCAAAAATGACTACAGAAGTGTCATGAGTAGCTTTTGGGGTTACAAATAAGTTTTAGTGAACAGGCAAATTCACAAATATGGAATCCATGAATAATAAGGATTGACTGTATACATATGAATATATATGAATAATGAGGATACACACACAGTCAATTGCTGAGCTTTCTATTCTGTTTCACTATTTTAATTATTTTAGTTTTATAATACATTTTTGTATTTAATGCAACTTAATATACTTTAGTAGTACTTTTAATGTTATGATTCCCCTATGCCCTATATCTCAATTTTTTCTTTCAAAAAAAATCTTTGATATATCTTGTCCCCTATTTATATTTCCAGAAAAACTTCACAACAATTTTCAAATGCTTTAAAAAGAAGCGTGTTGTGATTTTTACTGAGATTGCATTAAATATATAAATTAATTTAAAAGAAACTGACATCTTAGGTCTAGGAAAATATTCTCTCTACATTTACTTAAGATTTCTTTCCAGCCCTTGGTTAAGTTTCCTTAGAGAAGTATTGTAAATACCTTCTAAAAATTTTATAATGCAATTAAGAGCTTTGCAACAAGATGATTTTAATACAGGTGGTCACAAACACGAAATACTTGTTTTTCTTTATGTGCTTTCAACAAAGCTGTAACTAAATTAAATTTTCAAATGTCAGTTATGTTAAAATTATTTCAGGGAAAACTGGTTATACTCTATAACTGAGTAATTCTATTTCTAGGAATTTATCCAAAGGAAATGAATTATCCTCAAGAAATGAGTAGAAAAATCACATAAATATTGATGAACAAAGATACCAATCATCATTATAGTGTGATTTATAACAGCAAAAAAATGGAATCAACTTAAATTTCTAACAGGCAAATGGATTTTTAAAGGACTATAGAATGAGATATTTAGAAAAAATTATGCGCTCAACATGGAAAAATACTTGCAGCATATTGTTAAGAGAAAAAAATTTACAATCTAAAATACACAGTATAATTCTTATTTTACTTAAACATATGTGCAGACATAATGAACTACAATAAACATAGCAAATTAGTAATAGTAGTTATCTTTGGGTGGTCATATTGTCAGCAATCTATTATGTTCATCCTAATTCATTTTACCTACTTCTTCAATAAAAAAAAATTCTTCTTGGTCATAAAAATAATAAATATTATCATTTAATGCTCTAGAGATATTTGGTGAACTCTTTTAAAAACAATCTATTTGTAATGTAGACTTACACCTAATTTACATCTACTATTTCTTGAAATCAAGCAAAATGTGATCAAATATAGATACATAAATATTCTATTTTTAGTAAATTCAGACTTTTACACAGTTTAAACTCCAAGTTAAGGAGCCATCTAAAGCTTAAAATTATTACTCTATATCTATACTATATTATTAAGATAGAAGTCTCTCACCTCAACATTTCCCTGTAATTTCTGAAATCCCTGGACTTGGCTGAACAAATCATTCTACAGATTCCAATGATACTAAATGTATCATTCATTTCTTATCTTAACTGAAACCTAGCTTTCCATGGAGCTCTATTAAATAACGGCCGATTTATCTTCAACACCTTACCTTTCTCAGGGTTGAGACAGAAATTATTTTTCTTAAGTTGCAACAATGCTCCTCAACTCTCCTATTTCTTTATGAGTAACATCATCCAGGTTTATCACCTTCTACTCTTTCTATAACCTATTAACAACTAGCCAGTGCTTATATTTGAAGACTAGGAGATTACTGAATGTCCAGCTTATAAAGCCCTCTCTACATCTTTTACTCTATCAGTACCCTCTTGTCTTTAATTTCTTCTCTCTCCATTATCCATCAACATGACTCTCAATAATTAAAATCTCATCCCACTATTTTCAGCCACGCCTGCTTGTTAAAAATTCAGTCTTGCCTGAATCCAACTGACTGACTGTTGGATTTCAAATACCAAATATCAAGTACTACATGGAAAAAAATCATGTACTATTAATTCGTAGTTAACAACATCAACAGGACCTTCAATGCTGCCTCAATACATTCTCCTGGTTTCCCTCCTATCCCTCTGCCTACTCCTTCTCAGTCTCTTTTGAGGGCTCTTCTTCTGCCAATTCCTTAAATATTGGCATTCCTCAGCATCCTGTCCCAAACTACATACTCTCTGTGTGATCTCACTTGTTCCAACGGCTTAAAAAACTAGCTAACTATTACTAAGGACTCCCAAATCTTGTTTAGAAATCTAAACATTCTCCTAATATCCAGACACATATGTCCAACTGCCTTCTAGATCTCTTTCTAGCTATCTCCACATAAAAGTCATGCAACCACTTCCAAGTTACTTTGCCCACTGAGAATTCATTAATATCTCCACTCTACTGATTTTTCTGTGTTGCTGTCTTATCTCAGTGAGTTGCATTATTGCCAAAGACTAAGTTTTACAAGCCTGCAACCTGGAGTTAATTTTAACATCTGAAATCCATTCAATAATCACTTACCATTCATTCTACTTTTCAAATTTCTCCTAACTGGTTATCTCTCTACTAACTTACTTCCCTACCCTAGACTGCATCACGTCTAATTCTTATGTGAATTACTCAATAGTTAGCAAACTATTCTTCCAGCTTTCAGTTTTGTCTCCTGTTGACCTATCTTCTACAACCCTTCCAAAATCTAAATGTGATGGTATTTTTATGCATCAGCTCATTAAATTCACTAAATACTACCTAGCTCAACAACGCAATAAGGTAGATACTATTTATTCATCCCTTGTAAAGACTGCTCACTATTATACTTCATATTCCTAGCACAGTGCCTGGGACATATCAGGTGCTTAATAAATACTCAAATACTCAATTGATGGAAATTCTCCTTTCATCCAAAATGCAGTAACATGAACTGAATTTAACCTCCTGCCTGCTTTTTTTTTTTAAATCTCCCCTCGCGCCGCTCCCCCCCCAAGACACATAAAAGATATTAAAAAATCGTTTTCAAGACACAGGACATCAGGCAATGATTCCTGAAAGATGGGAATAAACAAGGTGAGCCCTATGATTGTCCCAACTTCTATCCTTTGGAGATAATTTACAAGACATGGCACAGGGAGGGGTAAGCTATGAAGACCAGCAAAGTCAATAAGTTGAGAAGACAGGGCTGAGAGTCCAGGAAGAGACCAAGACAGCTAGAGTTCACATGGTAAAATTCCACGGAGAAAAGTGCTACACACAAGAATGCCAAAATTTTAGTACTAAATGCCTATATTAGAAAAGAAATGTTCAAATCAATAATCTTAGCTACCACCTAAAGAAACTTAGAAAAAGAGCAAAATTAAACCCAAAGTAGGCAGAGAGAAATAATAAATATCAAAGTAGAAACCAATGAAAGGGGAAACACACACAAAAAGAGAGAAAACCAAAAGCTAGTTCTTTAAGATCAACAAAACTGATAAGCCTCTAGCCAGACAGATAGTAAAGAGGCATAAATTACAAATGTCCAAAATGAGGAAGGTGACATCACAATACATATTAATCAATAAGAAGGGAATATTAGGAACTTTATGCCATAAAATTCTACAACTTAGATGAAATGGACAAATTTCTTCAAAGAAAAAATGAATACTCAAGAAAAAAAGTTAACTTGAATAGTCCTAAGTTTATTAAAGAAGCAGAAATTATAGTTAAAAATCTCCTACAAGAAAATTCCAGGGCTCAGATGGCTTCACTGGTGAATTCTACCAAATATTTAAGGAAAAAATAATACAACTGTACACAAACTGTCACAAGCCTGTACATGTCAAAACTTAAATTGTATACTTTAAAGATAGGCCATTTATTATGTGCCATTTATATCTCAATAAAGCGGCTTTAAAAATATTCAACTTATGGAAAGGAGGGCAGGAGGGAGACTGACCAGCCAGAGGCCAAATAGAAGCAGAAGTAGCAAAAATAAAGGCAAAGAGACAAATAGAAGATGAAAGAAAAAGGACAGGAAGAAAGAATAGGGCAGTAAAAGGTATAAACAGAGATATATCCAAGCTGGAATGGGAATAGGGAACTAAATCTAGAACAGGTGATTCAAAATAACAGAGAAACACAGTAAAAAGTTCTGGAACTATCTGGATATTCACTTATTTCCCTAATTCCTATCCTCTGTCCAATTATTACATAAGGTTGTACTCTACTGTTTGTTTGTTTTGTTTTTTTTTTAATTAAAGCATCAGATCCACAGCACAAAGCTGACAGAATAGTTTGGGTAATGTTGTACTTGCAAAGTCAATAAATGTATTATATTAGAAATTCCCCAATTTCTTCCATAATCTTATAATCTATAAAGGATTCCAAATAAGTACAAATATACTTCCTTGGATAATAAATTTTACAGTGTTCCTAATTAAAATGGGAGTGCTTTTCAAATACTTTATAAATTTTTAAAAACTAGGAGACCATAATTGATATTCCCAAAAAATACCTGGGGAAGAGAGAATTACAAAATTAAATATAGTTATAATAAAATAAAATCTCATTGTAATAAGAGAAGATTCAAGATACCAAAACATTTAATGTAAAAAGCTGGAAAAAGATTGCATTCTACACAAATATACTTGTGAAAAGTTTACCTGTACAGTCGCATTTCACTCAGCTTTATCGTTATCAAATCAATAATGGGTGGGGGGTTGCTCTGACTCTCTGTTATCATATGGAACGTATTCGTCATTGTAATTAGTCCAAAATCAGCAACAAAAACATTTTCAGACACTGGAGACTGTGGGATGACCACAACTGGGGCTTTGATGTTAACATCCAATGCCATTCTAGAACTCCTTTGTGCCAGTTCTTTTACACCAGTAGCAGCCATTCCTGCTGCCTGAACAGTTGCCTCAGTCAAGGCTTGTTTAGCTTCTTGAAAATTGTCTATAAAAGCCTATAAAGATAACAGAATTATATTCTTAAGGTTACCATTAATAAATAAGACTATCTGGGGCTAGCCAGTGGTGCAGCAGTTAAGTGCGCACGTTCTGCTTCGGAGGCCCAGGGTTCGCCAGTTCGGATCCCGGGTGCAGACATGGCACCGCTTGGCAAACCATGCTGTGGTAGGCGTCCCACATATAAAGTAGAGGAAGATGGGCACAGATGTTAGCTCAGGGCCAGTCTTCCTCAGCAAAAAAGAGGAGGATTGGCAGCAGATGTTAGCTCAAGGTTAATCTTTCTCAAAAAATAAAAAATAAAATAAATAAGACTATTAAATGTATATTGGTGTTTATAACTTTGCCTCCATAAGAAAAATTTTTTCATGGTACAACCAAGCATTAATTATTCAAAGTCTGATTGTCTATATTAAATCTTAATTTTCTGCAATAAAAATTGAGAAACACAAAGATACAAATACAGAAACACAGTAAAACAATAAAAATCTAGTCCGTGGAACAAAGCAACATGTAGATATTGCAGTGTTTCACTGATATCTATTTTCCTTGTCTCACTTTCCCTAACAGTTAAACAATTGCATTGTATTTTCCAATATAACCTCAATGGACTGAGAACTTATTCATGTTTGTAAGACAAAAAAAAACTCTAACGTTTTCTAATTTCTGAATTCTGGAAAAAATACTTCAACGACATAAAATATACCAAGAATTAAACTTAATATTCATGTTTAGAAAAAAAATTTATATTTAGTAATTTTTGATTAGAAGGCTATGACTACATGGCTCACTGACATAATTTGACATAAAAAGAAATCAGAAAAAAAGAAATTAGACAGGAATACTTGTTCTTTACTTTTTTATGTATAAAAAAATTTTTATGGCTATAGGAAAAACTGCATGTTGACCTCAGTTAAAAAGATCACAAATACAGCAACATTATTTATTTAGAACCAACTGATTATCTAGTTTATACACCAAAACTTGGAGACAGTATTTTAAAAGAATGAATAGTGAAGTCATAGAGGTATGACACTCACAGGAAAAAATATCAGCCAACAGAAAGAGCAAAATACAGGGGAAAAAAAAAAACTATGAAAAGGAGAAATAGAACTCGAACACCTTAGGGTGGTGTCATATAGGGATTAAATATAAACCCTTTAAAGCCCCAGATATTCATAGAATTATAATCCCATAGAAAATATAATTTTCTTAATGATTACCTTGGATCAAAGTAAACTTCAATTATATTTTTAGTACTTTTAATTAGAACTAGAAGTGAGGTAAAACAAACCAATGATGTATAAAATAAAGAATTCAATTAACATATGTAACATATATTACATATGACATATAATGTACATATATTTAATATTTATAAAATATATATTTCAATTCACTAAAATATTCCTATGTGGAAATGATATTACATAAATAATGTACTATACATTTTGGTCATTATAAATGGTACTCCGAAAATTATGAAAAATCAGGAAAAAGTCAAGCAAGGAATTCTTCTTCATCTATGTTTGACGCACAGCAATTTCCAACTAATTGGAAAGAATAAATAAAACAACTGATTAACATACTTACCAATATGGAATATAGAAATTTTGTGACAAAAACTACTTCAATGCAACCAACAGTTAAGTTAACTTGAACGTCAACCACATTCATATCTGTGTATGCAGAACCAGCAGTTGCATCCATGTAAGAAATCATTTTGAAGCTGAAAACCTCTTTTCCAGTGATATAAACAGCCTGAATGAGAGAAAATGGAATTCTCAAAACCCATTTTTGAGATATATGTCTTCAATATAAAAATAAAGCAAAAGATAATAAAACATTCACACATATTTAGAAAACCTCCAAAGTATCCAAGCCAAGTACAAATAAGGCAACAATTCTAACTCCTTTATTAGAACCTACAAGGCAAGGTCTTTCAAATTGATGGTGGCAGCTCACTTTGTGAACCAGGAAATCAATTTAGCAGGTCTGGCCCAACATTTTCTTTTCAATGGGGAAAACAAGAAAAATTATCATAACATACATTTTCATTTAGTGTATATACTTGTGTACTAAAAATTGCCACATAAATGTATATGTCGGTCACTGTCAAAAGTTAATGTAGTCTCGGGCCCAGCCTGGTGGCATAGTGGTTAAGTTCGTGTGCTCTGCTTCAGCAGCCTATGGTTCGCAGGTTCAGACCTAGCACCACTTGTCAAGCTACACTGTGGCAGTGTCCCACATAAATAGAGGAAGATTGGCACAATTGTTAGCTCAGAGCCAATCTTCCTTACAAAAAATAAATAAATAAATAAATAATGTAATCTACTTCTCTTCATTTGAGGTATGTAAATAGATTTTCCGTTCTGTATTAGTTTGTAATGAGTCATCTTAATTGCCGAACAAGAACTACCTACAGCAGTTTATAAGCTCAAACTCTGTAATACTAGTTAAAAATGGTGGAGATAACAGCAGATGTGAAATGTCAAAAATATTTTGGAAGATGCATAGAGCACTAACTTAGTTTACAGTTTTCTTAATCTCCTAAATGCTAGAAGCAAGGCAGAGGACTGAAGAGCCATCAACAAGCAAATGAATTCCAACCACAGAACAAAGAAAATCTCAGGAATCAAAGATACAAAGGACCTGTGAAGGCTAGGGTGCAAGATGAGACTGAAAAGAAGTCTGTAAGAATTCTGCTCAGAGTTCTGCCCAGGAGGTAGAATGCTGGGGAGAGGACCATTCTAAACTTTAACAAGAAAAAAACCAGATATACTACAAAATCATAACTTTTCTTAAAACCATTAGAAATCTGATGTCACAAGCCAACCAAGCAGCCTGAAAGCTAAGGAAAAAAGGTACCTTTGAAAGAGAGAACATAAGCACCAGGTCACTTGTGGTAAGGGGGCAGGAGAAAGAGATGCCAGATATCACACAAGCTAGGTAAGAAGAATTAGCTAAAATGGTAAAAAGTTGACTACGAACTAATGTGAGATCTAGAATCCCTAGGAGCCACAGACACAAGAGGAGTTCACACTCAATTGGAAGTACTTCATTAGGAGCTCTCTGCTAGGTGCTCATCAGAAAGATGGGGCAGTGGAAGATCAGAGAAAGCTTTCCTTGGTACAACCCTGGAAGAGGAAAGAAGCCTCCACTGCAGAAAAGGCTCAAAGTACCATCAAGATTATTCTCTTCTCGGAAGAAAAGCCTTAAGAAACTAGGGGAAAGGCAGTAACCTTTTGTCCTCAGGGCACAGGTGAAGGTACTATAGCCCAGGCGCAAAGATAAAAGAAAACTCCTTCTACATCTGAGGGAAGAAACTCTACTGGGACCAGACCATTATATGTCACCTCCTGCTGGGGCAGGGAATAAAATTCCCACACAGGAGCTACTGAAGATATGAGTCAGATGCGATGGAAAAGCGGGATAGGATCACCAAGAATGCCCCATTTCGGAGACCTAGAGATTATGCACAGCTAGGACTGAAACTGGACTAGGACAACTGACACGCCTACCCAAAGAACCTCCCTGCCTCCCCTCCAAAAATACCATCAAGGTAGCAAGCACCAAGAAAAAGCAGCAGTAGACTCTAACATCAAGGAAAGAGCCAAGACTGTGGACAGAGAACTTTCTGAGGTATGGGAGTAGAAGAAAGGTCAAAAGTAGAGGATGGAGCAGCATTCCAGAACAAAGCCCCAACCCTAAGCACAAGATATACCTAAAGGAATCTGAAGCACAGGTGTATTGAAGGGAATCATACTAAACAAGAAAACTCAGAGTGAGCTCAGATTTCCACTAAATTGACCCAACCCCCACACTAATAGCCTAGCACAAAAAAGAGGCATTCCCATTTTCAGACACTTGAGTCTCTCCTGTCCTATATGTGATGCCTGACATTTAGCCAATAATTATGAGACAGCCCAAAAATCAAGAAAAAAAACGACCAACAAATGACAAAGCAATCAACAGAACCATATTTGCTGATAACACAGATGTTGGAACTTTTAGCCAATGAATTTTAAATTACTGTGATTAATATGGTGAATGCTTCTAGTGGAAAAGATGGCAAATATGCATGAATAGATGAAGAATATCAGCAGAGAAATGGAAAAATAAAAGAGTCAAAGGGAACTATTACTGATAAAAAAACATGGTAACAGAGATGAAAAATATCACATATTTTTTTAAAAGACTGGCATGGGAGCTAACAACTGTTGCCACTCTTCTTTTTTTCCTTTTTCTGCTTTTTCTTCCCAAGTCCCCCCAGTACATAGTTGTATATTTTAGTTGTGGGTCTTTCTAGTTGTGGCACGTGGGACGTCACCTCAGCATGGCCTGATAAGCGGTGCCATGTCCACGCCCAGGATCCAAAACGGCGAAACCCTGGGCTGCTGAAGCAGAGCGCACAAACTTAACCACTTGGCCACGTGGCGAGCCCTGAAAAATATCTTTAATGGGTTCATCAGCAGATTCAACAGAGCCAAGGACAAAAATCAGTAAACTTAAAAACAGGTCAACAGAAATTATTCAGATGGAAACATAATGAGAAAAGAATGGGGAAAAAGTTGAACAGAGGATCAAAGGTTGTGGGACAATATCTAACAGGAATCTAAGAAAAATTTTTGGAATTCAAGAGGGAGAAAGACAGGAAGGAGATGGAGGAGGAGAAAGGGAGACAGAGGCAGAAGAACTATTTGAGAAGATAATGAAAAATAATGAAAGGCAGATCCAAGTAGCTCAGAAAACCCCAAACAGGAAAATATATCAAAACATACACGCACCCAGACATTCTATACAAACCCTGAAGGATGTCAAATAAAGATGAGAAATTATGTACAAAGAAACAAAGATATATAGCAGACTTCTCATCAAAACTATGCTTAACGAAGAACAATGGAGTCACATCTTCAACAGTTTGAAAGGAGGGGGGGAAAACCTATCAACCCAGATTCTATATGTAGCAAAAATATCACTCAGAAAGTGAAGATGAAACAAAAGGGTTTTTTTTCCAGCTCCCATCCATCCTCCCCACCAACAGCTGATACAATTCATTATCAGCATACTTGCATTATAAGAAGTGATGAAGTTCTTCAGGTAGAAATAAAAATAGACAGAAATTTGAAGCTACCTGAAACACTGAGTTTCAAAAATAGCTAAAATGAAGGTAAATATAAAATATCTTTTCTAAAAAAATTAACTGCTCTAAAGAAAACTGACTAAACCAAAATCAGTAGGTATGTATTGTGGATTTTCAGCATACATGAAAATAAAAAATATTACAATAATACTACAAAAGACAAGAAACAGGAATTGGCAATATAGTGTTGCACGATATAGATGAAGCGGTAAAATATTACTGGAAGGTAGACTGTTATTAAAAATATGCACTGTAAACCAAAGGGAAACCATAAAATAAACGATAATTTAAAATCAGGTAAAAAAAGAAAGAGGGGGTGGTGGCAGGCAATACAACAAACAGAATGAGCAAAACAACTAGAAAATAGAAAACAATTAGAGAGAGAGTAGATTTTAATCCAACCATATCAACAACTAGATTTTTAAAATGGCCTAAACACAAATTAAAAGTTGGAGACTGTCAGATGGGATTTAAAAGCAAGCTTGAAATATATGTTGCCTACAAGAAACCCACTTTAAAAATAAAGACATAGATTGGGGCTGCCAGTGGTATAGTGGTTAAGCCTGCACACTCCGCTTTGGTGGCCCATGGTTCACCAGTTTGGATTCTGGGCGCGGACCTACACACCACCTATCAAGCCATGCTGTGGCAGGCATCCCACATATAAAACAGAAGAAGACGGGCACAGATGTTAACTCAGGGCCAATTTTCCTCAGCAAAAAGAGGAGGACTGGTGGCAGATGTTAGCTCAGGGCTATTCTTCCTCAAAAATAATTAAATAAATAAAGAGATAAATAAATAAATAAATAAAGACATAGATTAAAGCTAAAGAATAAAAAAAGATACACTATGCAAACACCAATCAAAGAAATCTGGTGTAGCTATATTACTACCAAAGTAGACCTCAGATTAAGGACAATTACCAAGGTTAAGGAGGAACATTACATAATCACAAAAGGGCAATTCACCAAGAAGGCATAAAAATCCTATACAGTCATGTGCCACATAACAACATTTTGGTCAACAACAGACTATATAAATGACAACAGACCCATAAGATTAGTACCATATAGCCTAGGTATGTAGCAGGCTTTGCAAGTACACTCTATGATGTGCTCACAATGACAAAATGACCTAATGACGCATTTCTCAGAATGTATCCCTGTAGTTAAGCATTAGGCGTATAGGTATGCACCTAATATGAGATCTTCAAAACATATGAAGCAAAAATTGAGAGAACTGAAAGGAGAAATAGACCATTCCAGAGTTGAAACTTCAACAATCCTTCCTTAGTAATCAACAGAACCAGAAAACACAAAATCAGTCATTTGGACAACTCTAACAACCTACTTACTTGCTCTAATTGACATTTATGAAACAGTCAACCCAGCAACAGCCAAATATACACATTAATTTAAAGTAGACTTGGAACATTCACTAAGGCTGAGCATGCATGCTTTGGGCCATGAAACAAATATCAACAAGTTTACAAGAACCGAAAAGGTTTCTTCTCTGAGCACAGTGGATTTAAACTAGAAATCAATAACAGAAAGATACCTGAAAAATGTCAAAATATTTGGAAGTTAAACCACATACTTCTAAATAAATGGATAAAAGAGGAAGTCACAAGAGAAATCAGAAAATATCTTGAACCAAATGAAAATAAAAACACAACATATCAAAATCTGTAAGCTGCAGCTAAAACAGTACTTAAAGGAAAATTTATAGCAGCAAATGCTTACATTAGAAAATAAGAAAAATCTCAAATCAATAATCTAAGCTTCCACCTTAAGAAACTAGGAAAAGAAGAACAAAGTAAATCCAAAACAAGAAGGAAGGAAATAAAGAGCAGAAATAAATGGAATTGACAAAAAAGAATACTCAATTGAATCAAAAGCTGGTTCTTTGAAAAGATTAATAAAATTGATAAATCTCTAGCAAGACTGAGCAAGAAAAAATGAGAAAAGACAAAAATTAAAATCTCATATGCTAAGAAAGTACCAGACTCACAAGGCTACATACTGTAGTTTTCCATTTATATAGTATTCTGAAAATAGCAAAACTATAGGGATGAAAAAAAGTGCAGGCACTCCCACATGCTGGGGTGGTGAGAAGGGATAACTACAAAGGCAGGACTAAATTTTGGGAGGTGACAGATCTAATCCATATCCTTAAAGGTGTTGGAGGTTACATAACTGTGTTTGTCAAAATTCATAGAACTATGGGCTGGCTCCGTGGCCAAGTGGTTAAGTTCGCACGCTCCCACTTTGGGGGTGCAGGGTTTTGCCAGTTCAGATCATGGGTGTGGACATGGTATCACTCATCAGGCCATGCTGAGGAGGCATCCTACACAGCACAACCAGAAGGACCTACAACTAGAACAGACAACTATGCACTGAGGGGCTTTGGAGAGAAGAAGGAAAGAAAAAAGACTGGCAACAGATGTTAGCTCAGGTGCCGATCTTTAAAAAAAAAAAAATTCATAGAACTATGCACTTTAAAGAGGGTAAACTTTATTGTATGTAAATTATATCTGTATGCATAGTAAACTTGGCTTTAAAAGGAAAAAATAAAGACAGAATTCTATATGAGTTACTGAAGTCCCTACAACCTCCCAAATATGCCAAGCACCTTTCTGCCACAAGGTCTTTTAGCTGCTGTTTCCTCTACCTAGAATGCTCTCTCCACAGGGCTCACATCCATATTTCTGTCAAATGTTCCTTCCACAGATTCCACAGAGAGGTATTTCCTGATAATCCTAAAATACCATTCAAATCACTATCAAATTACCCTAGTTTATTGGTTTTCAAAGCACTTATCACTCTCTGATTGTTTTCTGTTACTGAATATTTATTGATTATTTACCCCCATGAGGAGAGGGACTCTGCATCTTTTGTTGACTGTAATATCCCAAATAATGTTAAGTTAATAAAAAACAGAATTATCTTCCACAAGTCACATGAGCGACCCTGTGACTATCTCCCCTTGATCCTAACAGAAGAGAAGAAATTTGCTTAAGACAGGGTTTAGAGCAGAGAGGCTACGGCCTAGAAGACACCAAGTGCAGATAAGAGGCAAATAAAACACCATACCGAAAAATGAGTATTTTAAGTTAAAATCTGTAAATTGAAAGGTGAGGTCCCCACATTCTTCAACCAACTGGCTCCCAGAATCTCGGCTGTCAGGGCTATACTTATAGTATCTTTCTCAAAGGAAACTGATTGGCTTAAGAAAAAAAAAATAGATACTCTCAATTTTCGAGGCCATAAAATCGTTGTATCACTGCCTGATCATCTAATGTGATATCCACCTGTCAAAAGTCCTGCCACACAAAGCTTCCAATCAGCTCTGAATATCTAGGCAAAATGATCAAGTCCTTCTAGGGAAAAGAGAGGCAAATTGTCATCAGCAATTTTATTGAACACTCACTAGGCCAGAAGACACAGAGTAACACGTTTAAGAATCATCTAGGAAAGAAAATGCAATCTAATCCTTAGATTCAAAATCCAGACAAACTGCCCTTCAAATAGAAATGTAATGCAACAAGTAAACACTCAGGGAGTACTGTTCTTATGATTATGAGCCTTATGATTTATGGAATCTACTAAGGAATAAACTTTTTATTTTATGTTTATTTTTTGAGGAAGATTAGCCCCAAGCTAATTACTGCCAATCCTCCTCTTTTTGCTGAGGAAGCCTAGCCCTGAGCTAACGTAGTGCCCATCTTCCTCTACTTTATATGTGGGACGCCTGCCACAGCATGGCGTGCCAAGCAGTGCCATGTCTGCACCTGGGATCCGAACCAGCAAACCCCAGGCCGCCGAGAAGCAGAATGTGCAAACTTAACCACTGCGCCACCGGGCCGGCTCCAGGAATAAACTTTTGAAAAACTAAAATGATTGGAGATGTCAGCATAAAGGCTGGTGAAAGCTTCTATTTAATAAATGACAAAGAAATGTTTGAATTAGAATTATCATTTTTAGCCCTTAACAAAATGGCTATTACATCATAAAAAGAAAGACAACTAGATACTATGTGCATCCTTTGAAAATACCCAACACCAACTATGAAGTATTCTTGTCAACAAAAAACAAAAAGAAGGAGCTAACCTAGTGGCAATGCAGTTAATTTGCGTGCTCTGCTTCAGAGGCCCAGGGTTCACTGGTTCGGATTTTGGGTGTGGACCTACACAGTGCTCATCAAGCCATGCTGTGGCAGGTGCCCCACATATAAAGTAGAGGAAAATAGGCATAGATATTAGCTCAGGGCCAATCTTCCTCAGCAAAAAGAAGAGGACTGGCAGCAGATGTTAGCTCAGGGCTAATCTTCTTCAAAAAAACAAAAAGCCTAAATCCCATCGTGCCTCAAGATTTAACTACCAATTTACAGGAGATACAGGGAACAGAGGAACATGTTAAATATTATAAGAACACAATCAGCAAAAGCCAGGCTGTGGAAAATTCTACCAAAAAACATAGGATGGCACCAAATGGCAAGGGAGAGAGAGAGAAACTTACAGATTAAAACAGACTTAAGAGGCAAATTAATCAAATGCACTGTATGGACCTCCTTTGGATCCTGAGTCAAACAAACTAAAAGAAAAAAATTATGAGACAATCAAGGAAATATGAGCAGACACTGGATGTTTGATGATATTAAGAAATAACTCTTTGTTTTTTAAAGTCAAAATACCAGTGGTATTTCTTTGATAGAAGTTGAAAGAAGATTGATTCTAAAACTTATATGTAAACACAAAAGTCTAAGAACAGCCACGACATTATTGAAGAAGAGAAACAAGATGCAATACGAGCTTAAAAATTAAATTAAGCTCAATAATTCAGTTTGGAATTATTGGAGGCAGCATAAAATGGTTAAGAGCATAAACTAAAGAGCTAGAATGCCAACTAGCTATGTGACCTCAAGAAGTTAACCTTTATATGCTTCAGTTTCTTTATCCACAAAATTGGAAAACGATCTCAATGAAACTGGTGAAGATTAAATAAGTTAATACTTACAAAGTATTTAGAACAGTCTCCAGTGTGAAGTAAGGACTATATGCATGTTTGCTACTGATTCAAGGAAAAGTAAACCAATGGAACAAAAGACAAAGTCCAGAAACAAATCTATTCACACATCTACATCTAAGATGTAATGGACATAGTACCATAGACAAGTGAGAAAAGGATAGCTATTTCAACAAACGGTATGAGGGAATTTACTGTGAAAAAAGCAAAACTGGACCCCAGCCTCAATCATATTAAAAATCGATTCCAAGTAGGATGAAAGATCTAAAAGCGAAAGACAGAATTATATAACTTTCAAAACAGCAAGTGGGGAATACCTTTACGAACCCAGAGAATGAAATAATTTAGAAGACACAAACTTCTCAAACCAAAAGGAAAAGAATGACAAATTCTACTTAATTAAAATTAAGAACTCCTGTTAATCAAGACACCATAATGAGAAGATAACAACCAAACTGAGAGTAACTATTTGAAACATATATAAACTAAGCAAAGAATAATGTACAGAATATTAATGATTTCCTACAAATCAATAAGGAAAAAAATAACCTTTCCCCTAAAATTGATAAATTAAGCCAGGGGTCAGCAAACTACAATTGGTAGGATTAGGTAAGCCTAGTTGTCACACTTTAAGGTAACTGAAAAATATCAAAAGAAGAATAATATTTTGTTACATACGCAAATTATATGAAATTCATATTTTACTATCATAAATAAAATTTTATTAGAAGATAGCCAAACCACTCATTTATGTATTATCTACAGCTGCTTCCACACTACAATAGCAGAGTTGAATAGTTGTAACAAAAACCACATGGCCCACAAAACCTAAAATATTTACAATCTGGCTATTTACAGAAAAAGCTTGCTGATAACCTGAGTCAAACTAATAGGAATTTTGTAGAAGAGCAAGCATAAATAGCCCATAAATATACAAAAAGATGTGCAATTTCGTTAGTAGTAAGAAAAATACAAATGAAACACCATATTACACACTTCAAATTTTCAAAAAATTTAATATCTGATAATTTCAAGCACTGGCACTGAAGAGAAACACCAAATCTCTCTTCCATTTCTTCTGGAGGTACATGTGCCACTAGAAACAGATTCTCTGAAAACGCTTGTATGAGATACATATAAGAATATATGAGAAGACTATACAAGACTAGTTACAGCAGTAGTGTTCATAAAAACAAAAAAGTAGAAACAACTCAAAGATCCATCAATAGACCAATGAATAAATAACCAACGGTATATATTCATACAATACACTACTACACAGTAATAAAAATGAATGAACTAGACCTCCACACATCAATATGGATACATCTCAAAAATATAACATTGAATGAAAAAAGGAACTCAAAAAATAAATAAAATATGATGTCCTTTAATGGGGGGGCAAAATGAAACAATGTGTTATTTAAGGATTCATACATAGTTGGTAAAACTTATTAAAAACACAAAAATCAGGACATTGTTAACTCTGTGAGGAGACAGTAGGACACAGTCAGGTTAGGACATACTGGTAACTTCTGATGTACCTTCTATTACTTGGCTTGAGAACTGGGCATAAAGGTGTTTGTTTTACTGTTGTTCTTTAAATTACATTATATGCTTTTGTGTGTATGCTATATTTCAAGCTAAAATATATGTTTCCAAAACACCACAAAACTGGGTAATATATTGTCTAAGGATGGAAAAATATGTAGTTAAAAACTATAACAAAGAGTAAGGAGGAAAAAAGGCAAGGACATAAAATTTATGCAATATTTTGTATCATCTCAATTTTTATTAAGAAACACAAAGAATAACAGAATCAAAACCACATATGTGCAACAAATTCCAAAAAAGACACATTACTAAAACTGACTAATGAAAAACAAGAAAATTCAATTAGACCTATATCAAGTAAAGAAATGGAATAGTAATTAAGTCTTTTCCCAAAGAAAACCTCAAGGACAGACAGCTTCACTGGTGAATTCCATCAAACAGTTAAGGAAGACATAATACCAATTCTACATAAATCTTTCAGAAAACAGAGGAGCAGAAAATACTCCCAAATCATTTTATGAAGCCAGTATTAGCCTAATACTGAAGACAGAAAAGTAGACAATAGTTAGAAATACTTATGTATCTACCACCCAGAATTAACAAGCATTAATAACTGGATAATTTTTTTTTTAAATTCACTTTTAAAACACTTTTCTATAAAGAAAGTATAAGAAACTAACTTGCAACGATATCTTATTTCATAGGAATGTCAGGATCAGCTAAAATCCTTTCCAGACTATAGCACACATAAATAATCGTATCTGTGTAATGATACCAGGGAAAATGCAGGCGGCTGCTCCACGACAGACTCAAATAGTCTGAGGACTCCAGGCGTCCTTCACCCAACTGTCCAGAAAGCTGAGGGGCTCAATATGTTATTATACCTAAAACCTATTCAGAACACCATAGTGTGTCATATCACAATAATTAGGAAGCTCTGATCTATGGCAAAAACCTTGTCTCTCTGGTTCCTTGACATGTAGAGTGTTACTGAACAAGGTATAGTTTGTTTAAAAATCATGCACATTACGAAAGACGAACTCTATATGACTCCACTTACAGGTGGAAGTTAACATATAGACAAGGAGAACTGATCGGTGGTTACCAGGGAAAAGGGGGGTTGGGGGGAAGGCACAAAGGGTGAAGTGGTGTACCCACAACATGACTAACAATAACGTACAACCGAAATCTCACAAGGTTGTAATCTATCATAATCTTAATTAAAAAAAAAATCATGCACATTACAACACGACTAACAATAATGTACAACTGAAATCTCACAAGGTTGCAAACTATCATAATCTTAATTTAAAAAAGTGAAAAAAAATAAACAACAAAAAAAAAATCATGCACATTGGAATCAAAGTCAAGGAACAGGGAGAGGGAAACGGGGGTGGGGCAAGAAGACAGACGTGAGAAACTTTTCATTTTGTAGCTTTTTGTAAGTTGGATTTTTAACCTTATAGACATATTAAAAACAAAATTACGGATAAAAAAGTAAATGGCTTGGGTTATAATACCAGCTCTAATACTAACTAGTTGATTGACTTTTGGTAGATGCATTTATTTATGTGAGCTTTACTTTCTAGATAGGGTCAATAAAATGGATAGTCTACTACTTATTTTTTTTTGACTATCCCTGAGCTAACATCTGTGCCAATCTTTCTCTATTTTGTATGTGGGATGCTGCCACAGCATGGCTTGATGAGTGGTGTGTTAAGTACACTCCCAAACTCATGAACCCCAGGCCCCCCAAGTGGAGCGTGCAAACTTAGCCACTATGCCACCAGGCTGGCCCCAATAATCTACTTTTTTTTTTTTTTTGAGGAAGATTAGCCCGGAGCTAACTGCTGCCAATCCTCCTCTTTTTGCTGAGGAAGACTGGCCCTAAGCTCACATCCATGCCCATCTTCCTCTACTTTATATGTGGGATGCCTACCACAGCATGGCTTGCCAAGCAGTGCCATGTCCACACCCGGGATCTGAACTGGCGAACCCCAGGCCTCTGAAGTGGAACATGCACACTTAACCGCTGTGCCACTGGGCCAGCCCCAATAATCTACTTCTTCAATGCTCTAATACTACAATTTTTTAAAAAAATAAAAGCAATAGAAGCAAATCAAACCATGGCTTCTGAAAAATTTCTTGTTCCTTATTCCTATGGGCCATGCACCTTTGATGTTTTGGGACTCTTGTTATCTCATGCTAAAAAGCCATAATAAAATATAAGGAATAAGATTTTTATTTAACATAAAAATCAGGTCATCACTATATCTCATCAGTATTACTGGCTAAACCTAGTCATCTATTTCCTTTCTTCCTGTCACACTCCAAACTCTGACTTCCTGACTCAACAAGTACCTCAGCCTTTTCTGATCCTACTTTTGATATTCTCTTCACTCCCTTAAATATACCATCTTACCTAGATGCTCCACTGTTCAAACATTACCTGTCTAACTCTACAACAGTATCTAGTTCAAAAACCTTACTGTCTTACATCCAGTAATAAAATACCTATCCTTCAACCACTGGCCATCCAGTTCAAAGGACTCTCAATATTGTAACTGCTATAGTATTAGTAAGCATCCATGAAATTTATTCAATCTGACTTCATACCCTCTGCTTTTGAAATTTGAAATGCAGTATAAAGTTCAGAGGATTTGAAGAGAAGAGCAAAAGGAAAAAAAGTAAAAAAGGCATTGACAAGCTCCCCCACCCCCAGCATCCCCACAGACCTCACCCCCTGCAACTCTGTTCCAGAAGCATTGCTTAAATCTATTTCTTTTTTTTTTTTTCCAAAACATTGGCAGCTGAGCTAACAACTGCTGCCAATCTTTTTTCTCTTTTTTTTTTATTCTTCTCCCCAAAGCCCCCCAGTACGTAGTTGTATATTCTAGTTGTGAGTGCCTCTGGTTGTGGTATGTGGGATGCCGCCTCATCATGGCCTCATGAGCAATGCCACGTCCAAGCCTAGGATCCAAAACGGTGAAACCCCGGGCCGCCAAAGCGGAGCGCGTGAACTTAACCACTCGGCCACGGGGTCAGCCCCAATTATACCTATTTCATTTACAAGATATTTAAGCCTCATTTTACAAATAAAGAAACAAAATTCAAGATTCAGGGCACACAGCTACTAAGGAGCAGAGCTCCTTAGAACCCATTTACACCTAACTCCAAAACCCATGGACATAACAAGCCACATTGCTAAAATCCAACAACTGTCTCATTTATACCTATGGTCAATCTTAAAGGACAAGCACATTTAATGATGTACTATTAATTAATAGAAACAACTTCCTACCTTTTTGTATACAGCTGTTATATCAGAATCCAAAACAACTATATTCCTTAGCTTTGCATTTATTTCAGTTACTGAAGGCCTCATTATCAACTCAGAATCAAGCCCTAAGGGAATAAAAGAATTATTAAATGACTTCTCTTTCATTTAATAGTTTTGAATTTATTTTTTCTGAAGTTTTATTACCTTCAATCTTAATTTCAGAAATGTTACGTTTCTGATTTTGAATAAAGATCTGTATACTTGATAATTCTGCTAAAATCTGCAAGGTAATAATATCTTCATTCTTGGGTAGTTTTAAAGCTGCAAGAAGAAAAAATCATATTGAAAAACATAGGAAAAACTTTCAGTAGTTAGCTCACTACAGTTATATGTAACTGAACTATGACAACAAATAATAGTAATACAAAAGGAAAACCTGATTTGCAATTCAATTCAAAGCAAGTAGGATGAAATTAGGAATTCTAAAAACAATCAAATCTAATGAAAAGAAAGCCACACAAAAGCAAGCAGACAAAACAAAAAACAGCTCCTAGATGAAGCTAACATTTGAAACTAAGAAATTGCAGTTGGAAAACCATGAATCTTTTCCGATTTACTAGGTGATTCTTGTCATTATCAAACTGCAACTTTTCATTGCTTAAAAAGTACTCTGATTAAAAAATATATACTCTGATTATTATTCAAATTGTTAGTTCTATTTTTCTAATCCAAAACAATGATATTAAATGCATGAATTTTAATCTAAATCAAATACTTCTACTGTATAATCTTCAATTAAAAAGACTGATAGATAAATAAAAGGCATATTGTCTTCAGCAGTAATCACTTTTTCTTACTATTATTTTCTAAAATTAACCTGGCATATAATGACTCTTTCTAGATATTAATCTAAGCAATAGAATTCTAAATCCAATATTCTAAGTTAACAATAAAGCAAGAGCCAAAATTCAATGATCTACTTGGTTAAAAAAATCAAAGTTGAATTTTAAAGAAACATACGTATTTTTCTAATGACCTCTCCTTTGTCTTCAGTCTCCGCAACATACAATGAGGCTGATTTTTCCTCCAATTGTGGTAAGATATTATTAAAATAATTTATTGTATTCAGAAGAGCTTCAGTATGTAAATGAATATCCAAAGAGGAAAAATTCACCTAAAGAACAAAGTAGATTTTAGTAATAGGTCAATAAACATTTGTTTGCCTGCTCTGTATAAGACATTATGCTTTGTGGTATAAAGGATACAGTTTATGATCTTCTGTTTTTACCCTCAAGGATCTTACAGCTCTAGTGATAAAATAATTTTCATAATATATTTACTTAGAAATACAGTATCTAATTAAAACATAAATTGTTCACTCATACCTTAATTAGTTGCACTACATTGTTATAGGTACTTTTCAAGTTGGGTACATTCTTTTCAGCCTATCCAAAGAGAAAAGAATCTGTTAGACTATCTTAGGAAGACATATGTATATTCAATTACATGATGGTCTTAATATACATTTATATAATTTTCCAGCTATTTATATATATAATTATCTAAACAAACAACTGCTTCACCAGAAAAAAAGAAATTTGGTAAGTATAGGACTCTGGTACATGGCAAGTATTCAAAATATTATGTACCATCTCTCTCATTATCAAGGGTGGAAATTTAGGTATTATCAAGTGTGGACAATAATCATTCTGTCATCAACAACTCTGGAAGGTCCTTTGAAGTCTTCCTATATGTGAAAAAAATTGTGACAGAACTGTCCACCAAGTATCCACATATTCTGTGTTATTTTTAGATCTTTACTTTATTAAAGATCTTCAGATCTTTAGATTACTTTTGTAATATAAAAGCTATTTAATGAATAAACAACAAAAATCCTAAAATATCTACATCAATAATAGTAAAAATGGTCTTAAAAGTGGTAAAATGCTCTTTTGGCACTATTCTTATTATAAAGTAATTATTATATCTTACATAATATATATATTACATATATATTATATTAAATAATGTGGCACTTTTATTAAAATAGGTCATAGAAAAACTTATAAATGATGAAATGGATATCATAAATCAATAGGAAAGGAATGGAGTCACTGAAACCAGGAAAATTAGGTAACTTCAGACAACAGTGGGAAATCAAGTGAAAACCTCATCTTGCATCATATACCACAATAAATTCCATAAAGATTAAAAAGTTTATTTCTTTTGGATACCCTAATGGGGGAGAAAAGTCAAACTGCAGGACATTTCTACTTAGAACGTAGGCTTATTATTTTGCTATAAGAAGTGTTTCTAAATCCCAACTATTTGATACTTACGACAAAACAAAAAAAATCTTCCAGTTTTAGGAGTTATAAAGATGACATTAGAATGAAGATGAAACTGAATGTTATTAAATTTACAAAAACTTGAAGATAACATTTCAGCAGAGCACTTACCATAGCAAGCATATAAATGGAACTGCTTACCCTCACATATTCCAGTGTTAACAGATCTTCCATTGTGTTATCCAGTGTTGTAATCAAATAAACTGGTTTCTCATTTGCATCTAAAAATAATTTTAAACATTATTCTTTCATAGGAAAACTAATGGAAAATAAATATAGGCAATATTAATAATTACAGAATTGGAAAAGGAGAATTTCCTCTATCAGTTCTGAGCCTTGGATTCTATCTTGCCCATGTCAGGTCTCTCCTCCTTTATTTTAAACTCTAAAAATTTACCTTCTTCTCACAGTTCTCTTCCCTTCTCTTATGCTACAACCCTAAAGACTCTTACCCTTAAAAACCTAGATAGAAGGTAAGGTAAGAAAAAGTAGCAATCAGTTAAAGAAGAAACAGAACGGTTATTGTATAAAGCCTTTAAAGTATCATCATCAAATTACTTATGGCTCCTAGAAATCAATATTTAGATACTGGAAGAAAGGATAAGAAATCAATCATTGCACTCTTGAGGAAAAAATGAAACATATTACACAGAATCCTCTAGATTTAGAAGCTCATTAGCACTTAAGCCAGACTTCTACTGCAGGCGCTAATCACATTCCAATCCTTAAGAAGGTCCTCACTTTTTCACACATTTATTCATTCATTTAACAACTATTTACTGATCATTTACTTTGTGTAAATGATCTGTGCTATTCATTTCTTCCCACTCCAAGAAAACAGAAGAATATTACAGAAATAGGTGCACTGATGACTGTATATCCTATATTCTGTGTACAAGGGTGTTCTTATACTTTGCTCAAACAAAAAATAAACATAAAAATTTAAAATTGCTATAATACTTCTGGATTACTGGAGAACACTATCAAGTTGGTTCACTTTTCTTTCCAATTACCAAAGCAAACTATTTCTTGATGTAAAAAGCATAATGAAACAAAACTCCATTATCTGGTTTATATGATGGTTTACTCAGCTGGAGATTATCATAACACAATCCACCACACTCAAGTTCTCAAGGGCTACAGAACAAGTGTAGAGCATGGAACTAAAATGTATAGTCATATCCAATGACTGAGCTTGAAGGCTGCAATACTTAATTTGCTTCCCAAAATACAAAGATCATATTTAATCCAGGGATCAAAAAAAAAGGGTAGTTTTCATGACACTACCTAAGTGACCTCTCTGCCTAGGAATGAGATCCCAGAGAAGATGGACTTCTTAAATCCTTGGGATGTATATAAGCATATTCTCTACTTTTCTTAATTCCCACAGATAGAAGCTGGATTTCAATTTTCACTTTTAGTTTAGTTCTGTAACTCCCTTATTTTCAGTATCTCAATTTATTGGGGGAAAAATCCTAAATGAGTTCAGAGTATTCACGAGACGGCTTCAATTTAATACTTGAATAACTTATAAACATTAAAAAGTGAATAATAAAAAAAAACCAGATTCTAGGATAGCCAAAAGTAAAGTATTTTTATACACATGTAAGCAGAACACATTTACGTGGTCTCAAAAATAAAGGTAAACCACTACTATCTTTAATCTAAAAAAAAAACTTTCAAGCCAACTATATCAATAATCACTTTGAATGTCAATGGTCTAAATGCACCAAGTAAAAGACAGAGATTGCCAGAGTGGATCAAAAAAACAAGACCCAACTATATACTGTCTACAAGAAACTCACTTCAAATACAAAGAAACATACAGATAGACAGTAAATGGATGGAGAAAAATATATCATGCTAACACTAATAAAAAGAAAGCAGGGATAGCTATATTAATTTTCACACAGAGCAGACCAAAGCAAGGAAAGTTATCAAGGACAAAGAAAGGCATCACATAATGATAAAGAGGTCAATTCTCCATGAAGACATAACAATCCTTAAGGTGTATGCATCTACCAACAGAGCGTCAAAATACGTGAGGCAAAAACTCATATTACTTTAAGGAGAAGTTGATGGACCCATTATCATAGTCGAAGACTTCAACACCCCTGTATAAGAAATGAACAGATCCAGCAGACAAAAAATCATTAAGAACATAGTTGCACTTAATAACACCATCAATCAACTAGACATAATGGACATCTATAGACTACTTCATCCAATAATAGCAGAATACACCTTTTTCTTAAGTTCATATGGAATATTCACCAAGATAGACCACATTTTGGGTCATAAAACGCATCTTAAAAATTTAAAAAAGCAGAAATCATACAATGTCTGTGGCTCACACTACAATGTAATTAAACTAAAAATGAGTAACAGAAAGAAAGTTGGAAAATCCTAAATTTCTAGAGAATATACAACACACTTCTAAATAACACATGGGTCAAAGAAGAAATCTCAAGAGAAATTAAAAATTGTTTGGAACTAAATGAAGACACCTAATCAAAATTTGTGGGCTGTAGTGAAAGCAGTACTTAGAGGCAAACATAGCATTGAATCCATATATTTAGAAAGAAGACCTAAAATCAGTAATCGAAGTTTCCACCTTGGGAACTAGAAGAAGAAGAGCAAAATAAATCCAAAGTAAGCAAAAGAAAAGAAACAATAAAAACTAGATAAGAAATCAGTGAAATTGAAAATAGGAAATCAATGGAGGAAATCATTGAAAACAAAAGCTGGTTCTTAGGAAAGATCAATAAAATCGACAAGTTTCTAGCCAGGCTAATTAAGAAAAAAAACAGAGAAGACACAAATTACTAATACCAGAAATCAAACAGAGATCATCACTATAGATCCTATGGAAATTAAAAGGATGATAAAGGAGTACTATGAACAACCCTATGCCTGCAAATTTGATAATTTCAATGAAATGAAGCAATTCCTTCAAAGATAGAATCTGCTAAAACTCACACAAGAAACAGAATATCTGAATAGGTTTATATCTATTAAAGAAATTGAATTAATAATTAATAACCTTCCAAAACAGAAAGCACTAGATGCATACAGGTTCACTAGTGAATTCTACCAAACATTTAAGGAAGAAATTATACCAATTCTCTACAATCTGTTTCAGAGAATATAAACAAAGGGAATATTTCCTAACTCATTCTATGAAGCCAGAATTACCCTAATATCAAAACCACAAAGAGACATTACAAAAAAAAAAAGAAGAAACAAAAGAAAACTACAGGCCAGTAACTCACTAACACAGATGTAAAAATCCTCAACAAAATACTAGCAAATTGAATCCAACAATGTATAAAAAAATTATACACCATGACCAAGTAGAATTTATACCAAGATGCAAGACTGGTTCAATATTCAAAAATCAACTGATGCAATCCATCACAATCTATAGGCTAAAGAAGAAAAATCATATGACCATACAAATAGATGTAGAAAAAGCATTTGACAATATCCAACATCTATTCATGATAAAAACTTTCAGTAAGCTGGGAGTAAAGAACTTCCTCAACTTTTATCAATATCTTCAAAAAACCCACAGCTAACATCACACTTAATGGTGAGAAACTCAAAGCTTTCTCACTAAGAAACTAGGTTTTCAAAATTGTACTGGAAGTCTTAGCAAATGTAATAAGGCAAAAAAAGAAAAAGAAAAAGTATACATACTGAGAACAGACATAAAACTGTCTTTGTTCACAGATGACATGATTGTCTATGTACAAAATCTGAAAGAATCAACAAAGAAGCTCCTGGAACTAATAAGCCATTAGATCAAGATCGCAGGATATAAGTTTAAGATAAAGTCAACTACTTTCCTATATGCCAAAAATATACAAGTGAAATATGAAATGAAAAACACAATACCATTTACATTAGCACCCCCAAAATGTAATACTTAGGTATAAACCTCACAAAATATGAATAAGACTTATTTGAGAAAAACTACAAAACTCTAAATGAAGATATATTCCATAGTCATGGATAGGAAGAATCAATACTGTCAAGATGTCAGTTCTTCTCAACCTGATCTATAGATTCAATGCATCCCAAACAAAATGCCAGGAATGAATTCATGAATATTGACAAACTGATTCTAAACTTTACAGGGAGAGGCAAAAGACCCCCGAACAGCTAACACAATATTAAAGAAGAACAAATTTGGAGGATTGATGCTACCTGACTTCAAGACTTACTACAAAGCTACAACAAGCAAGACACTGAGGTATCAACGAAATAGACAAATACATCAATGGAACAAAATAAAGAGCCCAGGAACAGACCTCCATAAATATAGTCAACTGATCATGGACAAAGCAGCAAAGGCAGTACAATGGAGTAAACTTTTTCCAACAAAAGTTGATACAAGAAATGAACACCCACATGCAAAAAAAATGAATCTAGACACAGACCTTTCACTGATCACAAAAATCAATTCAAAATGGACCACAGATCTACATGTAAAATGCAAAACTATAAAACTTCAAGATGATAACACAGGAGAATATCTAGATGTCCTTGAATTTGGCAATGACTTTTTAGATACAACATCAAAAGTATGATCCATAAAAGTAAGAACTGATAAACTGGACTTTATTAAAATTAAAAATTCTGCTAAGGAAACTGTCAAGAGAATAAAAAGGCCAAAGACTAGGAAAGAATATTTGCAGAAGACACATCTGATAAAGGACTGTTATCCAAAAATACAAAGAACTCTTAAAATTCAACAAGAAAACGAACACCACAATTAAAAAAACAGGGCAAAGACCTTAACAGACACCTCACCAAAGATATATAGAAGCCAAACAAACATATGAAAAGATGCTCTACATCATGTCATCAGGGAAATGTAAATTAAAACAACTAGATATCACTACACACTTTATTAGAATGCCCCAAATCCAGGACACTAACACCAAATACTGGTGAAAATGTGGAGCAACAGGAACTCTCATTCATTGCTGATGAGAATGCTAAATGGTATAGCCACTTTGGAAGACAATTTGATGAGTTCTTAGAAAACTAAACATACCCTTAACATATGACCCAACAATTGTGCTCCTTGGTATTTACCCAAAGGAGCCGAAAACGTATGTCCACATAAAAACCTGTATACAGATGTTTATTGCACCTTTATTCAGAACTGGCAAAACCTGGAAGCAACCAAGATGCCCTGCAGTAGGTGAATGGATAAAGAAACTGTGATACAACATGCAATGGAAGATTATTCAGCACTAACAAGAAACAAGCTATCAAGTCATGAAAACATATGGAGATAAATACATATTACTAACTGAAAGAAGCCAGTCTCAAAATACATACTGTATGATTCCAACTACATGAGATTCTGGAAAAGGCAAAACTATAGACACAGTAAAAAGATCAGTGGTTGCTGGGGGTTGGGGGAGGAAGGGAAAGGATGAATAGGTGGAGCACAACGGATTCTTAGTGTAGTGAAACTACTTTGTATGATACTATAATGCTGGAAACATGTTGTTATATATTTGTCCAAAAAAACCCTAGAATGCACAACACCAAGTTGAACTCTAATATAATAAACTATGGACTTTGGGTACAATGTGTCAATACAGCTTCATCAACTGCAACAAATACACCACTCTGGTGGGGAATACTGATAATGGAAGAGGCTGTGCATGTGTAGGTGCAGTGGGTATATGGGCAATCTTTGTACCAGCCAATCAATTGTGCTGTGAATCAAAATCTTCTCTAAAAATAGTCTATTAAAAAAATTTTAATGGTATCTGTACTCATGTATAATGTCCTTATGCCACAAAGGAGTTTAATGAAATTAAACTGAATAGTTTGTCTTTTCTTTTTAAAATCGAGGTATACCTGACATAAAATTACATTAATTTCAGGTGTACAACCTAATGATTCGACATTGGTATATACTGCAAAGTGATCACCACAATAAATTTAGTTAACATCTGTCCTCACACATAGTTAAAATTTTTTTTTCTTATGATGAGGACTTTTAAGATTTACTCTCTTAGCAACTTTCAAATAAGCAATTCAGTAGTATTAACTATAGTTACCAAGCTGTACTTCACATCCCCATGACTTATTTTATAACTGGAAGTTTGCTTTGGACCCCCTTTGCCCATTTTGCTTACCTCCCCATCCCCTAACCCCTGGCAATCAACAAGCTGTTCTCTGTATCTATCAGCTTAGTTGTTTTAATTTTAGGCTTTTTTTTTCCATTCCACATATAAATGAGATCATACACTATTTGCCTTTCTCTGACTATTTCTCTTACCATAATGCCCTCAAGGTCCATCTACATTGTTGCAAATGACAAGATTTCATTCATTTTTATGGCTGAATACTATTCCACTGTATATATACCACATCTTCTTTATCCATTCACCCACTGACGGACACTTAGGTTGTTTCCATATCTTGGCTATTGTAAATAATGCTGTTAACAAACATGGAGGTGAATATATCTTCTCAAGTTAGTACTTTTGTTTTCTTTGGATAAATATCCAGAGGTAGAATTACTGGACCATATTGTAGTTTTATTTTTAATTTTTTGAGGAACCTCCATACTGTTTTCCATAATGTCTGTACCAATTTACATTCCCAACAACAGTGCACAAAGGTTCCCTTTTCACCTCATCCTCACCAACATTTGTTATTTCTTATCTTTTTGACAATAGAAATTCTAGCAGGTGTGAGGTGATAACTCCTTGTGGTTTTGATTTGCCTCTCCCTGATGATTAGTGATGTTGAGCATGTTTTCATGTACCTGTTGGCCATACGTATACCTACTTTGGAAAAATGTCTATTCAGATCCTCTGTCCATTTGTTAATCAGATTGTTCATTTTTTTGGCTTTTGAGTTATAAGAGTTCTTTATATATTTTGGGTATTAACCTGTTATCACATATATGATTTGCAAATATTTTCTCCCATTCAGTAGGTTACTTTTCCATTTTGTTGATGATTTCTTTTGCTGTGCAGAAGCTTTTTAGATTGACACAGGCCCACTTGTTTATTTTTGCTTTTGTTGCCTTTGCTTTTGAAGTCAGATCCAAAAAAATAACTGCCAAGACTGATGTCAAGGAGCATGCCACCTAAGTTTTCTTCTAGGAGTTTTAAGGTTTTAGGTCTTACAATTCAAGTCTTTAACCCACTTTGAGTTAATTTTTGTTTATGGTGTAAGAGAGAAGTCCACTTTCACTTTTCCACATGTGGCCGTCCAGTGTTCCCAGCACCATTTGTTGAAAAGACTGTCCTTTCCTCATTGTATATTCTTGGTTCTTTTGTCATAAGTTGACTATATATGCATAGGTTTATTACTGGACTTTATATTCTGTTCCAGTGATCTATGTGTCTGCTTTTATGCCAATACCATACTGTTTTGAATACTACAGCTTTGTAATAGAGTTTGAAATCAGGGAGCATGATGCCTCCAGCTTTGTTTTTCTTTCTCAAGATTGCTTTGGCCACTCAGGGTCTTTTATGGTTCCATACAAATTCTAGGATTTTTTTTTTCATTTCTGTAAAAAATGCCATTGGAAATTTCATAGGGATTGCATTGAATCTGTAGATTACTTTGGGTAGTATGGACATTTTGAGAGTATTAATTCTTCCAATTCATGAGCACAGAATATCCTTCCATCTATTTGTATCTTCTTCAATTTCTTTCATCAATGTCTTATAGTTTTCAGTGTACAGGTCTTTCACCTCCTTGATTAAATTTGTTCCTAGGTATTCTATTCTTTTTGATGCAGTTGTAAATAGGACTGTTAATTTCTCATTCTAATAGTTCATAATTAGTGTACAGAAATGCAACAGATTTTTGTACAACTTGACTGAATTCATTGATTAGTTCCAACAGTTTTTTGGTGGAGTCTTTAGGGTTTGTATACATAATGTCATGTCATCTGCAAATAGTGACAGTTTTACTATTTGGGTCAATGAAGAATTACTGCAAATAGTGCCAGTTTTACTACTGAGTGAACAAGGAAATCAAAAAGAAATTTAAAAATACCTTGAGACAAATGAAATTGAAAATACAACATACAAAATTCATGGAATGCAGAAAAAGCAGTTCAAAGAGGGAAGAGCATAGCAATGCCTGCCTGCCTCAAGAAAGAAGAAACATCACAAATAAACAACCTAACTTTAGATCTCAAGAACCTAGAAAAAAGAAGAAAAAGCCCAAGTTAGTAAAAAGAAATAACAAAGATCAGCGAAGAAATAAATGAAATAGAGGCTAAAAGACAACAGTAAAGATCAATGAAACTAAGAGCTGATTCTTTGAAAAGATAAACAAAATTGACACACTTTAGGACTCACCAAGAAAGAAAAGAGAGGTCTCAAATAAAATCAGAAATGAAAGAGGAGATGTTACAACTGATACCACAGAAATACCAAAGATCACGAGAGTACAAACTATTACACACTAACGAACTATGCAACCTAGAAGAAATGGATAAAGAAACATACAACCTTCAAACATGGAATCATCAAGAAACAGAAAATCTGAATAGACCAATTACTTGTAAGAGATTGAATCAGTAATCAAAAACCTCCCAACAAACTAAAGTCCAGGACCAGATAGCTTCACTGGTGAATTCTACCAAACATTCAAACAAGAATTAATACCAATCCTTCTGAAACTCTTCTAAAAATAAAAGAGAAAGAAACACTTCCAAACTCATTTTAGGAGGCCAGCATCACCCTGACACCAAAACCAGATAAGGATGTCACAAGAAAAGAAAATTACAGGCCAATATCCCTAAGATACATACATGCAAAACTCCTCAACAAAATATTAGCAAACTGAATTGAACACCATATTAAAAGGATCATACACTATGATCAAGTGGGATTCACCTGAAAAATGCTAAGGATGGCTCAACCATAAATCAATGTGATACACCACACTAACAAAATGAAAGATAAAAAATCACATGATCATCTAAATAGATGCAGAAAAAGCACTTGACAAATTCAACATCCATTTTTGATAAAAACTCTCAACAAAGTGGGTATAGAGGGATCGTACCTCAACATAATAAAGGCCATGTATGACAAGCCTAGAGCTAGCATTGTACTCAACAGTAAAAAGCTGAAAGCTTTTCCTCTAAGATCAGAAACAAGACAAGGATGCCCACTCCTGCCACTTCTACACAACGTAGTACTGGAAGCTCTAGCTGGAGCAATTAGGTAAGAAAAACAAATAAAAGATATCCAAGTTGGAAACAGTTTGTCTTAATCATTCCACCAACCATTCAGAATTATTTTTCAAGGAAAAGTCCAAAAACGTAAAGGAAGAAATATAAATAATACCCTCCTAAATGCCTAACACAGCAAATGGAAGTATTTTCTAAGGTATCATATAATTTGCCTATTACGATTCTGGTACATAAAGTGTTTGCAGTAGGCAGAATAATGCCATGCCCTTTCCCCTACAAGGATGTCCATGCTCTAATTCTCCAAAGCCTGAGACTATGTTACTTCACATGGCAAAAGGTGACTAAGGTTAAGAGGAAATTATCCTGGGTTGTCCAAATGTAACCAATTTAATCACCTTAGTTTTTGAGAGTGGAAGCAAAAGGCAGAAGAAAAGGTTAGAGAGATGACAGCATGAGAATGATCTGACATCCCATGCTGGTTCTGAGATATAGGGGACAATGTGTAAGGACCTAGAGAGGCGTCTAAGAGCTAAGGCCAGGCCTCACCTAATAGACAGCAAGGAAACAGACTTAAATCACATTGAATTAAATTCTTCCAACACAACTCCTTGAGTGAGCAAGGGAACAGGTCTTCCCCTAGAGCCTCCAAGGAGGAGCTCCTGTTGATATCCTGATTTCTGCCTGCTGAGACCTGTGTCAGCTTTCTGATCTACAGAACTTTAAGATAATAAATTTGTGTTGTTTTAAGATACTAAGTTTGTGGTAATTGTAACAGTATTGACGAATTCAGTGTTGTAGTATATAGTTAAGTAGATTTAAAATTAAACCATGACTATTTTATTTTCCGTAATGAAAAAAATTATCTTCATTTTATCTCTGGTCTACCCCCCTAGATTACCAAGTATACAGTTGAAGACTAATTCATAATATACTACTTCTTTGAGAATTTTTTAGCAAATATACTGATTTAAAGCCTAGAGAATTTAAAACTCACTAGTAGATAGTCAAACAATACAACTAATTTATTTATTTGAAAAAAAATAGAGATTCTTACCAAAGTATTTTGGGCATTTTAAGCAGAACTCTTTCAAAAAGGCATTTGCTTTCAAATCAAATGTTCTAAGCTCAATTTCTGTGCCCAATCCTAAGACATCAATTTCTACCACAGGCAGTTCACAATCTCCAACAAGGTGACAAAACTGAATCAAAACCTGGAGAAGAAAAAAAAAAGAAACCACCACTACGTAAGAAAAAAAACTGTTTATGTAGATGGTAGTTATATATGGATATATGAGGTATACATATGATATAAATGATATGTATTAAAATTTAGGAGAGATTTTTATATGCACACACACATACAACTTCACACACAGTACAATTATTTTCAATAAATATGTATTGAATAAACACAATATATCATCTAAATGCCTAATTAAAACAGTTCTTCAGAGTTATTTTTCATCTATTTTTCTGTTTTGTCTATACCTATATTATGTGTAGCACCTGAGGGTGGTGGTAGTACAAGTAATAAAACCTGGTGTATCACCTCCTACCTCTCCATCAAATACTCATATTTAAAAACAAAAACTCATGGAAGTTCTGTAAATTAAGAAGTTAAATGTTCAAGATCGTTGGCAAAGTCCAGGGAGATGGATTGAAAAATACAGCCTTCAACATCATAATTAAGGGAAATAATCTTCAAAGAAAGAGAAAGAAGAATCACACAGCAATATCTGGATTCACGTTTAAACAGGATAAAAACAACAGTGCCTATTAGTAATGAGACTATATAAATAAGCTGTGAATAGCAGAAATGTCCAACAGTTTAAATCAGCAACATTAATTTTACCACTGTACATACCTCTGGCACCTCAAATCTTATTTTATACTGAGTCATATTTTTTGAACAAGTCGTCTTTGGAAGCTTTTTCTGTTGATAACTTTTAACTGTAGTTGGAGGTTGAAGAGGTTCCTCCAAGGGACTACACGGTGCATCAAAAAATTCTTCCTCAGAATCTACATATCATAGAATATCGTTTAAGTAGATAATTAAAATGATTACTTTAATAACATTTTAATAATTTTTTTGAAATAAATATGAACACTAAAACACTAAGTCTATTTCAAATATCAAACATAAAGATGAGAAAATAAATAGAAAAGAATAAAGAGATTCTATCTGAGCAAATAACATTCTGGATGACAAAAAAGTGTAGAAAAGTACAAGATGCAATTGTCAGCTTAATGAACATCATCTTTTAAAATCATTAGTCTATCTAAAAATTGCTAAAGAAAATTTTATAGCAAATGTCAATGCCAACAATTACATCCACCATCCATACTCAAAGGAACACACTAACATGCTCACTCTACCTGGAAAGCAAAACAGGACTTAGTTACAAACTCCGCAATATTAAAAGCAGAAAGCAGTCCTTGGAGTTTGAATGAAGAAACTGAGATTTAGTATCAGTTTCTAGAAAATAAATTTTCAGAATTTGCTATTAGAAAGGATCCAGAAACTAGTAAAACCACTAAAAGAAGGTTTAAAGCAAACTAAAACCATCTGAAGTATATCCCTAATGCCCTAAGATCGAATTTAAGGTAGATGATCTCGCAAACAAAACCTCTTAGCCCACCTCCGCTCCCTGATCACCACACACGAAGGAAAAGCTTCCCTAGAAAACCAAGTATCCACATGGTAATTTCTGTGATTTAACATTTAACAATTTTAAAAGTCTTAAAAGTAAAGAAATACATTTATTTTTTCTTTCCAGTGTGGAGAAGAGAAAGCAGATATTTGAAATCAAAATATTTAGCAGTTTTCATGTGTGAATGTAGGAATTAAAGCTTGATTTTTTCCATTAATAACAAAAAAGGAAAATATAAAAAGTTAAAAAAAATTTTTTTTACCATAACCAAATTCTCCAAATGGCTGACATTTAATAATACATTAAATGTAAAAGTAAAAGTAACACATTATAAATTGGACATCTACAAAGTTTCATGGGGTCTATTGGCTCACAGCAGGATAAAGATGATTAACTTACTAGCAGTCCTTGTGATTATGAGTTCAACTTTTATATATCAAAAAATCCCAGCACAAAAGCAACTTTAAGAAACATCCAAATTATGTTGTTTTAAAGGAATTTTAGTAAAAATTTACAAATATCTGCTACTGTCTGAAATTTTTATATGGTCTCAAAATGAAAATTATTTTCATAATATATTTATAATAAGGAAAATTTCCTAAAGTAGTTTCATTTTACCATCTTCAACACATGGAATTTCCAAGACAGGAAACATTTTCTGTGAAATCTGTGATGTTCCCAAAGAAACGGATCTTTGCATCTGAAAGAAAGGAAGTCACTGTCAATTAGCACAAAGATTTTTATTGGAAATTCTATAACAATTTTGACCAAAACAAACAAAAACCTTAATTTGAATTAACTGAGAAAAAATCCAATCTTAGATTTAGACTAGAAATTTAAATTAGAAAAGTAAACTGTAAAATGTAGATTTAAAGAAGTGGTTTCACAATTTCAAGACAACATAAATTGTGGAACTGTTATAATAATTTCCTTGTTGATAGGCTTTGAGTAGGAAGAGATCTGAAATCCATCTTAACTCAATGTCTTACTAAATAACGAAGCCACCTCCAGGACATCCATGAGAAACAACCAAAGGTTCAACATTTAAAGCTTCCAGAGTAAAGGATCTTGTAGTTTTATTTTTAATTTTTTAAAGATATTTTAGTAAATTCACTTTTTTACTGTTTTGGGAAATACAGCATACAAAAAATACATAATACAGTTAAGAAAGTAATGACAAAAGCCACTCCTCAATCTTTCACCCAGGCCAAGAAACAAAACAATGCGATACCCTTATCTAGAAGCATTTATGCACTCCTCTTTGATCACAATCCTTATACCTGATCATATTCTTGATTTTATTTACTTGTTTTTAACCTCCTATGAATGATTCTCTAGATAATACATTGTTAACCTCTGTTTCTTTCTAAACTGTAGAAAAAGGCAATGTGTCATGTGTTTTCCTGTGACATTCTTCTAGGAAACAAGCTTTAAATTTTACCCATATTGATCACTCATTCTCACTGCTATACTGTATTGCAATGATGAATAAACCACTACTTATTTGTCCACTACATTGTTGGTAAATATTCATATTGTGTATAGATTTTTGCTTTTGCTCACAGTGCCACGATAAGCATCCTTGAACACACCTCCAGGTACTCATACGCAAGATTTTCCATGGTGTATATATCAAAGAGTGGAAATACATATGTTCACCTTACTAAGTACTATCAAACTGTTTCTACACGTGGTCGCAACACATTACACTAATGTCAACAGATTAGAGTTGCTATGGCTCCATATCCTCACGAATGCTTAGTGTTTACAGATATCTTAAATTTTGTCACTCTTGCTAGAAATTTCACCTTAGTTTTAAGGAGAATTTCACAAATGTGTAATAACTACACGTCACATCATAGGTTCATGGGTTGTGTGTGTCCTTCTCTAAATCCTGTCCATTTTGGGAAAACATTTTTATTGAAATATAACCTACTACACAAAGTAAGTATAAACTTCAATAAATTTTCAAGAACAAAACATATTCATGCACCCAAAATCCACATCCAGGAATAGAACATTACCAGCAACTCAGAAGCCTCTCTCACGCTCCTCACAATCATCAGGCAAAACCCCCAAAAGTAACAACTATGCTGGCCTAATTTCAATTTTTAATGTTCTGAAATTTTTTATGTCTACATTTCTGAAAGAATGGGTTCTTTTGCACCTTGCTGACGAGTAATAAAATCTAACACCTTTTCACATGTCTGCTCATTTCTTATTGGGCTCTTGGTCACCTTAAATATTTTAGATAAAGTTTCCTGTAAATTATATGTGTTACAAATATTTTTCCCAATTGGATGGCTTGCCTTTTGCATTCTTAAGTGTCTTTAAAAACGCAGAAAATTTTCATTTTCATGAAGTGTAATTTATTTTTCTTCTATATTTGTGCTTTTTTGTCCCAAGATCTCTCTCCCTACCACAAGTACTCAAAGATTTTCTATTATGTATTTATTTTGTTAAAGAGCATTTACACTTAGGTCTCTGTTCCATTTCAAGTTAAATTCTGTGTATGGCAAGAGGTACGGGTTGATGTTCATTTTTTTCCCCCACATGGAAATTTAGTTATTTCAGAACCATTTGTTGAAAGGACTATCCTTCCCCCACTTAGTTGGGTCGACACCCTTGTAAGAAATCAAATATATATTAACTATATATTCTACTGTGGATTTATTTCTTAACTCTTTTCTGATTTATAGATCTATATGTCTATTCTTATGTCAGTACATCACTTCCTTGAATAAAGCAGCCTCTAAAATAAACTCTGAAATCAAGATTTAGAAATCTTTCAACATTATTCTTATCCAAAATTTTCTGGTAATATGTATCCTTTGCACTTCCATATATACTTTATAATAAACTTGTCAATTTTTAGAAGAAAAATCTGGTATTTTGATTGCAATAGTGAGAAATCTACCAAGTTTGGAGAGAATCGCCATCTTGACAAAGTCAGTCCTCCAATCTTTGACTATGTATATCATCATTTAGGTCTTCTTTAATTTTTTTCAGAAACGTTTTGAAGTTTTAGGTATACAAGTCTTAATACTTCTCTTGTTAAGTTTTTCCTAAGTATTTAACATTTTTAATGCTATTATGAATGGAATATTTTTCTTAATTTCATTTAGGGAAACAACTAGTTATTTACATTGATAATGTTTCCTGTAACCTTGCTAAATTTGTTTACTGTAACTAGTGGTATTTATACATTCCTTAGAGCTTTCTGAATAAATGATCACGTCATCTGCAATAAAAATAGTTTTACTTTTTCTCTTCCATTTCATCTTTATTTTTCTTGGCTTACTGCATAGGCTAGAACCTCCATATGAATTTCAATAGAGGTGGTGAGAAAAGGTATTCTTGCAATATTCTTGATCTCACAGGGAAAGAATTCAGTCTTTCAAAGTAGGTATGATACTAGATATAGGTTTATCCAAGATGTCCTCTACCAGATTGAAGAGGCTCCTTTTTATTTCCATTTTAAGAGTTTTTATCACAAATCATTGTTGGGTTCTGTCAACATTTTTTCCTCTTCTACTGAGATGATCATATACTTTTCCTCCTTTACTCTGTGAATATGCCTAACAACATTGATTAGTGAACCATTTTTGCTTCCCTAGGGTAAATGCTTTTGATCACAGTGTATTATACTTTTTAAATATCATACTATTTTGGCTCTAATATTTGTTGAGGATTTTTGCATCTGTGTTAATGAACATATAGGTCTGTAGTTTTCTTTCCTCATAATTCCTTTCTCTGGTTATAATAGCAGGATACTGCATGCAAAGAAGTAAGAAAGTATGGTGCATACACAGAAGAAATTAGCAGAAACAGTTCAGGAGGAAGCACAGGCACTGGACTTATTGAAAGAAAATTTCAAATAAACTTAATATGCTCAGACAGCTAAAAAGAACCATGGAGAAAGAGCTAAAGAAAAGTAGAAGAATAATGTCACAAATATAAAATATCAATAAGGAGATATAAATTAGAAAAAGAAATACAACAAATTCTAGCCCTGAACAGTATAACTGAGAATAATTAGAGAATTTCAATTGAAGATTTGAGCTAGCAGAAGAATCAGTGGACATGAAGATAGGTCAACCAAAATTTTCAAAAAGAAAAGAGTAAAGAAAGGTGAACACAATCTAAGGGATCTGTGGGACACCATCAAGTGAATCAATATACACATTATGAGAATTCCAGAAGAAGAGAAGGAGAAAGGGGCAGAAAGAATACCTGAAAAAATAATAGCCGAAAGTATCCCCCGACTGGATGAAAGATACAAATCTAATAACCTCAAGAAGTTCAATGAACTCAAAGTAACATACACTCAAAGAGAGCCACACCAAAACATGCTGTAATCAAACTGCTGAAAGATAGAGAGAAACTTGAAAGCAACGAGAGAAGCTAGTCACCACATACTAAAAATCCTCAATAAATTAACAGCTAATTTCTCATCAGAAATTATGGGGGTCAAATGGTAATAGAATAACATATTTAAAGTGCTGAAAGAAAAAAAAAGTCAACCAAGAATTCTGTATCTGGCAAGTACATTAAAACAGAAGAAAAATTTCAAATCAATAACCTCATTTTCTACCTCAAGGAGCTAGAAAATGAAGATCAAAATTAGCCAAAAGCTAGCAAAGGTAAAGAAATATAAAGATTACAGCAGAGACAAATGATAGTGAACAGAAAAATAGAGAATTAATAAAACCAAAAGTTAATTGTTGTAAAAGATCAACAAAACTGAAAAAACTTCAGCTAGACTAAGATCAAACAAGGGGCATCAGTAACTAAAATTAGAAATCAAATTGAAGTCATTACTATCAACCTTACAGAAATAAAAAGAATTATATAGAAAACTATGAATAACCGGAGGCCAACAAGTAGCATAACCTAGATGAAGTGGACAAATTCTTAGAAAGACATGGATTATCCAAACTGACTCAAGAAGAAACGGAAAATCTGAAGAGACTTACAACAAGAGATTGAATGAGTAATCAAAATCCTCTCAAGAAAGAAAAGTCAGAAGAATTCACTGGGGAATTTTACCAACATTTAAAGAAGAAATAAAACCTTCCTTCTCAAACTCTTGAAAAAACAGAAGCGAGAACACTCCAATTCAGTCTCTTAGTTCCGATAACAAAGTCAGACAAATACACAACAAGAAAACTATAAACTAATATAACTTAGGAATATAGATGCAAAAATCCTCACCAAAATACTAGCAACCAAAACCAACAGCCTATTAAAAGGGTTATACATCATAACCAAGCAAAATCTATCCTAGGAAAGCAAGAGTGATTCAACGTAGTAAAGAAATCATTGGGGCCGGTCCTGTGGTGTAGTGGTTCAGTTCAGTGTGCTCCGCTTTGGTGGTCTGGATTTGTGGGTTCAGATCCTGGGTATGGACCTATTCCACTCATCAGCCAAGCTGTGGCGGTGACCCAAATATAAGAAAGTGGAGGAAGACTGGCTCAGATATTAGCTCAGGGCTAATCTTCCCAAGCAAAAAAAACAAAAGGGAAGATTGGCAACAGATGTTATCTCAGAGCTAGTCTTCCTTAGCAAAAAAAAAAATATATATTATAAAACACCATATTAATGGAATGAAACAGAAAAGCCCACATGATCATCTCAACTGAGGCAGAAAAAGCATTTGACGAAATTCACCACCATTTCATGATAAAAACACACAATAATGCAGACATAGAAGGAAACGTCCTCAACACAATAATGAGCATTTACGAAAAACTCAAAGTGAACATCACACTCAATGGTGCAAGACTGAAAGCTTTCCCCCAAGGAACAGAAAAAAGACAAGGATGCTCTCTTTCACCACCACTATTCAATACTGTACTGAAATTCTAGCCAGATCAATTACTCAAGGAAAAATAATAAAGGCATCCAAATTGCAAAGATGGAAAACTGTATCTATTCTCAGATGACATAATCCTACACAAAGAAAATCCCACAATCGACAAAAACAAAACAAAAATTAATAATGCTAAAAAATTAATTCAGCAAAGCTATAGGGTACCAGATCAACATACAAATCAGTTGTGTTTTGATGCACCAGCAATGAACAATCCAAAACAGAAAATGAGGAAATAGCTTCCTTTACAATAGCATCAAAAAGAATAAACTAGGACAAATATTAAGCAAAGAAGTGAAAATCCTATACACCAAAAGCTACAACAGATTTCTGAAAGAAATGAAAGAAGATCTGAGTAATGGGAAAGATATCATCTGTGTTCATGGATTGGGACACCTAATATTTTTAACACGGCAGTACTATCAAAAGTGATCTGCAGATTCAACGTAATCTCAATCAAAATGCCAACTGCACTTTTTGCAGAAATGGACAAGCCAATCCACAAATTCATAGGAAATTGCAAGGAGCCTGAAAAACTAAAACAATCACGATAAAGAAAGGCAAAATCAGGGGCTGGCCCTGTATCTGAGTGGTTAAGTTCGCACACTCCACTTCAGCAGACGAGTGTTTTGCCAGTTTGGATCCTGGGTGCAGACCAAGCACTGCTCAACAAGCCATGCTGAGGTAGTGTCCCACATAGTCAACTAGAAGGACCTACAACTAGAATATACAAGTATGTACTTGGGGGTTTTAGGGAGAGGAAGAAAAAAAAGAAGAAGATTGGCAACAGATGTTAGCTCAGGGGGCCAATCTTTAAAAAAAAAGAAGGGCAAAATCAGAGGACTCATATTTACCAATATCAAAGTTACTAAAAAGCTACAGTGACCAAAACAGTATGGTATTGACATGAGGATAGACACATTTATTGGCCAATGAAATAGAATTGAGAGTTTATAAATAAATCTATACAACTATGGCCAACTATTTTTGACAATGGTGCCAAATCCACTCAATGGGGAAAGAACAGTCTCTTCAACAAATGATGTGGAGATAAGTGCATTTCAACATGAAAAGAATGCCTTTGGTACCCTACATCACAATGTATTAAAATATTAAGTAAAGGGGCCAGCCGTGTGGCTGAGTGGTTAAGTTCGTGTGCTCCGCTTTGGCGGACCAGGGTTTCACCTGGGCGCGGACATGGCACCGCTCATCAGGCCATGTTGAGGGGGCATCCCACATGCCACAATTAGAAAGACCCACAACTAAAGTAAACAACTATGTACTGGGAGGATTTGGGGAGAAAAAGCAACAAAGAAAAAAAAAGATTGGCAACAGTTGTTAGTTCAGGTGCCAAAAAAAAAATTAAGTCAAAATGGATCAAGAATCTAAACACAAGAGCTAAAAACATGAAAGCATAGAAGAAAAGAGGGATATTTATCCCTCATGATCTTGGATTTGGAAATGGATTCTTAGACATGATACAAAGGAACAAAAGGAAATGAGAACAAAAGAGAAAAATTAGAAAAACTGGACTTCAAAATTAAAAACTCTTGTACATCCCATAGACAGGAGACAACCCACAGAACAGGAGAAAATGTTAGCAATCACATATCTTATAAGAGTGATTATGCAGAAAATATAAAGGACTTATAACTCAACAAAAAAAAAAAACTCCAATTCAAATATGGAGAAGTTGCTGAAGAGAAATTGCACCAAACAAGATTTTAAAAAGTGGCCAATAGGGGGCCAGACCAGTGGCGCAGCAGTTAAATTTGCACATTCTGCTTCTGTGGCCCAGGGTTCGCTGGTTCAGAACCCAGGTGTGGACATGGCCCTGCTTGGCAAGCCATGCTGTGGCAGGCGTCCCACATATAAACTGGAGGAAGATGGGCACGGATGTTAGCTCAAGGTCAGTCTTCCTCAGCAAAAAAGAGGAGGATTGGCAGCAGATGTTAGCTCAGGGCTAATCTTCCTCAAAAAAAAAAAAAAAAAAATGTGGCCAGCAAGCATTTGAAAAGATGCTCAACATCATTAGTTGTTAGTGAAATGCAAATGAGAACCACAATTAGATATTCCTTCACATCCTCTAGGATGGTTATAATCAAAATAAGGGAAAATAACAACTGTTGGTGAGAATGTTGAGAATTTGGAACCTTTGTACATTGCTAGTGGGAATGTAAAATTATCCAGCTGCTGTGGAAAACAGTTAAGCGGTCTCTCCAGTCTTGCGGTTTTATGTTAAACATAGAATTATTATATGACCTAGCAATTCCATTCCCAGGCATGTACCCAAAAGAACTTAAAACGAGGATGCAAACAAACACTCATACTCAAATCACCAAGCTAACAAATGAAAAATCAGATGTCATTTCACATCCTTAAGTTATTGAAAGGAGAATAGGGAAATATTAATAACAACTTTATTTCCATATATTCAACACCTTGGATAAAATGGACAAATTCCTTGACAGACAAAATTTTCTAGGGGCCAGCCCCATGGCTGAGTGGTTAAGTTGGTGCGCTCCATTCAGCAGCCCAGGGTTCACCGGTTTGGATCCAGGGTGCAGAACTACAGACTGCTCATCGAGCCATGTGGTGGTGGCATCCCACAGAGAAAAACTAGAATGACCTACAACTTGGATATTCAACTATTCATTGGAGCTTTGTGTAGGGGAAAAAAAAAGAGGGAGATTGGCAACAGGTGTTAGCTGAGGGCCAATCCTCCCCACAAAAAAAGAAAAGAAAAAAAACAGAACTTAAAAAAAAAATCTTCTGAAACTCATGCAAGAAAAAACTGAAATTTGTAAACAGTCCTGTAAAAATTAAATTCACAGTTTAAAAATCTTTCAATAAAGAAATTCCAAGCACATTTGGCTTTACTGGTAGATTCAGACTCATTTAAGGCAGAAACAGTATCAATTCTATATAAATTCTCTCACAAAATAGAGAAGAAGGAAATACTTTCCAACTCCTTTTATGAAGCTTGCGCTGCCCTGATATCGTAAACAAGACATTACAAAAAATATATATACAGCAATATCTTACATGAATACAAATATAAAACTCATCAATAAAATATTAGCAAATAAGGATGTCATTAACAAATGAGGTTTGTACTGGGAACACAAGGATACTTTAACATTCAAAAATTAATCAATTAATTCATCACACTAACAGAATAAAGAAGAAAACTATACGATCCCAACAGATGCAGAAAAAGTAATACATAAAATGCAACATCTATTCATGATACAAATAAAACTGTCAGCCAACTAGGTATAGAAGACTACCTCTTCAACCTGGGAAATAACCTCTAGGAAAAACCTACAGTTATTATCATACTTAACAAGGTAAAGACTAAATGCACTCTTGCCCCCTAGGTTCTGGGCCTAGCCCAATGAAACTGAGGAGGAGGCTCCACCCTCTGACATTCAAGAAGAGATAGCTTCAGCTCCTTCAGACCTGTGCCCTCTTGGCCCATGTTGGTAGTGGCAGACCTGAGAATCTCAGGATAGCCTTTGGGGTTATTCTTTCAGAAATACATGGGAAGAGAAACAAGGGAAATATAGAACAACTGGAAAACAAGAGATAAAATGGCACTATTAAGCCCTCATATATCAATAAACACTCTAAATGTAAATGGACTGCATTCTCCAATCAAAAGACAGAGTGGCTGGCTGGATTAAAAACAAGACACAACACTTCCTCTAAAGACAAACGCAGGCTCAGAGTGAAGGGATGGAAGACAATACTCCAAGCACATAGCAAGCAAAAGAAAGCAGGTGTTTCCATACTTATATGACAGAGCAGAGTTCAAGATAAAAAAGGCAATGAGAGACAACGAAGGGCAACATATAATAATAAAAGGGACATTCCACCAATGTCTCACCAAAAAAAGGGTAAACATGTGAGGTAACAGATGTGTTAATTAACTAGATGGAGGAAATCCTCCAGTGATTTCTATGTCTATTCTTTTCATCTGTGTCTGTTCTTCCACTGATGACCATACTGTCTTATTTTCTGTATAAGTAAATATATATTTATGCTAAGTCTTTTTTTTAATCTTCTTTAGATGTTAAGGGGCATTCCTGTGACAGTTTTCTGAGTCTGGTTCTCCATCAGCTTTATGCTATGCTGACTGAACCCCTAAGTCCTTTCTGGCTTAATGTATATTGTCTTTTACACTTTTACTGACTTCTTTCCTCTTAAGCTGTTATCAGTTTTGGAAAAAGTGCTTGTGTAACTGTTAGATTCTCTCTTGGTTTTCACTGATGCTCAAGAGGACTTTCTCCCCTATGCTGTGCTTAATCTCTCTATGTAGCAAGAGGGTCTCAAACACATGATCTATGCTAGATCATGTTCCTTTAAAATCAAGTAAATATATAAAAATAGGCAGAGAGTAACTGTGTAATATGTCTTCTTATACTGAGTTTCTTTTATATGCCAAGCCACACATTTGGCAAAGGATTACTATCTAAGGGTATCTATTATTTGTATTCAATACCCAGCACACCTCTAGATTTTTGCATATTTTTGTCTTTAATCCTTTTCACATTCTAATAAGTTAGGTATTATGGTCATTATTTTACTCAGGAAATAAATTCTTAGAGAGGTTAAATATTTTGCCTAAGATCATATAGCTTATAGTATGCTGAGTCAAAGTTGATTTCAGGTTTCTTTTCTTTCTTTCTCTCTTCCTTTCTTTAAACAAATCTACACCCCTACCACCGATGTTCTTTCTGCTATTATCATGCTGCTTTCTGTATAGTTGACTTCCTAATCTGCAGGGACTGTGTTTTCTACTTTTTCCAAGTTTCCTGAGAAAGTTCAGTACAAAAGAGTAGATCTTTACTAAGAGTTTTGATTTAACTTGAAGTGGTTTTACAGTTCAGATCAAAAAAGTTTTTAAACAAAGAATCACCCCTTCATGAATGTTTGTTTGGCTTGTCTCAGAAACAAAGTTTCAGTTACAAGTCTTAAAAGTTTGTTTGTTTCTTTGTTTGTTTTGCTGAGGAAGATCTGCCCTAAGCTAACCTCTGTGCCAATCTTACTCAATTCTGTATGTGGATCACCTGCCACAGCATGGCCACTGATGACTGGTGTACGTGCATGCCCAGGAACGAAACCTGAGCCGCTGAAGCGGTGCGTGCCAAACCTAACCATTAGGCCCACAGGGCTAACCCCCTTAGGTGTTAAAAGTTTTAACACCTAAGTATCTTTTGAAGTTGAACGTCCCTCTTCACTTCCTGCAATAGATGGCTTTTTTTTAAAAAAATTTATTTCAGTTTTGTTGAGGTATAATTGAAAAAACTGTAAAGGATTTAATATGTACATTGTGGTGATTTGATATAGAAACATATTTAAGGTCTACTGTCTTAGAAAATTTAAATTATACAGACAGTATCAACTATAGTCACCATGTTTTACATTAGATCTTCACTGGAGAAGAACAAAGAAGCAGACTCAGCTCAATGGAGAAAGAAAGTCTTTGCTACATATGAAACTGAAACAACTAGAAATACAAATGCAAAAACAGAATGATGACTCATCACATTCACCATATAAAAATTAACACAAGGTAGATCATAGACCTAAATATAAAACCTAAAACTACACAATTTTTAGAATAAAACATAGGAGAAAATCTTTTTGACCTTGTGTTGGGCAATGATTTCAGGGATACAACAGAAAAAGCTTCACTCATAAAAGAAAATACTGATAAATTGGATTTCATCAAAATTTAAAACCTCCAGTCTTCAAAAGAGACTGTTAACAGAATAAAAAGCTCAGTAACAGACCATGAAAAAATACAGCAAAAAACTAGTGTCTTAAGGGTAATGGTACATGTCAGCAACTTACTCTCAAATAGTTTGAGGAAAAAAGTTCTTTACACTATTTTTACAACTTTTCTACAAGTTTGAAATTATTTCAAAAGAAAAAACGTTAAACACAAAAAGAGAAACCAGAATTTAAAATCAGAGAGTGGATATTTTCTTTTTGAAATTCTCTTGATAAGAGATAAGGTATATAATACAAAACAGAAATCAGCAAGTAAAAATCTAATAACTTTGGCTACATAAAAAGTAAAAGCTTTGGCATGGCGAAAATAAATATATCAGATAAAAAATAAATGGGGAAAAAAATTTTTTGTAAGTGATAAACAGCGATAATTTCCTTAATTGGAATACCATAACCCAACAAAAGACACAAACAGCAGTTTCCAAAAACAGAAATTCAAATACCCAAGAAACTTACAAAACTAAGTCCTATCTTACTCATAAAGAAATGCAAATCAAAACCAGAAGATAACACTTTTTCATTTACTAGAAGAAATTTAACATTTGTTAATATTCAAGACTAATGAGAACAGAGAAACAAACATTCATTTACTGTTGGTGGGACTATAAATTAGTACTCAATTTAGAAAAGAAATTTAGCAAAGTTCATGAAAACATAAAATTCACATACTCTTTTACTCAACAATTCCACTTCAAGGAATTTATCCAGTAGACAAAAATATACCCCAATATATGTACAAAGAAGTTCAAAGCAGTAATTTTTATAACTATGAACACTCAAAACAATATGAATGCCCATCAAAAGAAGACTGTTAGGCAAAGGACAGTACACTCACAAAATTCAATAATCTATCACCATAAACAAAAATAAGGTAGATCTGTATGCGCTAACATGAAAATATCCCTAAAGTATACAACATATATGATAATAATGGTGAAAAGAATACAGATTCAGAACAGTAAGTATGATCCCATTCATGTAAATTTTAAGAACATAATATATATACATGTACGTACATATACACACAGGCAAGCACACGTTTGTGCGTGCACTAATACACGCCATAAACATTTCTAGAACACTAGAGAATCAGTGGTTAACAGTGTTACCATTGAGGAGTTACCATTGGTGGCTGGAGGAGTGAAGAAAAGTAGACTCATTATTTTATACCTTTCTTTACTATCTGCATCTTTTACTACTGTATCGTCTTCTCTTCAAAAATGTAATTTTTAAAGGTCTACTCAAAATGAATTAAGTTGCTTTACTTGAAATTTCTGTGGTTGTTACAAATACTATTTGTGAATTTTTTTTAATTCATGCTTTTATTAATCTTGAAAGTAACTTTCATTACCTGAAATGATTTGGCAGGGCCAGGTACTTCAGTTGCAGGTTTGGGTTTTGGAATGCTTTCAACCAATTCCAAAATCCCTTGCAGTTTTTTATCTGAGATTCGTAAAGAAATCAGTGGTAACTTTCCAAAAATCTTGAATCTGTTTTAAAAAGATAGGAATCATTATAAAGCAACTTTCACTCTAATTTGTTTGTTAATTAAAAAAACCACTGTCCCTCTTAAATTATCCAAGAACAGTCAAATGTGATTTTAAACACAAAAATTATCCACACAGTCCATAAGACAAATTATCCCACAATTTCCACTCAAATTTCTTTTTACCTTATTGACCAATCTCTCACTAGATGAACTACCCTCATTATTTTTCAAAGGGTTGTTTTCTAATGTTGTTATGCTTATTATCCCTCTGCTATTTGCCAAAGGTAGTTGACAACTAGTATTTATCAAGTGTTTATTTCATGACAGGCATTAAGGAAAGCACTTGATATGCATTACTGTAAATAGTTCTCAAAGTCTATGAGGTAGACCACCTATTTCTGCTTCCTGCTTCTTAAAAGTTCCCATTTGTGCATGGTTCCTATCAGGAAACTAAGACTTAGCAAGTTCAAATAACTTGCCCAAGAGATTATATATCTAAAATCATGCTTAAAAATCAGATCTGAGTGAAAAAGAAAAATCACATGATCATATAAATAGATTCATGTTGCAAAAACCAATACCCATTCATGATAAACTCTCTCAGTAAACCAGAATAAAGGAGAACTTCACCTTGGAAAAACCTCCACCTAACATCATACTTAATGATGAGAAACTCAAAGTTTTCCCATGAAAATTAGGTATAAACCAAGTATGTCTCTTTCATCACTCCTTTTCAACATCACACTGGAAGTCCTTGCCAATGCATTAAGGCAAGAAATAAAAAGGTACATAGCTTGGGAAAGAAGACATAAAACTATCTTGTTCACAGATGACATAATCATCTATGTTTCCAAAGGAATTTAAAAAAAACCTCCTGGAACTAATAAGCCATTACAGCAAGGTTGCAGGATATAATGTTAACATATAACAGTCAATTCCTTTCCTATATACAGACAATGGACATGAGAATTTGAAATTAAAAACACAATACCATTTATATGAGCAGCCAAAAAAGTAACACAAGGATAAATCTAACAAAATATACACAAGATCTATATAAGGAAAACTGCAAAACTCTGATGAATGAAATCAAAGAACTAACTAAATAAAGCGATACTCCATGTTCACAGATAGAAAGACTGAAAATTGTCAAAGAACTATGTCAGTTCTTCCCAAACTGATCTACAGATTCACTGGAATCACAATCAAAATCCCAGTAAATTATTTAATGGATATTGACAAACTCATTCTGAAGTTTATACGGAGAGGCAAAAAACCCAAATAGCCAACATAATATTGAAGGAGAACAACAAGGTCAGAGGATTGACATTCCCTAACTTCAAGACTTATAAAGCTACAGTAAGCAAGACACTGTGGTATTGATGAAAGAACAAACAAAGAGATCAATGGAACGAAATAGAGAGCCCAGAAATAGACTTCATAAATATAGTCTACTGATCTTTGATACAAGAGCAAAGGCAATGCAATGGAGCAAAGACATTCTCTTTAACAAATGGTGCTGAAATAACTGGACATCCACACGCAAAAAAAAAAAATGAATCTAGACAGAGACCTTACAAAATGGATCACAGACCTAAACGTAAAATGCAACACTATAAAACTCCAAAAAGATAAATCGAAGAAAACCTAGATGACTTTAAGGTATAGCAAGTACTTTTTAGATACAAGACAAAGGCACAATTCATGAAAGAAATGACTGATAAGCTGGACTTCATTAAAATTAAAAATTTCTGCTCTACCAAAGACAATGTCAAGAGAATCAGAAAACAAGCCAGACTGTGAGAAAATATTTCCAAAAGACACATCTCATAAAGGACTGTTAATCCAAAAGTATACAAAGAATTCTTAAAACGCAATAAGACAAACATTCTGACTGAAAACTGTGCCAAAGATCTTAGCAGACACCTCATCAAAGAAGATATACAGACAGCAAATAAGCGTACAAAAGTATGCTCCACAACATATACCATCAGGGAAAGACAAATTAAAACGAGATACCACTACACACCTGTCAGAATGGCCAAAATTGGGATTACTGATAACACCAAATGACGGCAAGGATGTGGAGCAGCAGGAACTCTCACTCATTGCTGATGGGAATGCAAAGGGGCGAAGCCACTTTGGAAGAGAGTTTGGCGGTTTCTTACAAAAGTAAACATATTCTGACAATATGATCCAGCAATTGCACTCCCTGGCATTTACACAAAGGAGTTGAAACTTATGACCCCAAGAAAACCTACACACGGATGTGTACAGCACCTTTATTCATGATTTTCTATGAATAAAGTTTATCCACATAAAATTTATATTCCAATTTTATAACCAAAACTTGGCAGCAACCAAGATGATGGATAAATAAACTTGCACATCAGACATCTGAATATTAAGTGCTAAAGAAAAAAAAAAGAACTATCAAGTCATGAAAAGACATGGAGGAAACTTGCATGTTACTAACTGAAAAGATGCCATCTGAAAAGGCTACATACTGTAATACTCCAACTATACGAGATTCCGGAGAAGGCAAAACTATGGACACAGTAAAAAGATCAGTGATTGCCAGGGCTGGAGGGTGGTAGGGGAGGGATGAATAGTTGGAGCACAAAGGATTTTTAGAGCAGTGAAAATAATCTTATGATATACTCTGTATGATACCAGTCATTATGGATACAAGTCATTATGTATTTGTCCAAACCTATACAATGTACACCAGAGTGAATCACAATGTAAACTATGGACTTTGGGTGATTATGATGTGCCAATGTAGGTTCATCAATTGTAACAACTATACCACCCTGGTGGGGGATGCTTTTAATGGGGTAAGCTACGCATGGGTGAATACAGGGGGTCTATGGCAAATCTGCGTATATTTCTATCAACTTTTCTGTGACCCTAAAGCTGTTCTAAAATAATGTCTTTAAAAAATAGTAATAATAATAATAATAATAAAGAGACTGACAGCAAAGAGAGAGTGAGTTTTCATTCACCACTTTTATCTCTGCATTTTTCCCAAAACTTACTTTTTCAATTCACACACACTGACTACTAAGGTTCTCCTTCTAAAGATATATCTGAATTCCTTGAAAAAATTATAAGCTTTCTTTTATTTCCAATAGCCTAAATATGTGTAATTAATCCCATGCATCCTGGTTTAACTTAGGTACATGTTATGGATCAGTCTCATTAATGTTGCCAGTTGTACAACCTGAAGATAATGACGCTGAATACTACCTACCAAAATGATAGAGCATTTCTTTTTATTTGTCTTAAAATTTTTTAAGCTCAAACTTCAAAGGAAGCTGTCTGACACTTTAGAGTTGCAGGATTTCATGTAATATCATTCTCACTTTTTACTGCTCACAACTTACAAAACTGTATCTTTTCTTCTCTCTTTCTCAAACCAAATTCCTGGTATTCCTCTGCCTTAAAATTCCCAGAGAGCAGTTTGATTTTCTAGAAGACGGAAATCTACAAGAATGAGACTTAGTACACTGCACAATGTTTGCTAATGGATACAGTCACTATAATTTAAAAGGCAACAAGAAGAGTGCAGGTTTCTCTTAGGTCTCTCCCTTTCACATAGCAACAGAAGTAACTACCGGGTACCAGGTCTATACCACAGCATAAAGTAGAAGGCCAGGCCATCGCTACTTCCTTCTATCCTTCTTCCTATACTTTAGGGACAAAGCCTTCAGCACTATTATATGAACATTCTCTTGTTGCCTCTCTAGTAACAATTCTCCTGGGATTGTATGCTAGGTGTTAGATGTGTCTTTAGTTAGACTTTAAAATAGATCTGTGGCTGAGGTTTGAATGTTTGCAAGGGAGAGAAAAAGTAATGGTGGAAAGAAGAGGAAAAAGGGCTAGCTACAGTCTAAAACTATTTAGAACTAAATCAGCTAAATAGTCCAGTCTAGTTCAACAGACTTCTCTACTAAGGACCCTGGACTCACAGCTTCAGCTAACAAGAAAATATAAAGATCCTGGTAAAGGTAAATACATGATAAATATAAATCAAGTATTACTATAATTTTCATTTGTAACTCCACTTTTTTATTTTCTATAGGATTTAAAAGAAAAATGCATAAAAATAATTATAAATATATATTAATCAGTACATAATACATAATAAAGATGTAATTTGTGACATCAATCACATAAAATGGATGAGGTGGAGCAGTAAGGAAGTAGTTTTTGTATGCAATTAGTTAAGTTGGTATCAATTTTAAATAGACTGTTAAAACTTTATGCTGATATATGTAATCTCCATGATAACCAGTAAGAAAATATCTACAGAATATGCACATATGGAAAAGAGAAGGGAATCAAAGCAGGTCAGAAGAAAAAATCAACTAAACACAAACGAAGGTAGTAAGGGAGGAAATAAAGGGAGAAAAACCTATAATATATACAGAGAGTAAATAACAAAATGACAAAAGTCCTTCCCTATCAATATTTACTCTAAATGTAAAAGGTTTAAACTTTCCAAAGATATAAATTGACAGAATGGATGAAAAAACCGGGATCCAACTACATGCTGTCTGCAAGAGACTCACTTTAGATCTAAGGACACAAATAGTTTTAAAGTGAAAAAACAGAAAAAGATATTCCATGCAAATAATAACCAAAAGAAAGCAAGAATAGCTATAATAATATTAGTCAAAATAAACTGTTAAGTCAAAACCAGTTAAAAGAGACAAAGAAGGACATTATATGATGATAAAAGGCCACTTCACCAAGAAGATATAACAATTACAAACATATCTGCACCAATCATCAGAGCTCAAAAATATATGAATCAAACTGACAGAATTGAGGGAAGAAACAGATCTACAATAATAAGAGACTTTAACATCCCACTTTCAATAATTGATAGAACAACCAGAGAGAAGATCAATAAGGAAATAAAGGACTAGAACAACTTTATCTACAAACTGAGCCAAAAAGACATATACAGAACTCTCCCACAACAATAGCAGAACACACATTTTTCTTTAGTGCACACAGAGCATTCTCCAGGGCAGATTATGTTAGGCCACAAAACAAGAGTCAAAACTTTTTTAAAACATTGAAATCATAGAAAGTATCTTCTCCAATCACAACGGAATGAAACTAGAAATAAATAGCCCTCACTGTTAAATACACTCACTGTTAAACAATGAGTCAAAAAAGAAATCATAAGGGAAATGAGAAAATATCTTGAGACAAGTTGAAATAAAAACACAACATACTAAAATTCATAGGATGCAGCAAAAGCCATGTTGAGGAAAATTTACAGCTGAAAACTGGATAACCTAGATGAAGTGGACAAACTCCTAGACACAGAAACATAACACTAGATTGTGAAGAAACAGAAAACCCACAGACCTATAACCAGTACGGAAATTGAATCAGTAAACAAAAATCTCCCAACAATAAAAAGCCCATGATCAGATGGTTTTACCAGCGAATTCTACCAAACACTTAAAGAAGAATTAACACAAATTCTTCTCAAACTCTTTCAAAAAATCAAAAGGAAAGGAACGCTTCCTAATTCATTTTAATGCCAGCATTACTCTGATACCATAGCCAGACAAAGACACGACAAGAAAAGAATACTACAGACCAATATCCCTTATGAATATTGTTGCAAAAATCCTTAACAAATACTAGCAAACAAAATTCAACAGCACCTTAAAAGGATTATACACCACAACCTAGTGGGATTTATTCCTGGAATGAAAGGGTGGTTCAACATATGAAAACATCACTAATAGAACAAAGGGAAGAAAGCCACATGATCTTCTCAATTGATGAAGAAAAAGCATTTGAAATATTCAACACATTTCCATGATAAAAACACTCAACAAACTAGGAATGGAAGGAAACTATCTCAACATAATAAAGGTCACATATGAAAAAACCTACAGCTAACATACTCCATGGTGAAAGACTGAAAGCTTTCCTCTATGTTCAGGATAGAGGATGCCTGCTTAAATCACTTCTATTCAACAGAGTATTAGAAAGTCTAACCACAGCAATTGGGCAAGAAAAATAAATAAGAAGCATCCAAATCAGAAAGGAAGAAGAACAATTACTGCTGTTCAAAGATGAAGTGATCTTATATGTAGAAAACCCTAACAAGTCCACGCCAAAAAAGAAATGTTAGAAGGAATAAACAAATTGAGCAGAGTTGCAGGATACAAAATCAACTTGAAAAAATCAACTGAGTTTCTACACACTAACAATGAACAATCTGAAAAGGAAATTAATAAAATAATTCCATTTATGATAGCATCAAGAAGAATAAACTTAACCAAGAAAGTAAAAGATGTACCCTGAAAACTACAAAACGCTGCTGAAAGAAATTAAAGAAGACACAAATTGAAAGACATCTCATGTTCATAGACTGGAAAACTTAACATTAAGATGTCACTACTCAAAGCACTTACAGATTCAATGAAATCCAAATCAAAATCTCAATAACATCTTTTATAAAAATAGAAAAACCCATTCTAAAATTCATATAGAATCTCAAAGGGTCCCAAACAGCCAAAAACAATTTAGAAAAAGAACAAAGTTAGATGACTCACACTTCCTGATTTAAAAACTTACTACTAAGCTACAATAATCAAAACAGTGTGGTACTGACATATAGAAAGACACAGAGACCTAGGGAATAAAACAGAAAGCCTAGAAATAAATCTTCACATATATGGTCAAATGATTTTTGACAAGGGTACCAAGACCATTCAATGGGGAAAGGACAGTCTTTTCAACAAATGATGCTGCGAAAACTAGATATCCACAGGCAAAAGAATGAAGCTGAATCCTTACGTTACACTATATCCAAAAATTAACTCAAAATAAATCAAAGACCTAAACATCACAGCTAAAAGTATAAAATTCTTGGAAAAAATATACAGGAAAGCTTCATGACAGTGGATTTGGTAATAATTTTTTGGATACAATACCCAAAACACAGGCAACAAAGACAAATTAGACTTAGTCAAAATTTACAACTTTTGTGTATCAAAGGATATTATTAAAAGAGTGATATATAAGGCAATACACAAAATGAGAGAAAGTAACTGCAAATCATATATCTGATAAGGAGTTAATATTCAGAATATACTAAAAAACCAAAAACCCTCCTATAACTCAACAACAAAAAAACAAACAACCCAATTAAAAGATAGGCAAAGGACTTGAATAGACATTTCTCTAAAGAAACATATAAATTGCCAATAAGTAAATGAAAATATATTGGTTCTAAGGCAATAATGAAACATCACTCAATAGCACTAATCATTAAGGAAATGCAATTCAAAAGTATCCTTAGATACTACTTCACACCTATTAGGATGGTTATTATTTTAAAAAAAGAAGAAGAAAATAAGTGTTGGTGAAGAGGTAGAGAAATTAGAACCCTTGTGCATTGCTGGTGGGAATATAAAATGGTGCAGCTGCTATAGAAAACAGTAGGGTGGTGCCTCAAAAAATTAAAAATAGAATTACCATATGATCCAGCAATTTCACTTCTGGGTATATACCCAAAAAAACTTAAAGCAGAGTCTTGAACAGATAGTTGGTACACCAATGTTCATAGCAGCATTATTCAATAGCCAAACATCATTACAGCAACTCAACTGTCCAACAACAAATGAATGGATAAACAAAATGTGATACATACATACCATGAAATATTTCTCCGCCTTAAAAAAAATGAAATTCTGACATATGCTACAACATTGATCAACCTTGAAGACATTCTGCCACATGAAATAACCCAGACACAAAAGAACTAATACTGAATGATTTCACTTATCCAAGGTACCTAGAGTAGTCAAATTTATAGAGACATAACATTGAATGGTGACTGTCATAGGCTGGGGGAACTGGGGAATGGGCATTATGTTTAATGGGCAGACACTTTCAGTTTGGGAAGATGACCAAGCAGTGGATGGTCACACAACAATGTGAATGTACTTAATGCCACTGCATTATACATTTAAAAATGGTATATTTCACGTTATGTATATTTTAGTACCAAAAAAAACCCAATGAAATATGGTATTTCCTTAGCTACGGAATTACTGAGAAAATCTACAATCACATGAAACAGACAATACATACTTGGGCATTCTTATATCCATGAAAACCATGGCCTTAGAGAGTTCCACATTGAAGTGCATAGGTATCAAAATATGCTGTGCAGATACATTGAGTTTTCGTGCTTCTTTCCAATTATCACCTAATTATAGAAAATAGTACATGTTTAACACATGCATAATTTGAAAAACAAACTAAACCTAAAATTACTACTAATACTTCGTAATCATACACTACATGATACAGGGAGATATTCCCACATGGAGATAACTTTAATGGTACATTCCCAGATACACACAATCTGCAGGTAAATTCTTTTCCCTTTCATCACTTTCCTCCTGCTGCTTCAAAACACTCCCTATTTTTTAACAGGAAAACTTCTTATTAAAAAACAACAGTTTTAATCAAAACTACTGTGTATCCACTGACAGTCACTACACCAACCAGACACCTTATCAAAAAACAACATGGCTCTAAGGCAATGATGAAAAAGGTAGGGAAAAGCATAGTCTTTCTGTATCAAGAAATAAAAGCTACCACGTATTCAAGACTTACAACTGGCACTGTTCTAGGCAATGTTTAAATTTTCATTTACTTCTCACAATGATATATAATCATCTCATTATAGGAAACTGAAACTCAGAGGAATTTCTAACTTGCTTATGGTCAAAAAGCTAGCAAGTGATGGAAGCTGAAATTTACATCCCTGTCTGCTAACACCTGACCTTCTGGCAACATTCACTGCACTCTAACAAGCTTAAATGTTCAATAAGGGAATGGCTAACTAACTCATAGCATAGCCTTAGAACATTAGTCAATAAAAATCATGAATTCAAGTGCCCAAAATATTACTGATCAATGAAAAGAAAATCAGGATATAAAACTATGTAAATCATGTAAAAAGTGCATTCACAAATACTCCTACTCATAAACACCACACAAGCACATCTCATATACCCATTGGCATGTACATTGAAAAAAATACCAAAAAGATATAACTGAATAACAATGTTCATGTGTGAGCAGTAAGATAAAAGATGATGTTTTTGTTTTCTGTATTGCCGACATTTTCTGAAAGACAGGTTTCTAATTAGATGAAATAATTTTTAAAATTTATAACAAGCTGAATGAGATCTGTATAATACAATGCATGTTTATATGCACTACCTCATTTGAACCTAATATTTCTATGAGTCAGATAAAATCCTCAGGCAAGGAAACCCAAGCCAATGAAAGATTAGATTCTTGGAGATAGGTAGTAAAATGGATTTTATTACCATTTTTAAAATTCCAACACTGTTGAGATAAATGAAATATTTCCTTCACTTCTTAATTTACAGATAAAAAATAAGATATCATAAAAGCATATGTTTCAGTATTTATCAAGACAGCTTATAAAAAACAATTACATAAAGTAACCCCAATATCAAATAAATCCGACTTAAAAAATATTTAATTATTTAAGAATAGTTAGTGCTTATAAAACAATTCTAAGGAATTCCAATAATTTTCAGACAACAATGAAATACTTTAAAAATTTTTTCACAAAGCATCTCAATATCTTAAATATTAAGTATGGTTTCATGGACTTCGAAAACCAGTAACCAAAATGTATTAAACATACCAAAATACAGTAATTTATTCCCTGAAAAAAACTTTACGGGTTTTCTATAAACAATTTATATCTGCCACCCACTAAACTTCTGGGCTCTTTCAATGCCAAATGAAATATGATAGAAACCAAGGTCACTATCCTAAAGCAAATATAGTTAAAGAAATAAAATAAAAATGTCTCAGTCCTATATAAACTAACATTTTTAAGAAGCGTTACTTTGGATTCTCATTGCTTCTCCATTTATTAGTTAGCTCAGATAATTAAAATCTGACTCTATACATACATATTTAGACTTCAAAACAACCACCAACCCAACTCTTTTGAATTATCTGAACAATTCAGAAGCAATATGACAGTGGAAAGAGGGCTCAACTAGTCTGGGCTCTCTCACTATCTACTTTGGAGACTCGTGACAAGTGAATTTCTGGCTGTGCTGACTTCATCTAAAAAACTAGATCTGGATCAGAGACTCTTGATCAGTACACCAAAGTGGATGGGGTAAAGGCAGAGCGAAGATAGTGACCCTCGGAAAGACAGGTCTTTGTGTGGCTGCTTATGGCCTGGGCTGTCAGAAGCCCTAGGCTGGCTGCCTGGCCTTGAGCAGCCTTTTCTGGTTATCCCACCATGTATTACAAATATCATTTTAAATACACATCCCAAGGTTTCTAACCCAAGGTTGGAAAACAGTCTAGATCAGGATTTCTCAATCTCAGCACTACTGACATTGGGCAAAATAAGTATTTATTGTGGGGCAGCTTTGCTCTACATTGTATGATGTTTAGCAGCATCCCTGACATCCACCCACTAGATGGTTGTAGTGCCCCCACCACAGCTGTGACAATCAAAAATGTCTCCAGACGGCGACAATGTCTCTTGAGGGGTAAAGTTGCTCCTAGGTGAGATATTGCTCCTTGGCAATATCTACAATCACTTCTAATTTAAAAATATAAAAGTTCTAATATATTTAGGATGAAGGTCTTCAGAGAAACTATCTAAAATCCTAATTAATCACTTCAGCAAGATGAATCAATAAATAATGCATTGTATACTTACCAGCTCTGCTGTAAAGCAGCTGTATGCTTGTCAGTTGAACATCAAAGGAATCATAAGCTCTATGCATTATCTCTTCAAGTTTGGCCCCACCTTGTTTCATATCCAGTAATTCTGATCGAGTTTTACTTGTCACCTTGAAGTTAATTTTTATAGTTTAGATTACGCAAAACACTTCAAAATGAAAATATAAAGTTATCTTTCGGACTATAATATAAAAATTTAATAGAAGAGGACAAACTCACAAGCTAACATATATTATAAGGCTATTAGAAATGTCTTTATCCATAATATATACAATAAGAAGGCCAGGTATGCAGTAAATTTTTACATATTAAGTTATATTTCCCAATTATTTATACTAAAAGAGGGGAACCAAGGCAGTCCCTGAGAATACTACATCTAAAAATTTTTAAAACCTGGTAAGAAGCCTTTCTATTAAAAATAAAATTAAGAAACAAATATAGCTTACAAAAGTTTTCTATGGCACAACGACAGATATTTAGGTAGTTTTTAATAAGAATAGTCCAGGATTAAATAGTAGGATAACTGAATTTTAGTCCCAACTCTGCCATTTATGTGACCCCCGGCAAGTTATACTTGTACCTCCTCTTTCTTGGAGTACTATGCACACTACTTTTTTTCACTTAAACATCTTGGAGATCACTCCACTGCCATATATAAAGATTTTATTCATTCATATATACACATGCGTGTGTGTATATATATATATTTTAACATTTTTTCCTCTATTTTATATAGCTCATGTGAAATAGAGAGTCAAAACTGATTATCTCTGAAAGGCAATGAATTTTAGGCAAAAGGTTAAGCAAATTGCCTAAGGTCACATAACCAGATAGATACCCTTACTCCTGACCACATGCTCCTTCCACTATATCCTGAATCAATTCCATAACCAAATTCAAATATGAATAATTAGCTGTGTAAATTTTATCATAAACATAAATCCAGCAGATGTCTACATAATTACAACTGAAGAATAAAAAGTATAATAAAGGAGAATGTCAATATCAAGGAAAGGCACATTTTTGTTAGATAGCCATAAAGAGCATTCTAATATTACCCATCTCTCTTGGGTTTTTATTTTTTTTTTTTGTGAGGAAGATTCACCCTGAGCTAACATCTGTTGCCAATCTTCCTCTTTTCTTGCTTGAGGAAGATCAGCCCTGAGCTGACATCTGTGCCAATCTTCCTCTATTTTGTATGTGAGTTGGTGCCACGGCCTGGCTGACAGTGGTGTGGGTCTGTGCCCAGGATCCGAACCTGCGAACCCTGTGGCCAAAGTGGAGTGCACTGAACTTCACCACCACACCACTGGGCCAGTTCCTCTTGGGTCTTTAAATTGTTAGAGCTATTCTTCTACATTTAATGATCTAGAGCAATACTGTCCAATAGGACTTTCTACAATGATGGAATTGTTCTCTGTCTGTGCTAACAGAGTAGTCACTAGCCACTTCTGACTAGTAAACACTTGAATGTGGCTAATGTGACTAAGGAAATAAATTTTTAATTTAATTTAATTTAAATCAATTTAAACAACTACATGTGGCCAGTGCATACTATATTGAATAGTGCAGATCTAGAAACACAGAAAAAAATTATTCTCTACTCAAAACTGAAGAAAAATTTACATAATTGGAAAGAAAGGGAAATGACTTAAGTAAATGCAAGAAGACCATCTCTCAATTTAGGATTATTTAATACAAATATTAAAATGTCAATATCTAAAGTTATATACACAAAAAATTTCAGAGGGATGAAGATATATTTAATTACTTCCAGAACTCCCTCTTATTCTATATATTTTAATTAATCAGATAATAAATTTAAATTGAAAAGAAAAAAAACTCCTCAACCATTACTCTCAAGTTCTATAAATTTAATTCTTAGATTCACTCCTAACCTGCAGAGTTCAACTTGTCATTTTGCTTTTAGAAATATAGGAAAACTACCTAATTAAATGAAGCTTCACTTCATTCACCAGAAAGGAAGATTTCTTAAATCCTAGCATCTACCATAAATCTAAAAATCAATATCCCAAACCAAACTAAAAAATAAAATACATTTTAAACAAAGAAACACCCTAAATGCCCTATTATAAAACACATATTATTAGTATATACCTTTAGATGACCAAGATCCAAAAGAAGTAGATTTGATGTAGGGCTAAAAATGCCATCTTGTGGGATAATGACATATGAAGCCTTCAAATTAATTTTGAGATCAAGAACTTTCTGTGTTTCAATAATATACATCAGACCTGCAAAAAATTTAAATCTTCACAATGAATAGTTTTCACGAATTCCTCAAGAAATAGAGAATCATCAAACATACGAATTGGTAGCACAGTCTTACAATAATGTGAAATCAGAATTAACTTTAAAATGACCTTAAGCAAATATTCTCAATATAAAGTTAAAATATTTTAGTCAATGTGTACACTCCTAATTAAATATAACTGAGTACAAAATAGCAATGATTCTTCAAATAAATGTTTTTAACTGATAAACTCAATTTGGGTGAAACTGGAGAGAGATATAAATCTCTAAAAAAATTAAGATGTATGAAACACTTATTCATAACTGCTACATTAGAATCTATACAATTCCCAATTCATGAACTTAATACATCTACCATACTAAACAATGATATTTGATCTTTATATTACTCTGAGACAATGAAAAATCCTGGATTATTAAATCATCTTCAATAAAACCATATGTAAGCCAGAAAAAGGTAACAAACTAGAGTTCTCCATTCCTTAGGTATTTCATTCACTTGAGGTTTCTTATTCTAATAAATTCATTCGCTTTGCATGTAACTTGCATATCAAATTAATCTCTTTTATGTTCCTACGTCCAGCATCTGCTTTTAAATCTAAACAAATTACTATCATTTATCAGATTATTATGACCCCATGAGATGGGAACTCCACCTTAAAGAGATAATTCTGTGAGCAGCCACTGAATCAGTTTGAGTGAACAAACAATGTTGATTTATAAAAGTGAGGGGATCTGATATCAAAGAAAGGAACCTCTCTTCACAAAATACAACAAAAAATCTACACAAGAACTATCGAGAGGACTAGATTTTTTTTAACATGAATTATAATGAGAAACTAAAAAATGACTGTAAGAATCCAGTATGTAAAATTCTGAATGGCTGGACTGAAGAAATTTATGTAGTTTATTTAATGTATACACTCTCATACTGCAGTCAAGAGTATATGCATTTTAACTCAACATTTTGTCCAGATTAGGTATAGGTTGCGAAAAGGCCACAAGAAAGTTGAACAGGAAGGGCAGTGATTAACCCAAAAAGCCTTTGCAAAAAAAGCCCCAAGATTTTATAAAAGAATTGATCCAGAAAGTCAAATGACATTTGAACAGTTCATGATATTTCTGTTTGGAACTACCCTGACTTATATTCCATCACCATCTAGTCCCTTCTTCCGCAAAAGCTAAATCCCCAAAAGAAATCATTCCATGTTTTTTTATTTCATTAATATGAAATACACTATTATGAAGGATTAAAGTCAAACAGCTTAAATGTAGGAAGACTGGTATTTTTTTTTTTTAAAGATTTTATTTTTTTCCTTTTTCTCCCCAAAGCCCCCCAGTACATAGTTGTATATTCTTCATTGTGGGTCCTTCTAGTTGTGGCATGTGGGACACTGCCTCAGCGTGGCTTGATGAGCAGTGCCATGTCCGCGCTCAGGATTCGAACTAACGAAACACTGGGCCGCCTGCAGCAGAGCGCGTGAACTTAACCACTCAGCCATGGGGCCAGCCCAAGACTGGTATATTTTAACACAACCTTTAAAGTTAAGGATTTATGATTAAAGAAAATATGTATGAACTGAAGAACAAGTCAACAACTTTAAATGTACTTATAATAAATTAAAATTATAAAAACATACTCAGATAAAATGTCTTTACAATGATTGAGAAAAGTAAAGCTTGAAAGCAGATGTGGAGCAAGAAAGTCAAGTGCCAAGAGATGAATGGCCTGATATACAGGCTAGTGAAAAAATAATTAAATTAAAAATATCTTGTTTTAAATATACATATTTATAGAATAATTGAGAATAAATAGCCTAAGTCTGAGACATCTCTTCCCAATATGAAAAATTGATATCAAAATTGTGTCATCCTAAGAGACTCCAAAGGCCTTGCCCAGGCAGGCCCAAGCAAGACTCTAATAGAGAGAAAGGAAGAAAACACCTTGACGTTTCAACAGTCGATAAGAAGCAGATTCAAGTGAAATCTCTTAAAATGGGGATGGAGGGTGTTGAGAGGTAAACACAGATTAACAGATCATCACAGAATTCTGAAGATCACCCAATAAGCTTGGAATTTAATAGCAGAACTGACTCAAAACACAATTGTTAATTTTTTCCCCAAATGATATGGATTCAAACACAGACGACATGGTTTTACTAAAGTTGGTTTGGTGGGTGAGTCAGGTATGAGAGCCACAAGCAGCAACCAAAAGGGACAATCTGGCATTCAAATTCCCATCTAATTGTTAAGCATTTCTCTACCCTCAATTCCATCTCCACTATAAGAATTCCTCAATCAGAATGATCTGTCTCAGGTATTCCTGCTTAGATTTGTAAATCTAAGTCCTGTACTCCCTGGAAGTTTTACTTTTAGCCTTACTTTCAATGCAGGCTTTCTTGACGTCAGCAAAGAGTGATCTGTCTAGTGTTTTTTTTTTTTTTTTACAGATTGGCACCTGAGCTAACATCTGTTCCCAATCTTCTTTTTTCCTTCTTCCTCTCCTCCCCAAAGCCCCCCAGTACACAGTTGTGTATTCTAGCTGCAGGTCCTTCTGGTTGTGCTATGTGGGACACCACCTCAGCATGGCCTGATGAGCAGTGTCATGTCCGCACCCAAGATCCAAACTGGCGAAACCCTGGGCCCCTGAAGTGGAGCATGCAAACTTAACCACTCGGCCATGGGGCTGGCCCCTCTAGTTTGTTTTTTAATGGAAGAGAGAGGGGGAAGTGAGTATTTCGTTTTATTTTGAATATAAGTCTATTGTGTCTCTCCCCTATTTCTCATTGCACTTAAAACAAAATCCAAACCGCTTAATATGACTTTCAAGGTTTTGCATAATCGAGATTATGCCTTTTTAACATCATCCCACTATCCCCCTCACTAACTACATTAGAACCAATCCAGCTTTTTGCAGCTTCCAAATTCTGTCCCAGGTTAGGGCCTTCACAGTTGACCACTGCTTCAAAGACTCCTCCTTATACTCTTCAGCTGAGTGGATCCTACACATCTGGTCTTAATGATAATTTTTTAAAAAGATCTTTTCTGACACCACCACCAAAACTAAATTGGGGCATCCATTATTCTCATTTCCTTCACAGTATCTGGGCCTGTTAGCAATCTGTTTCCTCTATCAGCCCCATATTCACCCATTTGCCTGCTCTATAAAAGTGGATGTGAGCCCTTATTAAACACTTTTCCTTTGCCAACCAGCACTGAAGGAGATAGAGAACCCTGGAGAGACACTGCATAAGGACAGGGTTTTGCTTCCTGGTTCCAGTGTGCTCACCAAGCAATATTCCTCAGTAGTGTGGCTTTCTTCAAAACCAGTTTCCAAAAAGTTTCAGAGCAAATTTCCGGCCAGTTTTGCCAGCATAGCACCACAGTAATTTCTTTGCCATGTAGTGAGCCATACTTATATCTTCTCCAGCAACGTCTGGATCTCAGTCCTTGGGGAGGGAGAAGGACCTCTTTCCAGGAATGCTATGTCAGCCTTATGGTAGTAGCTACTTCTTATAGCTATTCTTCCTATATTCTTTAAAATCACTCTTTGGAATAGTGAGCCAATCCCTCATTACAGTTAATCATTCATTATGTTCAACTTTACCAGTTTAAATTACCGTGTGGTTTCTCTCTCTTGACTGGACCCAAAAAGCATTTATCACAATTTTTAAGTAGATAACTTAATTTTATGTCTGTCCTATCCATAAGATTACAAAATCCATCAATAGGCAAGAATATCTGTTTTGATGACCGTTGTATTCCCCAGCACCTAGCACAGTATCCAACACAGATTAGGCTCTTGACAAATATTTGGATGAGTGAATAAATGAGATCAGTGAAGAAAAATGAATGACTATAATCCTATCAGAGAACCCTACACTTCAAAAGAAGAGTTTTAATAAATGACCACATTTGTCAAAATGACCACATTTGACAAAAGATAACCACATGAGTATGTTCTAGAAGCTGATCCCTCTACTTGACAAAAAGGAAAAGATCTGAAAACCTTGACTTCCTAGAAAGGATGAAGAAAATAATACAAGAAAGAAATCAGGTTATAGAGCAAGAGGATAATTAATAGGGGTTAATGTAGAAAAATGAAAGAAAGGAAGGAGGGAATGAATGAAGGAAGAAAAGAACCAAAACAGAGCTATATAACAGATATGAATCTCTTCCCAAATGGGTAGATTTTAACTTTCTGGAAAAATCCAAAATTATTATTGAATTTTTTAAATTAAATTCAAAAACACAGTAGCACCCCATTTTTTCATAATATCAGCATTTTTATTCTAAATAATAATAAATGATACTATTTGTGTACAGAGAAAACACAGAAGAATAGATTTCAAATTGTAAAATTTGTTACCCCTAAAAGGTAAATACTGAAAACTTCCACTTTCTAAACTATTTCTAAAACATTTTGACTTTATATAGTGAATATTTACTATCTTGGTAATTTTTTTTAAGTAAAAAAATAAAATCTTAGGAAAACCAATCTTAGAAGAAAAAATCGCTAAATGACTACAGTGAGTTTCTAATACAACATATTTATACTTAACTATAATGAGTAATGGTCTCTATAAATCAGGAGGATTCTATCAGAGAAGAGGCCTGATCTTATGCTTATGAATTCTACTGAGTATATAATATACCAATACACAGAATTTGAACTATAAATGGAATTTGAGATTATAACAAACAGTGGAGGCGTAAATGCAAACCCTACAACTTCTAGAGTTAAGGCATCATCTGCAATCTAACATAAAACATACTCAGATGTAGAAAATAACAGGGAAAATGAGTAAAAACCAGAGGAGAGAGAGAGATTTTGAACAATATAATGCACACCTGTGTGAAAAAGGGAAAATAATGTATTCAAGATGCATATTATAAAACTGAGAGGTAGTGTAGCCTAAAAATAGGATACTAAAACTAATTAGATATTTTTTGAAGGTCTGATCAAAACATGAGGCGATTTCTTGATTTACCTGGCTAAAATATTTTCTCTTAAGAGAGACAGGAAACAAAGGAGAATGGTAATCAGTACATCTCATTTTTACCAATGAGGATAAACTGAATATAATGGAAAACAAAACTCTGACAATAAAACTAGAAATCACTTCACAATGAGAATTTCAGCCAAGAATTAAAAAGTCAAAAGTACTGGTCTCTGCAATAATCTCAGACTTTATGGAGACATTCACAATAGGAAAGATGCATTACCAAAGACAAATATGAAAGTTTTACGAATCTATAAGAACGTCAGTAAGATTAAATGCTTGGTATATATTGGGGAAAAAAGTTAGCTGCTTTAAAGTGAGGCGTTAGTTACAGTCAGAGCAGAGAAAACCTAACATGGAAGCAAAACAAATCTTTGGGATATATGGTACAACGATAAGAGAGACGGAAAAGCAGACTAGCTCTGTTCCTATTTTTTCTATCCATCTTCTCTGTCAAAGACTACATTCAACCTGGGAGAAGGAGAACATAGTTAGAGAACTTAAAGCTAATTGGTGAGACTTCTATTTAATGGTCCACTCAGATCACATCCCAGATATCTAAGCTGGTGATATTACTCAATCAATATTAATAATTTCCAAGAAATCACTGAGAACTACAGAGATCTTAAAAGACTGAAATGGACAAACACCCAGATTTCTTTAGAAAGGAAAAAAGATAAGTTAATATCTTTTATTAACTGGTCAAGTGAATGTGGATTTTGAGAAAATTTTAACAACATAAATTAATCCACAAGTAGAAAGGGAAGCACTAATCATTAAAAGCCAATAAATTTCACAAAAATGAGGCATTCTATAGTTAGTAGATTTCTTCTTTTCTGGATTTTTTTTTCATTTCTACTAAATAGATAAGTCATAAATTGAGGAACTATTACAGACATAGGATACCAATATTTCAGCAATGTACTTAAAGTATGTCTTTATATTCTTGAGGAAAAATTTAGAAATATGAACTAGATCAGACACCATTAACCAGGGGTTCATGAATGGAATTCAGAGTTTTCATGAACCTGAATGGGGAAAAAAAACCACATCTCTATTTTCATTAACTACTGCTGACATTTAGCATTTCCTTCTATTAAAAATGTAGACAATAAACCCCTACACCAGTGACTTTGTTACCTATAGAAACTGCATATCATTTCATTTTTATTCCTTAACATAATTGTTGCAGATACACTGAAATATCATTTACACTTGCCAATTTAAGGTAGTTTTTTGATCTGCTGTTAATTCTTGTTATTTTAACCCATAAATAAAGAAAAGCAGATATATTACTACTATCACAAATTTGGGTTTCTAAAAAGTATTTTGAAACTATGTTTTACTACAATTTATTTTCTTTGTAATTCTATATAGTTTATTTTACATTCTTAAAACCATTATTTTCAGAAGGGATCCTTGGGCTTCACCAAACTGTCAAAAGTGTCCATGACACCAAGAAGGTCTAAGTACCCTTGAGCAGTCAATTGTCAGTGGATAGTGAATGATATTTCCCAGAAAATAATATCCATTTATCCTAGGGTTCAAAGACAAGACTCAGATACACAAAAAAGATGAAAAATGGATCAATCTAGCAAGATGAATTTTAACAAAGATAAAGTCCTGAACTTAAACTAAAACATTTAACTATATTTCCACATCTTGGTAATATGGATGAGTAGGTAGCCAGACCTAGTCTTCCACTAAAAGCAACAAAAAATGTTGGATATAAAACAAAACAAACAAACAGCAACAAAAAACCCACTAAAAAACACTGCGAGGAGATGTAAGAGTAAGTATTTATCAAGCCAAAACCCAAACTGGAGGAGTAAGTTAACAGATTTAAATGGAGCCCAGAAAAATTTTATCCTGAGACCATTTTCTACCTGGTGAATTTGGGAACTCCTTTTCATAGCCTCACAGAGTATAGGGAACAGAAGATAAAGATGAAGAGTCTAGCAGGAGTTCTCACAAATCTGAGATCTCGGAAGATACACATTCAAGGTTAAGAGGAATCCAGAAGTTAAACCTTCGCTCCCTAAAACCCACCCACAGGGGAATGTAAAGACAGGCTGTGAAAAACACTGGGAAAAGGAAGGTAGTATCCCTGATTGTAATCACAACATGATCCTCAATCAGATATGTAGCCCAGCATTTCCTGGCATTCCAGAGTGTTTCAAGCAATAAGTTTAAAGCAGTCCCACCAACATGCCCAACATACCTGGCAGAAGAAGAAAAAATTCTTCCCTGAATGAAAATCCATTTATCCTAGACTCCAGAGAATTCTCTCAAATAATTTTCTAAGAAAAATGAGCAGCTCACAATAGAAAATCACCAAGCACAAAAAGATAAAGGTTATCATGAATAAGAACCAGCAGAAACAAAAGAGAGAAAAACAAAAAAGTCTTCACATAATGGAACTATTTGAAGAGAGAATTATCTGGTGAGACAGAACATAAAATAACTATACTTTGATGGTTGAAGAAATAAAAGACAATATTGAAGATATCCATGGGAAGCAAAAAACTATAATGAATAACAAAGCAGATTTTAAATATAGCAAAACAATTTCTAAAATAAAAAATATGGGGGCCAGTCTGGTGGTGCAGCAGTTAAGTTCACACGTTCCACTTCAGTGGCCCAGGGTTTGCCAGTTTGGATCCCAGGTGTGGACCTACGCACCATTTGTCAAGCCATGCTGTGGCAGGCATCCCACATATAAAGTAGAGGATTGGCGGCAGATGTTAGCTAAGGGTTAATCTTCCACAAATTAAAATAAATAAATATATATATATATAACCACCAAAATTAAACTCAATGGAAAGATTTAATAGCATATTAGACACAGTTGAAGAGGGACTCAGTAAATCAGAAGATAAATTAGAAGAAATTACCCAGCAAGTAACAAAGAAGAAAATAGATGGAAAGAAAATAGGATACAGAAGTTAAGAAGAATGGAAGAAAGGGTAAGAAATACTAAAATACATGTAGCTGGAGTTCCAGAAGAAGAGATTACAGAGAAAAAAATATCTAAAGGGTTAATGGTTAGAAATTTTCCATATGGATCTTCTAGAACTCATTAAAACTACCAATCTTCAGATTGGATCCATAGCTGAATACATCATATTGAAACTATAGAAATATAAAAGACCAAAAGAAGACCTTAAATGTAAAAGAAAAAGTGCAGATAATCTACAAAGCAGCAGCAAACACTGACACTTGAATTCTCAACATCAATAATGGAAGCCAAAAGATAGTAGAATGGTCACTTCAATGTGTTGAGGAGAAAATAACTGCCAATCTTGAATTCTATATCCAATAACAATGTCTTTCAAAACTGAGGACAAAAAGAAACTGTTTCCAAAAACAAAATAAAAAGAAACTGTTTCCAGACCAAAACAAAACAAATAGTTTGCCAACAGCAGATTCTCACTAAAGAAAAAATTTATAAATAAACTTCCAACAGAAAGGAAATAATCCCAGATAAAAGGTGTGAGGTGCAGATAAGAATGAAGAGCAAAGAAAGTAGTTAATATGTAGGTAATTCTAAACTAACATTGACTATCCAAAAATAACATTGTATAAAATTTAAAAAAAAAACCACAAAGACTTACAAGTAAAACAAAAAAAATAACAGTATGTAAATCAGGAGGATAGTAAATGGAGTTCAAGTGTTCTAAAGTCCTTGGAACGACTAAGAGGAGGTAAAATTTTATGATAAATTTATATTTTGAGAAAAATGTGTGTTATAACTACTAGAGTAAAAAAGAGTGAAACAGGGCCAGCCCCACAGCCAACTGGTTAAAGTTCTGTGCACTGCATTCTGGCAGCCTGGGGTTCAGGGGTTCAGATCCCAGATGCACACCTGCTCCACTCATCAGCCATGCTGTGGCAGTCTCCCACATACAAAATAGAGGAAAACTGGCACAGATGTTAGCTCAGGCCTGATCTTCCTCAAGCAAAAAAAAAAAAAAAAAAAAAAGACTGTAAATAAAGATTGAAAAATATCCCACTGTATTTATGTTGTTGACACAACACATCTAAAAATAAAGATACAGGAAAAACCGTAAGTAAAAGATTGAAAAAAACATATAGCAGGCAAATTCTAACCAAAAGAAACCTAGAGAACAAAAGTTAAAAATAAACTCTAAAGGGAAAAAATTAAAGCATTACTAAAAATAAAAGCAGTCAAATTCATACAGATAAAAGACTTGGTTCATAGGAGAAGAAAATTTTATTTCTACATGTACTTAAGGATAGCATCAAAATATATAAAGAAAAAAATGTCAGATCTGCAAGAAACAGACAAATCTACATTCACAGTAAGCTATTTTTCATGTATTTCTTTAAATAATTGTTAGAATGTGGTAACAAAACATAGAAAAAAATCCAGTAAGGATAGAGAAGATTTGAAGTACATGAGAAACAAATGCGACCTAAAGGATTTGTACAGATATGAAAAATATATGCTTTTCAAACACATGCAGAACATTTTTTTAAATCACCGTACAAGTCTCAACAAATTACACAGCACTTACATCATACAGATCATCTCTATAGTCATCTATATATTTTAAAAAGGGAATCTGTTAATTTAAAATCTTCCACAATGAAATCTTCAAGCCTAAATTGTTTTACTGTTAAATTATGCAAAACACCAAAGGAAGAAATAACACGAAATATTACACAAACTCTCTGAAAGAATAGAAAAGGATGGATTTTGTATTTTCTGAGGCCAACAGATTAAAATCTAGAACTCATTACAAGAAAGGAAAATGACAGACCAGTTTCTGTCATTAACAGAATTCCACAGATCCTAACAAAATTTTGCAAATAAATTGAACATGGTTAATACGTCTGACCTTTCTTATTGAAGAAATGATTATTGTTATATCTCAATTTAAATATAAAAGTACCAAATTAGTTTTAACTAAACTGTCTCTAGTCCAGAAATATAAATTTAAAGTATATTTCACTAAAATCAGTTTAAAATAACTAAAAGTTTAGTAAAAGATACAGTACTTAATTCACCAAGATTAACAGTGGCATTTACCTGTTGCTGTCTTCTCTCGAAATTCTTCAAGTTTTGTCAAAGTCGCTGAAGTGAGTTGTGCTAGATGTACGTCTTTCGGAGGTCTGAAGAATTCCACTATACTATTCACAGTTCTCTGTTAAAATAAGTATCACTAACATGAGGCACAAACTGAAAGGTAATTGAAATATATTAAAACTTAGGAATTAAAAAAATGCTTACTGCATCATATATCATTTCTAAAGGTTCAGCTTCTATGATACACCTTTGAGCAACTGTTTCATCTAATGGATTTATCTCAAATGTAATTTGGAAGAGTGATGTAGCATCATCCAATGAAGACAGGAGGCGGGGTTTTGATGAATTATCTGGCAATCCAGTAACATGAAATGAATCTATTTTGGTTTCAAATCTGCATGAAAAAAGGTAGGACAAAAACCACTAATCAATACAATTTGAAACTATTTTTCAAATTGAAAATAACAAAATGAAAATTAGTAAAAGCAATTCCACTTTGCGTTTCCCACTCCATTCCACTCACGTCAAAGAAAATATACTATTCAATCTGAATTGACATAGATTAATTCACAAAAAACCCTATTCACATATTGATTTCTATATAAAAAAGCTATTAAGGGTTAGGGGTGTCTGATTCCCCACAAAAAGAGTTTGGAAGTCACCACTCTGTACTAATAACAAATAAAAAACTGAACTGAAAAATCAACAACTCTTGTTGGATATATAAGAGAGGGGAGGACACAGGGCAAACTGCTGCCCCCAAGACTGGAGAGACAGAAAGGTGACTACATGGAGTCGTCTTGGCAGAGCAGAGACTCACAAAAGGAAACCACCACGGACACCAGTACCCAGGTAGGAAATCCTGAACTGTAACTGATGAATTGCTGGAGACTCAGGGTGGACAATTCTGAGAGTTAAAAACTCTAGGGGGACCCAGTCATAGGGGAGCCTCTACAATATTTTGAGATATACCTCCAGGAATTTGACCAGGTTCCCATGGTAAATATTGGAGAAAAATATCTCATCCTTCAGGCAAGGAGAGGGGAAAAAGAAACCATTTAAAAATATGCAGAGTACTCTGATCTTAACAAGGCCTGCCCTCTGGAGAAACTAATTAACCAGAGCCTAACCTGAGGGGGTATCATCAGAGCCAAAATGACCTAGGGAAGGGAAATATTCAACTCCAGTCAGGTCTACCATTCCTTCCAGGAGAAGGGAAATACACAGACCAGCCCACTATCCTGTGCCACCTAAGCAGGGAGGAAAAAACTGAGAAACTCTTGTTAAGTTCACAGTCCAGAAGCACAGCTCATTAAAAGACTAAGAACTAATTGTAATTCTATAGAACTGTTCCCCTTCCCCCACATCTTACAACTAAATTACTAAAGACCTATTTACAGCAGCTCATTTTACCCAGTATATCATGTCTGGCTATCAAGAAAAAATAGTAAGGCATACCAAAAGGTAAAAAACACAATTTGAAGTGACAGAGCAAGCGCCAGAACTATAGACATGCAAAGATGCTGGAGTTATATGAACAGGAATTTAAAACAACCACAATTAATATCCTAAGGGATCCAATGGATAAAGCAGATAGCATGCAAGAACAGATGAACAATGTAAGCAGAAAGAGGACATCTTAAGATAGAACCAAAAATAAATGCTAAAGATCAAAAACACTGTAACAAGAATGCCTTTGACAGGCTCACTAGAAGACTGGAAGAGGCTGAGAAAATTAATCTCTGAGTTAGAGAATTTATCAGTAGAATTGTAAAATACAGAAAGCAGAGAATAAAGACTAAAAAACAGACAGAATAATCAAGCACTGTGGGACAAGTACAAAAGGTGTACCATATGTATAATCGGAATACCAGAAGAAGAAAGAGGGAAAGGAACAGAAGAAATATTTGAAATACTAATGACTGAGAATTTCCCCAAATTAATGTCAGACACTAAAACACAGAACCAGGAAGCTCAGAGAACACTGAGCAGAATAAGTGCCAAAAAAATTACATACAGGCATATTTTCAAACTACAGAAAACCAAATATAAAGAAACAATCCTGAAAGAAGCCAGAGGGAAAAACAAAACACCTTACCCACAGAGGAGCAAAGATAAGAATTACATCTGTCTTCTCAGAAACGATACAAGCAAGACTAGAGTGTAGTGAAAAATTTAAAGTGTAAGAGAAAAAAACCCACCAACCTACAATTCTGTACCCTGTGAATTTTTCTTCAAAAGTGAAGGAGAAATAAAGACTTTCTCAGACAAACAAAAATAAACAGAAAGCTATCCCAGGTTCACCAATTGGAAAAATTAATATTGCTATGATGGCAATACTACTGAAAGCAATCTATAAGTTCAAGGCAATCCCTATCAAATTCAAAGGGGCTTTTGTGCAGAAACAGAAAAGCCAATTCTCAAATTCATATGGATTTGCAAGGGAACCTGAATAGCCAAAACATTCTTGAAAAAGTAGAACAAGTTGGAAGACTCACACTTCACAATTTCAAAACTTAACTACAAAGCTAAAGTAATCAAAACAGTGTGATAGTGGCATAAGGATAGACATAATCAGGGTCTAGAACAGAAAAGAACTCAGAGTCCAGAACTGGCCAATTGATTTTCAACAAGGGTACCAAGACCATTCAATGGGGAAGAATAATCTCTTAAACAAGTGGTGCTGGAACACCTGGATATAGACATACAAAAGAATCAAGTTGTATTCATTCTTTGCACCATATACAAAACTTAACTCACTGTGGATCATAAACCTAAACATAAGAGATAAAACTGTAATACTCTTAGAAAAAAAATAGGACTAGATTTCCAAAATCTTGGATTAGGCTAATCATGATTCCAAAAGCATGAGCTTTTGGGGGAAAAAAAAAAAAAGCATGAGCTTTTGATATGATAGATATGATACCAAAAGTACAAGCAACAAAAGAAAAAAAAACCAGATAAACTGAACATCAAAATTAAAAACTTACGTGCATCAAAGGACATTATCAAGAAAGTGAAAAGACAAGCTGAAGAATGGGAAAAAATATTTGCAAATTATGTATCTGATGAGAGTCTAGTATCTTGAATATATAAAGCATTCTAAAAACTCAATGACAAAAAGAATAACCCAATTAAAACACAGAACCAGTGAAGATATATAAACAGCCAACATCCACATGAAGATGCTCAACATCATTAGTAATTAAGAAAATACAAATCAGAACCACAAGGAGAAACCAACTTCATACCCATAAGAATGGCTATAATTTAAAAAGAACAAACAAGCGAAAAAAGAAAGTTAAGTGTTGAGAAGGATGTGGAAAAACTGAATCCCTGTACATTGCAGGTGAGAATGTAAAATGGTGCAACCCTGTGGAACACCGTTTGGCACTTCCTCAAAAAGTTAAAAACAGAATTACCCTATGACTCAGTAATTCCACTCCTGGGTACCTACCAAAAGAAGTGGTACTCAAACAAATCCTGGTACATGAATGTTCACTGCAACATTGTCACAATAATCAAAAGACAGAAAGAACACAAATGTCCCTCAAGAGATAAATGAATAAACAAAATGTGGTATATACATACAAGGAAATATTATTCAGCCTTAAAAAGGAATGAAATTCTGATACATATAACAGCATGGATGAACCATGAAAACATGCTAAGTGAAAAAGTCAGACACAAAAGGTCACATACCATATGATTCCATTTATATGATATAACTAGAATTTGTAAATCTATAGAAACAGAAAGCAGATTGGTGTTTTCCAGGGGCCAGGAGGAGAGGGAAAATTGGGTGTAATTACATGAGTATGGGGTTTCGCTTTGTGATAGTGATAATGTTTTGATCAGATAGAGGTAGTGATTGTCCAACATTCCGAATATTCTCAATCCTACTGAACTGTAGTCTTTAGAATGGTTAATTTTATGTTATGTGAATTTTACCTCAATAAAGGAGAAAAAAAACTTTAAAGAAAGTTAACAGGGGTGGGGGCTGGCCCAGTGGCGTAGTGGTTAAGTTTGGTGCACTCCATTTCGGTGGCCCAAGTTTGCGTGTTCAGACCCTGGGCATGGACCTACACCACTTATCAGCCATGCTGTGGTGGCAAGCCATATACAAAATAGAGGAAGACTGGCCATAGATGTTAGCTCAGGGCAAATCTTCCTCAAGCAAAAAGAGGAAGATTGGGACAGATGTTAGCTCAGGGCGAATCTTTCTCAAGAGAAAAGAAAAAAGAAAGTTAATGGATTAGTAAATGCCTACATTCCAAAAGAAAATCTCAAATAACTAACCTTCCACTTAAAAATACTCAAAACCCAAAGCAAGCAGAATGAAAAAAATAGTAAGGATCAAGGATAAATTAATGAAATAGAGAACAGAAAAACATTTTTAAAAATTTACAAAACCAAAGCTGATTTTTAAAAAAGATCAACAAAAAAAGGTTTTTTTTTAAAGATTGGCCCTGAGCTAAGATCTGTTGCCAATCTTTTTGTTTTTTTCCTTCTTCTCTCCAAAGCCCCCAGTACATAGTTGTATATTCTAGTTGTAGGTCCTCCTAGTTTGTGCTACATGGGATGCTTCCTCAGCATGGCTTGATGAGTGGTGCTAGGTCTGTGCCCAGGATCCGAACTGGCGAAACCCTGGGTGGCTGAAGCAGGGCACACAAACTTAACCACTCAGCCACAGGTCTGGCCCTTAAAAAAGATCAACAAAATTTAACCAGACTAAGAAATAAAAAACTCCAAAAAATTAGGAATAAAAAAGGACAATACTAACAGCCTCACAGACAGAGAAAGGGATTATATCGTAATACTGTGAACAACTATATGCCAACAAATTAGATAACTTACATGAAATGGACAAATTCCTAAAAAGAAATAAACTACTGAAAACTAACTAAAAGAGAAACAAAATCTAAATAGGCCTATAACAAATACAGATTGAATTATTAATTAAAAACTTCCCCCCAAAGAAAAACTCAGGCCCCCATAACTTCATTGGTGAATTTTACTACCAAACATTTAAAGAAGAATAAATACCAATTCTTCACAAACTCCTCCAAAGAGGAGGGAACACTTCCCAATTCATTTTATGAGGGCAGTATTATCCTAATACAAAAACCAGACAAAGCCATCACAAGAAAATAAAGACCAGTATCTTTTATGAATATAGATGTAAAAATTCTCAATAAAATAATAGCAAACCAAATCCAGCAACATATAAAAAGGATTATACACATGACCAAGTGAGCTTTATCCCAGGAATACATAGTTATTTTAACATCTGAAAATTAAGGTAACACACCATATATCAAAAGAATAAAACCAAAAACTTTCTGATCATCTCAATAGACACAGAAAATGCATTTGACAAAATCTAACAACTTTCATGATCAAAAAAAGACTCAACAAACTAGGAATAGAGGCAACTTCTCCAATCTGATAAAAGGCATCTATGAAAAACCCATACTTAACATGATACTTAATGGTGAAAGACTGAGCCCTTTTCCTTAAGATGAGGAACAAGACAAGGATGCCCATTCTGACCATTTTCTTCAACATAGTAGTGGAGGTTCAAGCCAGGGTAATTAGGAAAGAAATGAAAAGAAAACGTATCCACATTGAAAAGGAAGAAGTAAAACTCTATTTGCAGATGACATGATCATGTATGTAAAAATGCTAGGGAATTTATTAAAAAACTGGAAATAAGTAACAAGTTCATCAAGATTGCAGGGTACAAGATCAATATACAAAACTCAACTGTATTTCTACACACTTGTAATAAACAATCCAAAAATGAAATTAAGAAAATGATTCCACTTATAATAGCATTGATGGGGTTCAGGATGCACTACCTCAAAATATGGCATCTTGGCGTACTGAGTATTTTAAGCTGAAGAAGTTCGAGAAAATAGCAGAAGCAGGAAGTTACTCTGACATTCCTCCATCCTTCTCCCCTCAAATAGGTCATAAAACTCTCACGTAAGAGGTACCCTCCCCATACACAGAGGAAAGGAGCATCCTTATCTCCAAAGACAAAGTGACACTGAGAAGAATCCTAACGAACAGGCCTTGCTAAGTTTCTCCCAGGTTACTATACTTACCTTATACTCCTTGACCTATCATATTACTCTACAACTGTCCACTTTTCATCAAACTTAGCATAAAAATAATAAGGCCAACTGGTTCTTTGGGTCTTCATTTCCTTACGAAAGCTCTCGTGTCAACATAAAACTTATATTAAATAAATCGGTATGCTTTTCTCTTATTAAGCTGTCTTTCCCAGTTAATTTTCAGACCGAGTCAGGGACCCAAAGGAGATCAAGGAAAAAGGAAAACTTTTTCCTCCCCTACAGCATCAAAAACAATAAAATACATGAGAAGAAATTTAACAAAAGAGACATAAAATTTGTACTCTGAAAACTATAAAGCACTGTTGAAATTAAAGATCTAAATAAATGAAAGACATTGAAAGTTCATGAATTGGAAGACAATACTGTTTAGATATCAGTACCCCCAAAATTGATCTACAGATTTAACACAATCTTTATCAAATTCAAGCTGCTTTTTTTGCAGAAATGGACAAGATGATCCAAAAATTTACATAGAAATTAAAGTCAGAATAGCTAACACAATCTTGAGAAAGAAAAAGCTGGAGAAGTCACTTTTTGATTGTAAATTTAACTACCAAGGTGTAATAATCAAGACAGTGTGTTATTGGCAGAAGTTGAGTGATAAAGGTCAATGTGAACAGGAGGCCAGAAATAAATCCTTACATTTATGGTAAACTCATTTTGACAAGGGTGCCAAGATCATTCGATGGGGAAAGAACAGTTTTTTCCAACAAATGGTGCTGGGACAACTGAAGAATCTCAAGCAAAAGAATGAATTTGGACCCCTATTTCATACCATACACAAACATTAACTCAAAATAGATCATAAACCTAAATTTAAGAGGAAAAAGTATAAAATTCTCACAAGAACACACAGGAATATATCTTTGTGTCCCTGAGTCAGGCAAAGACTTCTTGAGTTTTTAGGGCAAGAAAATAAAAAATAAATTGGACTACATCAAAATTAGAAACACTTGAATTTCAAAGGCTACCATCAAAAAATGAAAAGAAAACACAATAAAAAGACAACTCAATTTTAAAATGGACAAAAGAACAGACATTTCTCAAAAAATATACAGAAATAGCCAATAAGCAAATGAAAAGATGCTGAACATCATTAGCCATCAGGGAAATGCAAATCAAAACCACAGCTGAAGTTACCACTTTACACCCATTATGCTGGCTATAATCAAAAGGACAGATAAGTGTTGGCAAGGATGTAGGCAAACTGGAAACCTCATAAACCGCTGGTGGGACTGTAAAATGGTGTAGCCGCTTTGGAAACAGTTTGGCAATTTCTCAAAAAGTTAAAGATAGAGTTACCATATGAGGCAACAATTCTGCTCCTAGGTATATATCCAAGAAAATATAAAACTTATTGTCCAAACAAAATATTGTCCATGAATATTAACAGTAGCATTATTTATAGTGGCCAAAAAGTGGAAACAAACCACATATCTTTCATTGATAAATAGGCAAACAAAATGTGGTATATCCATACAATGGAAAATTCTTAGGTCATAAGAAAGAATGAAGCACTAATTCATGCTATACAATAGATGAACCTTGAAAATATCATGGTAAGCAAAAGAAGCCGGACAGAAAAGGCCATATATTGTATGATTCCATTCAAATGAAATGCCCCAAACTGACAAATTCTTAGAAATAGAACATAAATTAGTTGTTTCCAGACACTGGAGAGAGTGAGGAATGTGAAGTGACTGCTAATAAGTATAGGGTTTCTCTTTGGGAAGTTAAAATGTTCTGGAATTAGCAGTAATTGTTACACAACCTTTTAAATATATCAATGTGAATCTGGTATACAGTACAGGTGACAAATGAATTGTACACTTTAAATGGATGAATTGTATGGTATGTGAAGTATATCTCAATACAGCTATTTTTAAAAATGAAAGTAAAATAAAGGCATTCCCAGATAAAAATCAAATTGTTAATGCCGTTTCTTTTAGTATGGTGTGACTGCTGATATTTTTGTATTATTCTTCAGTGTCCCTCTATGTTTCCTCAGCATGCAGTTTTCTATTGAACACATTATTTTAGTAATTCCAAAATATATATATTACTGGAAAAAAGTCTAAAAGTTCCTAAAAATACAAAAGGATACATTAAACCATAGTCCTCTTTACAAAATATTGTAAGATTGTAACTAACTTTTTCTCATAGATAAAATAAATTAATACTTACTTAATTGCTTGTGCTCCTGGTCTCTGCACAATGTAAGTGCTAAATTCTTCCACTACAATATCTAACAACTCAGGTTTTTCTTGTTTTTCTCTTAGAACAATTGACATACTTTTCAAGTGAACAAAAAACTTCATGGCTTCAAACTAGAGTATATTCAAATAAACAAAATGGAAAAAAAAATACATATATATAAATACAGCAAATACTCTTATTCAGATAGTTTATTCTTTCCAAAAGCCAAAAAACACTTTAAAAACAACTCTTCATATATGAAAGAATCACCATGTAACACTAAAAAGTAGGAGGCAATTTTTATTCCTAATTTGGAAATTAAAATAAATGCAATATTTACAGATCCAGAGAAAGATCAAAGAACAAGTCAATAATATGTATTTCTGAAAGGATTAAAAATAGGTGTATCTGTCATTAAACCCTGAGGTATAAGGCAAAAAAAACATCTTACTGTTTTGGGCAAGGTTGGATCAACCGCTGTTTCGCTATAGCCAATTGCTTCATAGAGCAAAGCTTTTTCTTCAGGTGTCAACATTTCTTCAAGAACTAAAAAATCATAAACAAGTGTTTTGTGTTCTTAAGTGGTAACAAGACAAAACTAACCCAAAATTTAGCTGCCTTTAATAAATTAAATACAAATTTCACTCTCTTCTTATAATACTTTTAAGAAATTATAATTACTGAATGTTAGCATGGCGTTGGCAATTTTAGAAGGATTATTCTCCAAAAACATAAACTGCTAAACATACATGAATTTAGCAATATAAATTTCTAAACATTTGTATTAAGCAAGAGCTCACAAAATGTCTAACTGTATCAGGCACTTAGCATTGTGCTAGGCAATACATTTAGCATACAAGTTGGGTAGTATTAATAACATAATTGCTCCTCATTTTACAGATGATAAAATTGAAGTTTAGAGAGCTTAAATAATTTGCCAGCACCACAGTGTTACTAAGTGATAAATCCAAGATGTAAACCAAAGCTCCTAAGCCTCCAAGGCTATAATCTCAAGCATTTGGTTAGGAAACAAAAATCTTTCCCAGAAACAATTTCAACAAGAATTTACAATGGCTTATATCCTTTTGGAATTTTTACTTATCTATTATTGTGCTAGACGCATTTTCTAAATCCTTTGGGCATAAAGCTCTTTTGTAAACATTAGTGAGATAAAAAAATTTATTTTTATTTGAATGTATATTTACAATGTTTTAATAGTAATTTTGATAATAAGGATAAATTATCACATGTATATATACTTACAATGTCTATTTTGATTAGAAAATTTTCTTCAAAACTTTAGTTTCACACCTGATAATTAGCTACACTATCATCAGCTGATGATTAACAACACTACTATAAAATGAAATGGACATACTTCCAGGTTTAACATCTGGTTGTTCTTTAGTATTTGATTCTGACCAAGTCCACAGCCAGCTAAACCATCCTTTATTTTCCTCTGAATCTTTTGTTCCTTCTCTGTAAATCCTGTATCCAGCTTTCTTTACCTAAAATAAATGAATTTTCAAATAAATGATAAATTATCCTTTACTTAGAAAATCTAAAGAAACAGAAGCATGATATTTCCAAAACTTATCTGCTTAAGCGAATAAATGTAAACAATACGCAAACCGACAACAGAACACAGTAACTGCAACATTACCCAAACATAAAGATTTAGGATAACCAGGTAGGTAGCCCCACTGTCTTACAAGTGACAGCAATTACAAAAAAAAAATTGACTTTTCACTTTCATATGAACTCTGAGTGTTTGATAAGCCCAATTATTTAGAATTTTTTCCCCATAGAATTTGTCTGATTTAAACAGACGTAGCAAAACATTAAATTGAATTTTCTTATAACATCAAGAAGCAAATTTGAACCCCTTTTAGAAAACAGTATATTACTGCACATTACTAATAATATCACAGCATCTGTCAAATCTATATGGAATCTACATTTGTTTTTACTACTTGAAAGATAATCTAGAATTACCTCAACTTCTGCCTGTTGTCTGGATATAGTTATATTAAATACATCCAAGGTCTTTTCCAACTCCTAAAAATATTTAAAAAAAAAGTTTACATAAATAACCTTATATAAATAACCTTACTAAATCTATCAAATAGCTGCATTAAAGAAAAGATACGATAGGAAGCAGAAAACAGATCATTCATCAACATAATACTCTTGTTAAATTCTGAGAAGCAATGCTCGTATATATGTCAGTTTGGAAATTAGTAATGTTGGGATAACTTTCTGAACAAAGAAATCACATGTCACGCATGTAAGAGTTACAAATCTACAAGATTTACAGATACTAAAAGATACCATAAATGTATTGTTTAAAATGACTTTTATTTCAGTTTTAACTATAGCTAAGGGTAAACATGTTAACCTTCAACTAAAAATACAACTATAAATTTTACACTTTTCAAAATTGTTAGGGCTACTGAAATAAAATGAGATAAGCTAAATCTTTCATTACATTTATACATATTTCCATGATTACTTTTAAGAGTTTCATCATCAAACCACTCTTTGCCCCAAAGAGAAGCAATCATGACCTACTATTATCTAGGAAACAACTTAATTCAGGGTTCTACTGTCCAGCAGATTTGGAGGATTCAGGTTAGGATCCAAAACTAACTAAGGAAATCTGTAACTACCCCACAAAACCTCTAAACCCAAGCATTCCTAATACCACAGGTCTTCAGACAGCCTCCTACGTCAAAAATAAAACTCAATCTTTAGGGAGTTCCTAATTGGAAACTGGCCTGGATTCAGAATGGTTACACTAATTTCAAACGGCTCACTCCCCTTACCCTCCCTAAGCAGTACTTCATCCACCTGTAAAATAGTCCCTTCTAAAATACACCATAATGCTAAGAGATAAAACAAGACTAGTATTTAGAGACCTCTCAAGACAGATAATTAAATTTAAAATTGCTAGTAAAGACTAGAAATGGCACGAGAATTAAGAGAGTAAGAGCTCTGTATGGGCAGAAAATTAAGGAAAGTTTGTACAAGAAATGGGACTTAAGCAGAACTTAAAGGATGAATAAAACTGGGATAGGCAGAGAGATAAGAAAAGGTAGATGGAATGCATGAGCACAGTCTTGGCTATAAGTGTAAGCATAATACACATAGAAGACAGGAAATTTATTTGATTAATGCAGTTAAGATGGTTAAGAAATGGAGTGGTGACAATAACGTAAGGCTTTGAAACTGACACAGAGAAGAATGGAATCAATGTAGCAGACACTTTTTTTGGTTTGTGAGGTTAGAAATATCACAATAACGTGAGGCTCAAATAAACAATCTAACACTATACCTAAAAGAACTAGAAAAAGAAGAACAAACATAATAACGTGAGGCTTCAAGTTATTATTTGCATGAAGTCAAATCTCTACAGATTGAGAACAATCTCAAATTCCAAAAGCTCACAGGAGAATATCACCAGAGCTTCTATCACACAACTGAAGTTAAGAATAGGAGTACGAAAAAGTCTAAGTGAAAGAGACAGACATAGGTCAGTCAAAATTAGAACGAATAAGTAGGAAGTATTAGTCACTAACAGACTGAGGAGTCATGTAGTACAAAACATTCAACAATTTTTTTAAATGCTAACCTCCAAAGTGACGAGAAGTTCACCAGATGGCTTCTTATTTATTAGCTTTTTTTTATACAGTTCTTTATATTGCTTCATTTTTTGCCTATGTTCTCTAATATGCTTCCATGACCACATCCGTAAGCGGGGAGAAACATTTACTTCAAGAATACCATAGATAGCATAAGCCCACCTAGGTAAAAAGACAAAAACAAAAACTCTACACTTAACACCCTCAAACCAACAGTATGAAATATAATTGGTACTGCTTCTACTCTAACAATGTAGATTACTAGAATACAGACTATGAAAATGGTATATCATCTGAGTACTTGCTTTTTCCCAACCCTATTTGTATTAACAACATATTATTCTCACCTGTTTCCTAAATGAAAATAAGCAAAATCACTGAATTTTGTTACAATAAATATAGCTCTACAGAAGAACTATTAAAGTATTAATTGGCTAATAGCACTTAAGTCATCTGAAAAGTAATTAAAACAGTGAGCTGAAAGGGTAATTGCAACTTCTAGAACTAGGCAAGAGCTTAATAACTGAAATAATTTTAAATTCAGACTTCTGAATTTTAAAAAGGGGTTGTACTTTACAGACTTTCATAACCTTTTCAGGTTTAATAATATAGGTTTAATATGTCTGATATGCAAGTTTGAAAATTAAAAAAAAAGACATTGCTAGACAACGAACTGGGATATAGTTTTCTAATAATTTCAAATATACAGTAAATGAACGATATTCTAGCATCTCCAGTTGTAAATTCTGTTATAAAGAATCCTTTATGTCAACTTTATTAACATAATAAGCAAACATAGCTACATACATTTCTAGCCACAAATGAAAGTACAGTTAATATCACCCCTTAAAGAAAGTATCTTAAAAAATTATTCTTAAAGTCAACAAATTCACTTTTACACTATATTTTTTAAATCTTAAAAACAAAAAAATTTAAATGAAGCAATTCTACTTCTGGGTATTTATCTGAAGAAAATGAAAACACTAACTTGAAAAGATACATGTACCCCCATGTTCACTGCAGCAAGTCAGACAAGATATGGAAACAACCTAAGTGTCCATCAATGGATGAATCGTAAACAAAATGTGGAATATATTTATGATGGAGTATTATTCAGCCACAAAAAGGAATGAAATCTCACCATTTGCAACAACACAGATGGATCTTGGGGGCTTTATGCTAAGTGAAATAATAAGTCAGACAGAGAAAGACAAATGCTGTATGATCCCACTTATATATGGAATCAAAAAAACAAAATAAAAACCGTGCTCAGAGACACACAGAACAGACTGGTGGTTGCTAGAGGCAGGGGGTGGGGCGTGGGTGAAATGGGTGAAGGGAGTCAAAAGGTACAAATTTCCACTTATAAAATAGGTAAGTCAGGGGGATGTAATGTACAGCATGGTGACTATAGTTAATACTGTATCGCATATTTGAAAGTTGCTATGAGAATACATCTCAAAAGTTCTCACCACAAGAAAAAAGATTTTGTAAACATATTTGATGATGGATGTTAACTAGACCTACTGTGGTGATCATTTCACAATATATACAAATATTGAATCATGTTGTATATCTGAAACTAAGAGCGTTATATGTCAACCATACCTCAACTTTTAAAACAATTTAAGTCATTTTACCATTCTCTGGCATGGTGTTGCAGAGGTACATCAGGTTTGAATTTCCTATATGGCAGATTTTGTGTCATCATATCAACTGATTCAAGAAGCTCCATAACACTGAAATACTGAGAAATAAAAAAATTAAAGTTCTTAAATGTTTCAATTTCATGTTCAATTGTTGAAGATAAAAGTTAAATTATTGACTTCTCAAAGAAAATGTTACCACGTAACATTAGGAATTTTTGAAAAATATTTAAAATCTTAGTTCTGCTTTTATCAAACTATATCTCACAATTTAAAATATGTTTTAAAAAAATCACCTGCGGTTTATTAAATTCAATTGCTATGTCATGTAACTCAACATCCAGATTTATCTTGGGGGCAGAAAAGTCAAAATCCGATCTGCGATTCATCTGAAGTTTAGCAACAGCAGATATGGGGCGAAATACTGGAAAATAATACAAATTTTTAAAAATTAAATTGAGTTATATTTTAAGAGTCTCAAAGTACTAAAGAGATCAAGTTTAAAATACTGATTTTCATTTCTTATATCCCCTTCCTACAGTTCCCAGATTTCCACACTGCTATGATTTGGTCAGATGAACTGTCACTTAATTAGTGGAGAAGATTCTTTTATCTTTTTCCTACCTTTAATTCATATGGTCTTCTCTAAGTACAATAGAGGCTAACTGAACTCCCTCTCAAAACACCAATATAAGCCTTAAAAGGAAGAACACCCTCTAAATGGCAAAACAGTCCAATAAAATAGTTTTAATAAAAGTTCACAGTTTTAAGGAATGACTGCACATCAGAAAAGCTAAAGGGAAAAAAAGGATCATATTTAATCACTAACAAAAGTGGTTATAATTTCTGATCAGTTTCTCTGTATCCATCTGTTCCTCCTTTTTTAACTTGTAAAAGAGGAGAGAAAAGATGAGTGAGGGTTTACCCAGTATAACCTTCTTGGGGCAACCCATAAGGCAAACCTCTCTCAATCCTCTGTATTTAGTCCTCAAAAGAACAGGAATAATGCAGAGGGAGACCAGTAATACCAGAATCTAGATAGAGATCAACTATTAATTTATAAGCTAATATGTATACAAAGATAATATATTCCTCTTGTTTTAATCATTCCCAATGCATAACACCTAATTTTTTACACATTAAGCATTCAAAAATACTTTTAATTTGAATGGAACAAGGAGATATTCATCAACAGGAAATGGGTTAAATTCATTATGGTACATGATACAACAGAAGAGTATACGGTTAAAAATGAGAAAAATTTGTATGTATATAAATGGAAGGATATATTAAGAGAAAGTTTAAAAAGTATATATATTGGGGCCAGCCCCAGTGGCCTAGTGGTTAAGTTTGGTGCACTCCACTCTGGTGACTCAGGTTCAGTTTCCAGGTGCGGACCTATACCATTGTCTGTCGGTGGCCATGCTGTGGTGGGGGCTCACACACAAAATGAGGACGACTGGTAGCAGATGTTAGCTCAGGATGAATCTTCCTCAGCAAAAAAAAAAAAGTGTATGTATAAAGCAATAATATCAGTATTTGAAAAATAAAATTCTCTCTCTCCCCCAGCTTTAAGTCTGCTGTTACACACAAGACTACATCACCCACTATACCTTCTCCAGGTGCAATCAACTATCCCACCCTGTGCTACACCCTCTCCCACCTCTCTGAGATTTTAGCTCCTGGCAGTGCTAATTTCTGAGTGATTTCAACACACAAATGATCTTTCCAAAACCATGGCCTCTCAGTTACTTGAACTCCTCCACCCTTACCTCATCCATAAAACCTTATCACACCAATATCCTCGACCTGCCTATAATCTCAGTCTCAAGCATCCAATGCTCCTACTAGCACCACCACCTACCTCTCTAGTATTTCAATACCAAACCTTCAAGTCCTGTGGAACCTACCATTCATTGACCCTCTACCAATCCTGTCCTTCACCTCTGCTTCATGCCCTCAGTTCCCTCCCCACTCTGTTGAAATTCCATGATCAGTTATTTTCATCATTCCCTTGCATTTTACCCTCAACTCCTTTGCCCTTCTAACTTTGTCAGTGTACTTACTAGGTAAAACCCTAAACTGGATAAAGTCACTCTCCATTTCCACACCTGTACCTGAGCAGCTGAATGTGGTTGGGGAAAAAAATATATACAATCACACTGATTGGTCTCACTTTAATGTCCTAAATCTCAAGTAGGTCCTCAACGTTGCTGAGGAAACACACACATTCCTTCAGTCCAGAGACAGGCCAAATCCATATCATAGCCTGTTTTTGCACAGCCAGTGACCTAGGAATGATTTTTATACTTTTAAAGAGCTGTTTAAAAGAAACAAAGAAGAAGATATGACAGAGACTGTATATGGCCTACAAAATGTAAAATATTTAATTTACTACTTGGCTCTTAACAAAAAAATCCTGGCCAATTCCTATTCTAGACAGGTGGTTCTCAAACTTCAGTATTCATCACAATCACCAGAAAAGCTTGTTAAAACATAGATTGTTGAGCTTCACTCTCAGAGGTTCTGATTCAGTAGCTCTGGGATGGGCCCTAGAATGTATATTTCTCCCAGGTTTCCAAGGACACTGATGCTGCTAGTCTGAACTAGCACTCTGAGAATGCTGTTCTAGTCTATTCAATCTCTCATTCTCCTATTTCACAGCCACTCTGCCCTCCACAAACCTCCAATATCTCAGAAATCAAAAAAAAAAGTAGAAGAGCTCAGATGAGAAATTCTATAAACTCCTATCACCATATCTATTTGTCCATTCAATATCAGGACTTCTCTTATAACTGAAATCTATCTTACAATTGAACTGACCATGCTCCTATCTGTGGCAAAGCACTTCACCTGAATACTAGATCCTATCCCCTTGCACCCATATCACTCTAGGAATTACCCCTTCCCTCTCTTACTTCATTTATTCTTCATTTCTATGGATCATTCCCATCTTAACCTAAAAAAAACTGTTCTCCCATTAAATCAAAAAAAAAATTTTTTTTTAAACTTTCCTTCCTTCTTCCTCCTCCAGCAGGTATGCCAGTTATCAATTTATTACCTGTGAGTTCCAAATTCACCCTTCATTGCCTGCTCTAAAAACTACATTTGGGCCCTTTAAAACTTTTTTCTTTCCCAGTTAACATAATGTTAATCTTTATCAGTAGAGGACACTGGAGAGACACCATAGGAGGAAGGAGTTATGCTTCCTGGTTCTAATGTGCTCATTCAACAGACTCCTGCAGTGCTATGACTTCTGCAACACCCAGCTCCTACAGAGTGGCTTCTCCAGTGCCTGGCTCCTGCAGCATGACAGATTTCTTCAGCTAGCAACGTCCAGCAGCCAGCAAATTCTCCCAGCACCTGCTAAGGCAGCTTTGTAGTGGAGTGCCTCCCATGAGACAAATCTTCATGAGGCTCCCTAAAGGGTAGATTTCCAGAAAGTTCCTGAGGGCAAATTTGCAGCAAATTTTGCTGGCATAATACCACAGAGACTTTCCTGCCAATCAGTGAGCCACGGCCATGTCTTTTCCAATAGCATCTAGATCTCAGTGCTGAAGGAGGCAGACCACCTTCTTTGGGCATTCCATCTTAATCTAGGGTAGGAGCTGTTCCTTCCATCTACTATTCCTATATTCTCTAGAGGTCTCCCAACTTTTTATTACCCAATTCCTTGTTACTCCAATTCCCTGTTATAGTTAACAACACTTTATATTAAACTTTCCCTGCTCAAATTATGTACGGTTTCTGTCTCCTCATCAGACCCTGACTGATACACGAGGAAATGATAGTGGGGCAAAGGAAAAATAAGTCAACCTAAAGAGATACATTTGAGAATAAACAACACACATGACAGACAATCTCGTCTGTTCTTAATATTTCCTGTAAGAAGAGAATCAAGAAATGAAACCAATTCAAAACCATGAAAATGGTATTTTAAGAGTGAGCACAAGAAGAGCCACTTTAGGAAACTGATAAAGAATAGTCATGAAGGTAGAAGAACACAAACAAGTATCACTGGTTAATGACATCAGAAAGCCAAAACCAAGAGCTAAGTCATCTATCACCAATCAATATCTATTAAGTGCCTTTAGGGTGGAAGAAACAACACTCCTTTTCTCTACATATTTTAGTAACTCAATTCTGATTATAAAAGTACTACATGTTCTTTTCAGAAAATGTGGAACAAGAAAAAAAGTATAAAGAAGAAAATTTTTATATACACATTTTTTAAATAGTAAGATCAACTAGCTTTATTAAACGTTATTTGCCATGTCAAAATGTCTTTAACACATATCATAATTGTTACTGAATAATCCTGAGAGATTTCTCTCAATTTATTAACATCCTCCCTTATTGGAGATTTTTCTTTCCCATAGTTTTGAAATATAGCCAAAAGCTCCTCAACAATGAACGATATAGAAAAAATAAGTGTTTCGCTTTTGCATCTATAAATATATTTAACTATATGAGAAAATTAACATGAAATATCACAGTGACATCAACAACTTACACTTAAAATTTATACTGATTTACTTTAATTGCACTTTTTATTTTATGAAATGTACTTGCCAAAATCATAACCTTCTGGAACAATATTTTCATGGACAATACCACTCTTCAAGCTGCCCTGTTAAAAGAAAAATTGCTTTTATTTATATTCATGCCAATATACCTTTAACCTAAAAAATCCCATTATATGCAAAGGAAAAATGTTTAAAAGCAATTTAAAAAAATAAACTTAACAGGACTTAGCTATGGAAAATATTAAAGTGGTTAGACAATATCTCATTAAACTACTATTATAAAAGAATGCTCCAAGAACTATTAAGACATGCCTGTGTTCACATGTGTTTGTGTCTGGGCACATGCACACAATTCAACATCCATTTATAACAAAAACTCTGAACAAAGTGAATATAGAAGAAATATTTCTGAACATAAAAAGGCAATATATGACAAATACACAGCTAACATACTCAACAGTGAAAAGCTGAAAGCTTTTCCTTTAAGATCAGGAACAATACAAGGATACCGACTCTTGCCACTTTTATTTAACATAGTATTGGAAGCCTTAGCCAAAGCAATTAGGCAAGAAAAAGAATTAAGAGGCATCCAAACTGGAAAGGAAGAAATAAAACTGTCAATATTTGCAGATGACATGATATTATATACATAGAAATCCCTAAAGACGCCACCAAAAAACTTAGAACTAACAAATGAATTCAGTAAAGTTTCAGGATACAAAATCAATATAAAAAAAATCTGTTGTGTTTCTATAAACTAATAACAAACTATCAGAAACAGAAATTAGGAAAACAATTCCATTTACAATTGCATCAAAAAGAATAAAATAGCCAGGAATAAATTTAACCAAGGAGATGAAAACCTGTACACTGAAAACTATAAGACACTGATGGTAGAAACTGAAGAAAACACAAATAAATGAAAGAAACAATCCAAAAATTTGTATGTAACCACAAAAGATCCTGAATAGCTAAAGCGATCCTGAGAAAGAAGCAAAGCTGGAGGCATCATGCTGCTTGATTTCAAACTGTAGTAATTATACAGCAGGGTACTGGCATAAAAACAGACACACAGATCAACAGAAAAGAAGAGAGAGTCCAGAAATAAATCCATGCATATATGGTCCATTGATTTACAACAACGGAGCCAAGAATATACAATGGAGGAAGAACAACCTCTTCAATAAATGGTATTGAGAAAACTGGACAGCAACATGCAAAAGAAGGAAAATGGACCACTATCTTACACCATAAACAAAAATTAACTCAAAATGGATTGAAGATTTGAATCTAAGACCTGAAGTCATAAGACTCCTAGAAGAAAATTTAGGGGGTAATAAGCTCCTCGACATCAGTCCTGGTGATGATTTTTTTGGATCTGACACTAAAAGCAAAGGCAACTAAAGCAAAAATAAACAGGTAGGACATCAATCTAAAAACACTTCTGCACATCAACAAAATGGAAATGTAACCTACTGAATGGAAGAAAATATTTGCAAATCATATATCTGATAACAGGTTAATATCCATAATATATAAAGAACTCATCCAACTCAACAGCCAAAAAAACAATCCAATTAAAAAATGGGCAGAGGATCTAAATAGACATTTTTCCAAAGGAGACATACAGATGGACAACAAATACATGAAAAGATGCTCAACATCACTAATCATCCACAAATTAAACCACAAAGAGATATCACCTCACGTCTATTAGAACAGCTAGTATCAGAAAGACAAGAAATAAGAAGTGTTGGCAAGGATGTGGAGAAAAGGGAATCCTCAAACACTGTTGGTGGGAATAGAAACTGGTATAGCCACTCTAAAAAAACAGTATGGAGATTCTGCAAAAAATTAAAAACAGACTACCATATGATCCAGCAATTCCACTTCCAGGTATTTATCCAAAGAAAATAAAAACAGTAACTTGAGAAAATACATTCACCCCCATGTTCACTGCAGCATTATTTACAATAGACAAGATATGGAAATAACCTAAATGTCCATCAATGGATGACAGATAAAGAAAATATGGTGTATATATATACAATGAGATATTAATCAGTCATAAAGAGCAAGGAAATCTTCCCATTTGTGACAACATGGATGGACCCTGAGAGCATTATGCTAAATGATATAAGTCAGACAAAGAAAGACAAATACTATATGATCTCACTTATATGTAGAATCTTAAAAAAAAAAAAGAACCAAGCTCACAGATACAGAGAACAGACTGGTGGTTGCCAGACGCAGGGGATGGGGATGGGCAAACGGGTGAAAGGAGTCAAAAGGTACAAACTTCCAGTTATAAAGTAAGTACGTCATGGGGATGTAATGTATAGTATGGAAACTACAGTTAACAATACTGTACTGCATATTTGAAAGTTGCTGAGAGAGTAAATCTTAAAAAGTTCTTATCACAAGAAACAAGAAAAAATAATTCAGTAACTATCATGATGGACGTTAAATAAAATACACTTATTGTGGTGATCATTTCATAATATATACAAATATTGAATCATGTTGTACACCTGAAACTAACATAATATTGCTTGTCAATTAAACAAACAAACAAAAAGATATACGTGGATGAGTTTACATGTTTGTGTACAGGCACACATATATTCACCTATTTTTGTAAATTCTGCTAATGGATTTTGCCTAGAAAAAGAATACCACTGACTACAGTATGTTAGATAAATGACAATGAATAAAACCTTATGCAAGATCTGATACCAACAAATATGTACACATATATATACATAAAAAAAATTTACTTACCAATGATTCCTCATAATCATTAAGATAAAACATCTGAGACTCCACATTCCAATAGGCAAAAAGGTTATCCAATCGGATTAACTGAAAATAAATCAAATTATTATATGTCTTGTTTTCTTTGAAGGATCTTTAACATTTGCTATCTTAAGAAGTCTCAAATAAAACAGAGTTAAGTAAACACAATTCACATAAATCCTTATGTATACATTACCATTTGCCTTTCTAAAAGTCTCTTGTCAGGTCCATGGGTTGACAAAATATATTTGTTTATTTTACCTTACGAAATAGTTTCTCAGTTTCATCATGTAAATCTGGAACCCAGTATTGATCAGTGGTCTGAAAAGAAAAAAAAAATTAAAAAGGCAGGAAAAATGTCATTTACATATAAAATGGCACCGATTAATCATATCTATCATACCCTAGACCAATTTCCCATGAAAATGTCCCTGAAAATATAACATTCAGTCAAAGAATATTAACTGACCACAAGGAAGTCTCTGCTTTCAAGGAGCTCACTGCCGGTTCAAAAAGCAAACAAGTAAATGAGCAATTAAAAACAGGTAAGTGCCACAACAGAGGTTACATACATAGTACTCTGGGAGAACATGGTAGGAGCCTAAACTCAGTGGTGTGCTGGAGAACATGATGTCTAACTTAATATATGATGGTAATTTCTATTCCGAAATTACTGATTCTAAGGTCAATAGGGAATATGATTCAGAGAAGGAAGATATCCAAATATATGATATGTTCAGGAAACTGAAGTAGCCCAATATGGCCAGAGAATATAATACAAGACAAAGAAAAGAGGTGAAACCAGATATGTTACCCAGGGTCAGGTTAAAAAGGGATTACAAACTATTTTAAGACAAAACTATGGACTTTATTCTAAAAGCAAGGAAAAGCCACTGAGGGCAATAAAGTGATCAGATGCTTATTTTACAAAGAAGGTTTTCGTTTTTTGTAGAGAACTGAATGGAGAACAGTGGTTCTCAAACTTTAGCATGCATTAGGATCATCTGAAGGGCACTTAAAAGCATAGATGGCTGGACCCCAACCTGAGTTTCTAATTCAATAGGTCTGGGCTAGGGGACAAGTTTCCAAGGACCTCCAAAGGTGACGGTTAAAACCAGGGCTGTCACAGTTACCAAGACCTTCACATTGCCAAATCCAATGGCTAATTCTCCATCCTTACTTTTCAACCTACCAGCAGCACTTAACAGTTTGCCCCACCCAACTTTACTGAAGTCATTAAATAACTTCATTGGCTTTCCCTCTTTCTTTTTTTTTTTTGCTTGCAGTGGATCAATGTTTTAAAAAGAAATCATACACAAAAATCCAATGGATATAACAAAAAAGCATGTACTGAAATACTAGACAGCATGAATTGAATCTCACGTAGCAACACAGATAAATGTCAAAATCATTATGAAGAGAGAAAGAGAACTTATAGAAGAATCATGCAAAATATTTATGTTAACTTTTAAAAATCTACCAAATATTATACATTTTAATGATACATGATATAAAAGTTTAAAAACTTAGATGTTTATCTCTGGGGTGGGAAAAGAGAACAAAATGGATTTAAACTTACTTTATAACAGTACATTTTTTGAAAGTACTTAAAACTTAAACCAAATGACAAATTCAACAACTGTCCATTCTGGATGCAAGCAAATGTTTCATAATCCTCTATGTGTTCTTATACTTTTAAAATTCTTCAATTTGAAAAATTATACAGGAAGAAAGCATGCCACAATAAAGGTGGTGAGGAAACGGGTGATTTATTTATTTATGCTATTCATGACCTATCAAGTTTCTGAAATGAACAGTTATTACTTTTATTTTGTCTTTACTCATTTAAAACTCAGAAATGGATTTTTTAAGCAAAAAAAAGTATCAAATATAACAATCAGCAAAATAGTGTCTCATATTTTAAACTAAATTTGATAACCATTTTTTGAAAGGTGAAACTTTCAAAACTACCTATCCTCAATTCGAATCCAGTCTACACACTTTTTATACCAATTCTACATAAACATGTATTTCTGATGCTGGCATACTGAATAGGAATTAGTAGTTTGATTAACTTTACTGCACAATTAAATATTTAAACTTTTAAACAAAGTACCTGCATGCTGAGATTTTGAAGGGAAATACCAAATGACAGTGGTTTGTCCCGATTTGTGATCTAAAGAGGAAAGAATAAATTTTACTCAGAGTTTTAGTAGTTGGACAAAATTCACTTTACAGAAAAAGTTCACTTTCTGGGAAGTACACTATTCCAAACATTCAAAAACATTTTACTACTTTCTGGAACTTTTATTCCTATATTTTTCCTAATATTAATTATAAAGTAGTAAGTATCAATGTATTAGTGTTATACAATAATAATACATCTGCATAATGTTTTTCAGTTTACAAAAACAAGACTTTAAAAACTGACTGACCCTCACAACAGTGCTATGAGAAGCCAATAATTACGTGTTTTAGAGAGAACACATGATCTATCTGAGACCAAACAACTTAGTTAAGTCTGGTTCTACTGATTCCTCGACCAGTGCTCTTTCCAGGAGGTAAATATAGTCTAATTCAAAGGATTTCAAAAATACATAACTGCTAAATGCATAAATCCTACCTATCAAAGGTGATTATAATATAAGAAAGGCACTTTCCCTCATTATCTGACGTTTGAACATTTTACAAAAGTGTAATCAAGGCACTAAGGACTCAAATTACAGCTATAATTATAGAAAAGAGAGATTGTCCTCTTCAGCTCTGTATCCCTCCACTTCCCAACATCTAACAGGTTGGCCACTACAGAGCAGATGTCAATAAACAGTAAAATATATATAAATATAAAAACTAGTGTCACCTATTAAAATACTTACATCATCTTCATAACGAACATGGATGCTGGAAATTTTCACTTGAAGATTTTTTATGATCTGAGTAATTAATTTTTCTGTAAAAGTGTCCTGTTTCTCCACCCGTTCTTTTTCTACAATTGCAAATATTTCTTTTTTAACTTGAATGAAAAATATACTCTATAAATATCCACATATCGAGGTAACATAAACATTACCTTGTTAAAGAAAAAAATCTGTATTTATAAACAGAACACTAAAAGCTTGTTTTCCAAAAGTCTTCCATACCAAAAGACTTTCAAAGGCAACTCAATGAATAGTTTTCAAAAGCTAGTTTCTTGTTCAATGAAATCAAAACCAATTATGTAGCATTTATTAGCATTAAATTTTATAACTTTCTCTGTTAACTACCTGAGTACACAAAAATATGGAAAACAATGAAGATTATTAGGTAAGAATTATAATAGGCTTAAATTAGAAAAGCCAGAAACAGCAGCAAAGAAGGAATCTCCCTTAAAATTAGTGATACCATCATAAGTGGTCTATGGTAATGATGTATAAAATAGTTGAATATGCTCCTCCCCCTGATGAATACAAAATAGAAGCTATAAGACCCTTTCCCTCTATCCTTTCAAGCAAAGATGAAGTTCATCATTTGTTTCATTTTCTAAAAACAATACTGACTATCTCCAGTTTCAATACTTCCCAGGGAAACAGAAAAAATAAAGAATTGAGCTTCCTCATTTCTTTTTTAATAGGCCTTTGATAACTACTAGTTACTACTACTTTTTCCCCCAACTTGAAAATGCCAATGAAAGCTATCTCTTGTCCTATTTCTAGTCCTGTTCCACCTGTATATATATATTATCTATCTTCTCCTCTAATGACTTACTACTCCTCCCTAACTCAGCTGGCCCAGAAGGCCTTAGATAAAGAAAAGTTGATGAAGATATCATATGAGCATCAAATGCAAGTGATATCAAATGCAAGAGACACAAGCGAATATAGGTGAATATAAAAGAACTTTGGAATTAATAAGCAGATAGCAGAATATAAATTCAGAATATAAGCTCTTTGAAGACAGGGCTTTTTATTTTAATCTTTGAATCCCACCACTACCTAACAAAATCCTTTACTCTATAAATGTATTCAGTCATTCAATTAAATGCTAAATCTTTCTTTCCCTATTGACTAGTTTCCTGCTGACTTCCTTATCCAGCTCGGATTCCATAATATATTATTTCATCAACCCTTTAAACTCTTTTGCTCTTTTTTTCTCATGTTCCTCTGTCAATAAAACTCTAACCCTGAATAAAACCAACTATCTACTTTTTATATAAACATGCCTATGCCTTGCCAGGTGAGTACTAGAGGAGAACATCACAACAGTACAGATTGGAATTACTGTAAATTAGTCATCACCAACTTCAACTAACCAACAACCTTATTACACTTCTCCAGTCAACTTGTTCACAGTCTCCAGAATAACTATTTCAAAATTCTTTTTGATTCTCCTCAAAAGTCCAACAACTCTTCCACTGCTCTCTTTACTCTTAGCAGATCACCTTGCCTCCAACTTTGGAAGAAACAGAAGCTCCTTGTCTGAAATCATAAATCAATAAAAATAGCTATTTCTAAGGTGACCAATGACCTCTACATGTCATAAATAAAATGACTGTTTCATAATCCTCAATTTACCTGATATCTCAGCAGGATCTGATACATTCTTTGCTTCCCAAAACATTGTTTTCCCATGGAATCACAATCCCCAAATGTCCTCCTATTTATCTAACCATTTCTTCTTGATTGTTTTCTGTTTTCCTCCTCTGTACAATCATTAAATGTTGGGTTTCCTTAGGGCTCAGACCACGGATTTTTTTCTCATTCCATACCGCTGTTACAGGGAATCTCATCCACATCTTGTAGCCTGAACTATCAGCCTAATGCTGGTAACTCTGAGAAATCCCAAGGCCAAAAGAAAGAGTACAGGAGAAAGAACAGATAAGAGAGATCTTCAAAAGTTCAGAAGCTGGAAAGAAGATGGCCTTAGCCGATGTACCAGAGAGGAAGAAACGCAATCTTAAATGCCCATAGATGGAGATGCCAATAAAACACAAGATGAATCAAAAAACAGAACCCTGGAAAGATTCAGGAACTGGGGTAAATGGCAAAGAGGAAGGATGGTGGAGGGACCGGATGATGATACAGGGATTGGTTTAAAGTCTGTGTAATGAGCAGTTGGACTTCTATGTACCCTCCCTACCCCAGTCCACACAGCCAATCAACTATCCCTTTCCCACTCTAGTGAGAAGCAAGGGTTTATTCTGGACAAAATGAACCTGACAGGCTAAAGACTCCAAAACCACGTACATGAAGGTACAGGGAGATCCATCTACCAGAAACAGACACATTAAGTAAAAGTTCTACATAATAAACAATCACATCTACATCCACCTACTATTACCAAGCTAATAAAGTTGTGCCAGGAAACATATGTAATCAGAGTAGACTATTTGGCTCAGGAGTAAACATTCATATATGGCCATGATAACATAAACAACGAATACTGATTTAACTAAAAATCTAACTCTATTAGGAAGATGGAAAATTAGGGTCGGTCTTCATAGTCCATAGAAGGAAGCTTATACATATACATATACAAATGGTGTATGAACATAATACATCAAATAGAAGAAGAGTACTCATCTTATGTAGCAATATGGAGATAAACACAAACACACGTTAAAAACTTGAAAGTAGATCTGCAGAGGGCAGGGTGAAGGACTAAGCCAGGAGACAGTTTTTTTTTCCTTTAATTATGGGTCCTATACTACTGTTTAACTTTTAAAGCTATGTATATGTATTATCTTGATAAAATAAAAATAATTTTTAAAAGGAAAAAGTCTAGGAGACTTAAGAAAGAGAAGACTGGAAGAGAGGAGGATTCTGGGGAAAATGGCAGAGTAGAAAACACCAGGAAGCTGTCTTCTCATGTAGACACAACAGCACAGGCAGAAGCTGCCTAATGTAAGTATTTCAGAACTCTGGAGTCTATCAAAGGCTTGCAACTTCAAGAGGAAGGCTTAGAAAGTAAATTGCAATTAATTTATATAAATTCCAGCTCTTAGCACAGCAGCAGCTACCCCTCCCCTGCCCCCAGGCTCATGGCAGGCAGCTATGCACTTCTTCCTAGAGCAGCTTGCACACAACTTGCTGGAGTCAAGGTGAGCACAAGGGGCCCTATCCTCTGAATATCTGGAGGTCTGTGGTCTAATTGCTGACTGCCGCTTCTGATCACAGAAGTGCAAAGAGAAAAGTGGACATTGTTTTTGTACCATCCCCCATTGTTGCAAGCCCCTCATCCTCCAGCTCAAGTGACATCCAGGGAATTTAAAGGGCCAGTATCTAGTTTTTTCTGCCCCCTTCATTGTTATCTTCTTGCCCTTTCGGGAGCAAAACATTAAGGCTAGGACATTCAAAAGCAACTGCACATATGGGGAAAACTAGAATGTGACCACACATGTTCAGGGAAAGGCACAGGCTAAGAAAAGATCTGAGAAGACCTTAAGTTTATACCTCAGGCTGATCCTTGGCACAGAGACATCCTACAATAATCAAAAAATAATAATAAACACAAGCAGTAATAAAAAAACAGAAAACCATGGGGAGGGGGGAGAATTTGATTTCCACAGACACCACATTGTTAGATTCAAATGTCCAGTTTCCAGTGAAAACTCACAAGGTATACAAGGAAACAGGAAAAGTACGGTCCTTCAAAGGGAAAACATAAATCAACAAAAACTATTCCTGAAAAAGACCTGACAACAAATCTACTAGACAAATCTTAAAACAACTGTTGAATAGATGCTCAAAGAACTAAAGAAAGACGTGGAGAAAGTAAAGAAAACAATGTATGAACAAATGGAAATGTCTATAAAGAGATAGAATACCTAAAAAGAAACCAAACAGAAATTCTGGAACTGAAAAGTACGACAACTAAAAGGAAAAATTCACCAGATGAAGATTCAAAGGCAGATTTCAACAGGCAGAAGAATCAGTGAACTTTAAGATAGAACAATGGAAATTATCAAGTCTAAGGAACAGAAAGAAAAAACATTGAAGAAAAGTGAACAGAGCCTAAGGAACCCACAGGACACCAACAAGCAGACCAACATACACACTGTAGGAGTCCCAGTAGGAAAAAAGAGAGAGAAAGGGGCAGACAGAATATTTTAATAAATAAGAGCTGAAAACTTCCCAAATTTGAAGACAGATATAATTACACACATTTAAGAAGCTCAAGAACCTCCAGGTAAGCAGAACTCAAAGAAATCCACATCGACACACATTATAATCAAATGTTCAAAAGCCAAAAATAAACAGAGAATCTTGAAAGCAGCGCGAGGGAAGCTACTTATCACATACAAGGGATCCTTAAAAAGATTTTGAGCAGATTTCTCAACAGAAACATCGAAGGCCAAAAGGCAGTGGGTCAATATATTCAAAGTGCTAAAAGAAAAAAAATCAAGAACGCTATATCCAGAAAAATTGTCCTTCAAGAGTGAGGGAAAAATGAAGACATTCCAAAATAAACAAAAGCTCAGAACATGTGTTACCAGCAGACCCACCCTCTGACACATGACGACGGGGGGTGAAATAAGGTGAAAATAAGAGGGCAGGGTGAATAAGAGGACACTACCCAGTAACTAGAAGCCATATGAAAAAATAAAGACCCCAACAAAAGATAATACATGAGCAATTTAAAAAGCTAATATTATTGTGACAATGGTTTGTAACTCTACTTTTTGTTTTCTACAGGATTTGAGAAACTAATATATTTATAAAAAAATTCTTAGCCTAAAAGCTAGTATTATGGTAACTGCTTTGTAACTGCACATGTTGTTTTCTACACAATTTAAGAGACAAATGTATTTAAAAGAATTATTAGTTTGTTTTGGCAACACAATATATAAAGATGTAATTCTGTGACATCAGCAACTGAAAGAGTTAGGGACAGGGCTGTAAAAAAACAGTTACTGTATGTTATTGAAGTGAAGCTGGTATAACTTCAAAGTAGAGTGTTGTGACTTTAGGATGTTAAATATAACCCCATGACAACCACAAAGAAAATAGCTATAGAATATACACAAAAGGAAATGAGCAAGGAATTTCAAAACTTCTCTACAAAAAAAATCAACTGAATCAAAATAACAACAGTAATACAGTAATTGAGGGACAAATAAATATGGTGAGGCATATAGTAAACAAACAGCAAAATAACAGAAGTCTCTCCTTAGCAGTAATTATTTTAATGTAAACAGACTAAACATGTCAGTCAAAAGACAGAGATTAGTAGAATGGATAAAAACACATGATCCAATTACATGCTAGCTATAAGACATTCACTTTAGATCCAAAGACACGACCAGACTGAAAGTGAAAGGATGGAAAAAGATATTCTATGCAAATAGTAACCAAAAGAGAGTACTGGTGGCTATATCATCAGACAAGACAAACTAGAAATAAAAGAAGGTATAAGAAATAAAAAAGGACATTATATATTAATAAAAGGTTCAATACAGCAAGAAGATATAACATTATAAATAATTATGCACCTAATGACAAACTAGCAATATATATGAAGTAAAACTGATAGAATTGAAGGGAGAAACAGACTGCTTTATAATAATACTTGGGAGACTTGAATATACCACTCTCAATAATGGATAAAACAACCAGACAGAAGATAAGTAAGGAAATAGAGGACTTACACAACACAATAAACCAAATGGATGTAACACACATATATAGAACACTCTACCCAACAATGCCAGCGAACACATTCTCCTCAAGTGCACATGGGACATTTTCCATGACAGACCACACGAGGACACAAATTGAAGTCTCAATAGATTTTCTTTCTTCTTTTTTGCTTTTCTTTTTGTAAGATTTTATTTTTCCTTTTTCTCTCAAAGCCCCCTGGTGCATAGTTGTGTATTTTTAGTTGTGGGTCCTTCTAGTCACGGCATGTGGGATGCCACCTCAGCATGGCTTGACAAGCAGTGCCATGTCCACGCCCAGGATTTGAACCGGCCAAACCCTGGGCTGCAGAAGCAGAGCGCACGAACTTGGCCACAGGGCCAGCTCCTCAAGAGATTTTAAAAAAAGGTATCATGCAAAGTATCATCTCTGACCACAACAGGATAAAATTAGAAATCAATAACAGAAGTAAAATTGGAAAATTCACAAATTTGTGGAAATCAAACATTCTTAAAACAACCAATGGACAAAGAAGAAATCATAAGGGAAATTACAAAATACTTAGAGATGAACGAAAATAAAAACACAACATACTAAAATTTATAGGACACAGAAATAAATATTAAGGGAAAAATTTATAGCTATAAAAAATAAGAAAGATCGGGCTGGCCCCGTGGCCGAGTGGTTAAGTTCGCGTGCTCCGCTGCAGGTGGCCCGGTGTTTCGTTGGTTCGAATCCTGGGCGCGGACATGCCACATGCCACAACTAGAAGAACCCACAACGAAGAATATACAACTATGTACCGGGGGGCTTTGGGGAGAAAAAGAAAAAAAAAATAAAATCTTTAAAAAAATAAATAAATAAAAATAAGAAAGATCTCAAAACAACCTAACTTTAGAAAACTTAAACAAACAGAAAAAGAACAAACTAAACCCAAAGCTGGCAGAAGGAAGGAAATAATAAAGATTAGAGCATAGATAAACTAAATAAAGAATAGAAAACCAATAGAGAAAAATCAACGAAACCAAAAGCTGGGTTTTTGAAAAGGTCAACAAAATCAAAAATACCTAGATGGACTAAGAAAAACAAGGTAAGTCTCAAATTACTAAAATCACAAATGAGAGTGGGAACATTACCACCAATTCTACAGAACTAAAAAGGATTATGAGAGAGTACTGTAAACAATTGTATGCTAACAAATGGGATTAACCAGATGAAATGGACAAATTCTCAGAAACACAAAACCTACCAAGACAACAATCACAAAGAAATAGAAAATCTGAATAGACATATAACTAGGAAGATTGAATCAGTAATCAAAATTCTCCCAGTAAATAAAAGCCTGGGACATGATGGCTTCACTAGCGAATTCTACCAAACAATTAGAAGACAATACCAATCCTCCTCAAACTCTTTCCAAATTCTGAAGAGAAGAGAATACTTCCCAACTCAATCTATGAGGTCAGCAATAATCTGACACCAAAGCCACACAAAGACACCAAAAGAAAACTACAGATCAAAATGGATCAAAGATTTAAATATAAGACCTAAAAACTATAATAAACTCTTAGAAGAAAACGTTGGGCAAACGCTGCAGACAGTGGATTTGGCAATGATTTCTTGCACATGACATCAAAGGCACAGGCAACAAAAGAAAAAGTAGACAAAATGGACTTCATGAAAATTAAAAAATTTTGTCCATCATAGGACACTATCAACAGAGTAAAGAGACTACCGACAGAATGGGAGAAAATTTGCAAATAATATATCTAATATGGGTTAACATCCAGAATTTATAAAGAACTCCTATCACTCCAACAACAACAAAAAACCAAATTGACTAAAAGATGGGCAAAAGATTTGAACAGACATTTCTCCAAAGAAGATATACAAATGGCCAATAAACACATGAAAAGATGCTGAAATATGAATCACTAGGGAAATGCAAATGAAAACTACATGAGTTACACTTCACTCCCACTAGGCTGCTACTATCAAAAAAACAGAAAATAACAAATGTTGGCTAAGATGTGAAGGAACTGGAACCCTTTGGACTGTTGGTGGGAACACAATATGTTACAAGTCCCTATGGAAAACAGTACAGCAATTCCTCAAAAAATTAAAAATATAGTAGAATTACCATATGATTCAGCAATTTTTCTTCTGGGTGTATACCCCCCCCAAATTGAAAGCAGTGTCTCAAAGGGATATGTGTACACCCGTGTTCAGAGCAGCATTATTCACAATAGCTAAAGCATAGAAGCTACCCAATTCTCCCTTGATAAATGAAGGGATAAGCAAAATTTGGTATATTTGCAATACGGAATATTATTCAGTCTTAAAAAAGAAATTCTAATATATGTTACAACATGGATGAACCTTGAAGACATGATGCTAAATGAAATGAACCAGTCAGGAAAAGACAAGTACTGTAGGATTCCACTTACATGAGTAGTCAAAATCTTAGAAAGTAGAATGGCAGTTGCCAGGGAGTAGGTGTAAAGTGGGAGGAATGGATGAGTTATTGTTTAATGGCTATAAAGTCTCAATTTCTAAGATGAAAAGAGATAAGGAGATGGATGGTGGTGATGGCTGCACAACATTACAAATATATTTAATAACACTCAACTGTACACTTAAAATGATTAAGATGGTAAATTTTATGTGTATGCCACAATAAGAAATTTTTTTAATAAAAACAGGGATTGTGTGTAGGGATAAATGACTACAGAGGATACGAAAGAACTGTGACAAAAATGAAAAAATAATTACAAGAAGTGTTGCCACGCACAATGAATTGGTTAAATCTCCTTTAATGTTTTTAACCTGTTTCTCAAAAGGTAAAATGTTTATCATTGGATTTTATTTTTTAATTAAAAAAACCAATGCATGGCAAGGCTAGTGAAGTCAGTACATACATGTATTTTTTAAGATGCTTAGCTATTAAATGAAGGACAGAGGAACAGAAGATAAACAGATGAACAGCTTAGGTTAGGAAGACGATTTTATGTTTGAAGATAAGAGAGGTTACAGTATTTCACATGCTAAGGAAAAAGATTCACTAGAGGGAGAAGTTAGTTAGACTACAAAAAGCAGCTGGTGATGGTGGCCACAGCACAAGTGGACAGTGATTAGATTTCTGCAGGACATCTCTTCCACTGACAAAAGAAAGGGTTGAAGTAATGCACCATTTTTGGTCTTGGTTGAATAGCAAAGGATGTGAAGCCAGGGAGAAAAGAGATTTGAGAAAATAGAAATAGACTGAGGGAATGGGTATCTGCAGAAAGTGAAAAACTGATATAAGGGGGACAAAAAAAGGCTAGAAAGGTTAAGAGAATATACTTGATGAAATTAATTACTATAAATAAAAACTAATCTTACTCATAAACTAGGTATATTATTTGCCCCAAAGTAAATTTCTGCAAGGTAAAGTTTCTGTCACTATGACAAAACACATAAACCACATTAAAATTCCCCATGTAATAAGAGTCTCTCATATTTGTTAAGTAATCTCAGTGCCTCCAGAGAAAAATAATATTCAAATATTATATATATTGATATATATTTATACGTTATAAACATTGATAAATATTTAGGTCTTTTCCACTTTTTTTATTACCATTCTTATCTATTGTTTTCTTTACCTTGATCAGCTACTTTTTGTTTTGCTTCTTCTATTCTATTTAGTTCCCGTTGCTTTGCTTCTAAAAGTTGTTTTTCTTCTTTTAAAGCATCATATTTTATTTCTACAGGAAGCATAAAAAGGAAGAATCTTAATTACCTTAAATTTAAATCCACTCGTTCCAAAACATATCCTTGAAAATAATCACTAACTCAAAGTCTACAAAAATTTACAGTAAAGTCCAATTTAATTTGAATTACCAAATAAGTTTAAATATAAAAATATCTCAAAAACTTCCCCAAAAGTATTTTGAACAAATATAATTATCAAATATAAAGATTTTTTTCCATGCACAAAAAAGAGCAATTCAAATTACAATGTTTAAAATTTGACTTACTAGAAGAAGGCACTATGAGTAAATAAATGTCTTCCAATATGGCTTCAACTGGTTGAGTATAAAGGTTTTTCCATGGAATTACAAGATTAAGAATACCTGCATGAAAAAAAAAGACAAAAATATTATTCATTCAATCTACAGCTACTGTCAGCCCATTTCCTGTCAGACGTGAAAAGAGATAAAGTGGCCTTTGACCTTACGAACTCAGTCACTTTACAGAAAGCTATTCTACAACCAAAAACAACAAGCCTTTGTTGTCATGATTTGAAATTATCTGTACTAGTATTGTTGGAAAATCTACCTGATATTCTAAATATTTACAAGTTTCTATTTATGGTGATTTGTGTCAAAAATATACCAATATTCTTCCATTAATCAACAATCCTTGATATCATAACTTTGAATTTCCCCAATTCTTACTCTAACTCCCTATAAGTATTTTTCTTACACTTTAAAAAAGCAGACTATATACTTTATGTAAGTGTACATATGTGCACTTTTCACATACGGAGATTATATATATACACACACATATATATAGTAATATAAGTGTATGATTTTCACCATAAGTGTATATATGCACAAAGTTCTACGCTAATAATCAAGGATCATGGGCAATATTAGAAAATTATTCAAACTAATGAAAATGTTTATCACAATCCAATAACAAAGTATTTTAAAAAGCATTAGATTTCTTGAACTAAAAAATACTATGTAAGAGGTTCATCATACCATTTAGTTTGGTGCATTTAGAAAATTTTCATAATAAAAAGTTTTAAAATTTTTTACAAAGTATGAGTCTCTAGATTTAGAAATAATTGTCCTGATTGAGGAAGGCAAAAATTACTAAATACACTATTACTGCATTAAGTGGTTAGTAATTTGGGAAAGGAAAAAAATATCTACTTAGATCTATCTCATTACATAACCCAAAAATGGGTATCTCAAAAAACTCCAAAATGAGAAAAAGATTTAATCATACAATGTCTATCCAGAGAAAAACAAACTATCTGATTTCTAAAAGAGAGATAACTTTCTAAGTTTTAGAATCAGAGAAGATAGTGACCATGTCAAATTTATGTACACTCCAAAATATAACCAAAATGAAATGAGCAGATTGACAAAACAAGTGTGCCAAATTTGACATAGTGAATTTATTTATAAATGTACCAAGCAGAGCCAGCCCTGATGGCCTAGTGGTTAAAGTTTGGCGTTTTCCGCTTCAGTGGCCCAGGTTCAGTTCCTGGGCGGGGAACCACATCACTCATCTGTTAGGGGCTATGCTGTGGCGGCAGCTCACATAGAAGAACTAGGACTTAGAACTAAAATATACAACTACGTATTGGGGCTTTGGGGAAGAAAAAAAAAATGTACCAGACTGCTTACACACATAGACAAACATACACTAATAATCAAAAAAAGCAAATGAACAAAAAGACAGAGAACAGTGACAAAATAGCATTAAGTAATCAAAGAAACACATATAAAATTAACAATGAAGCATTCTCACCACTAAATCTTTTTTTAAAAAACCAAACTGTTTTTTATTCTCATTATAAAGTGCAGACTTCTCACAGAAAATTTGGAAAATTCAGAAAAATATGAACAAAGGCAATTCCAAAAATCTTCCACATGAAGACAACTACTTCTAAAATATGTGAGAACTTATATTTCATAATGTATGTAATTCTGCATGCTAAATGAGGGAAACTTTCAAATATCAGTAAGATTAACAACACCCAATAATGGCGAGGGGACAATAAGTTTCTAAAACTGGTTATACTACTGTACCACTTATTTGGAAATGTGTACTTCTTTCATTCAACAAACTGCTCTACTATATGCCAGGTATTGTGATAAGTGGTGAGGATACAATAAAAATTAAATCCACTTCTCAAGAACCTTATTGTCAAGTAGAAGAAAAAAAATAATAATGATATTAAAGAATGACAGGTGCTATGATAGAGGTATGCAAACAACACCTTAAATGATTCTCAAAATTATCTAGTATTTAGCGCAGTGTACTTTCCACTACGTTATATTAACAATGAAAATTACCTTACTATTATTTTTAAACATGGTCAGGCAAGAAAAAATAAGAAGGAAAGAAGGCAGGCTCTAAATGAAATCAAGTCTATCTATTCTTACATATTTTTGACTTTTCTTGAATTGATGTTAAATTTATATACACTGAAATACGATAATTATAAAATTCAATGATTTTTGGAAAAATTTTAAAAGCTACATGAAAATGTTTACTGTAATATTTTTATACCAGTGGAAATACCAGATTATTCTACAATGTCCAAATATGCATTCATTGGATTATTGCACTACCATAAGAAATAAATGAGGTCAAATTAACATAGATTATGAGAAATCTTTATTAAATGTTAACTTAAAAAATTGAACATAAAATCACGCATATATCAAGATTACAAGTAGTCAAAATGTATACATGTAAACAATCACATAGAAATATGCAAAAATAAACATGTTAGTCACTAATCATCAGGGAAATGCAAATCAAAACTACAATGAGATATCACTTTACACCTGTCAGAGGGGCCATAACTACGAAGACAGAAAACAACACATGTTGGAGGGGATGTGGAGAAAAGGGAACCCTCATACACTGCTGGTGGGAATGCAAACTGGTGCAACCACTACAGAAAACAGTATGGAGATTTCTCAAAAAATTAAAAATGGAAATATCATATGACCCAGCCATCCCACTACTGGGTATTTATCCAAAGAACTTGAAAACAACAATTCAAAGAGACTTACGTACCCCTATATCCATTGCAGCACTACTCACAATAGCCAAGACATGGAAGCAACCCAAATGCCATGGACTGATGAATGGATAAAGAAGATGTGGTGTATATAAATACAATGGAATACTACACAGCCATAAAATAAGACAAAATCATCCCATTTGCAACAACATGGATGGACCTTGAGGGTACGATATTAAGTGAAATAAGCCCAACAGAGAAAGACAAATACCATATGATTTCACTCATATGTGGAAGATAAACAAACACATGGACAAAGAGAACAGATTAGTGGTTATCAGAGGGGAAAGGGGGTTGGGGGTGGGCACAAGGGGTAAAGGGGCACATATATATGGTGACTGACAAATAATAATGTACAAATGGGGCCAGCCTGGTGACACAGTGGTTAAGTTTGCACGCTCTGCTTTGGTGGCCCGGGGCTTGCAGGTTCGGACCTGCATGGGTACAGACCTAGCACCACTCATCAAGCCACACTGTGGCAGCATCCCACATAAAATAGAGGAAGACTGGCACAGATGTCAGCTCAGCAACAATCTTCCTCGAGCAAAAAGAGCAAGACGGGCAACAGATGTTAGCTCAGGGCCAATCTTCCTCTCACACATACACACAAAACACAACAATAATGTACAAGTGAAATTTCACATTGTTATAAACTATTATGACCTTAAATAAATAAACAAATAAATACGTTAGGGGGAAAAGTTAGGGGTGACATTTTTTCCCCTCTTATTTATGCTAAATTGGCTTTAAATTGAAGGGGGCAAGAGATAGAATTTGAGTCCCAGCAATGTCACATCATGAAAACTTTCTCTGGCACGTGGTCTAACAGCAACTGTAAATGCACAAACCTGTGGCAACATCATCATGTAACTTACACAGGCTTTCAGAATACTTTGTTCCCCAAGTGACATCAACAACATTTATATAATGCTGCAACACTGTATAAATCGTACTATACAAACTAAGTAACAAAAATACCTCCAAGGGACAAATAATGATACTATCGTCTTGCACCATATTTAAACCAACAAAGTATAAACAATAGTTTAAACAATAAACTTAATAACCCAACATAATTTAAGAAACCAAACATACATGTTTTTATTCAACATTTTAAAACATCATATTCCAATCAGTTTCTGCTCACCCAATTAACTTAAAATGTAAACTATGAACACCAGGGAAATAATACAATATTTCCTGCAAACCTAGAAAACTTCCAGAGCAGAAACTAGGTTTCCGTTCGGTCCCTAGCCACACTGCCTGGGATGATCCAAACCCTACTCCCTGTACCACACATCCACTGCCAATCAGAATACAGCAACATTAACTAGTATCAGAAACCTATGAAACTGAGATAGTTATGCTCTATTAGATTTAATGCTTTGGCTCTCAATTAACTTATTTTTAACACCTAATAAAATGTATAATTTAAAATGTGTAATTTCATAAGTATTAGACAAGGGATATACGGACCACACAATATTTTTGCTATACAACTAGTATCTAACTAGAAGAAAACACATGATTATTTCCAATTAATGCTCAGAAACTTTAAAAACATCCCATTATAGAGATACTAGACATATTATTCTACTTGCATGTCCAGTAAGAAGGACATTCAAACAATAAACATAGCTTACCTATATGACCAACTTTAATTTTAAATGGCACATCAAGTTGACTCTACAAAAAAAACATGTAAAATATTAGTACACGAACAGTTCAACAAAACAGATAACTTTTTTCTTCCCAAAATTATTTAAAGGATTTAAGTTAACTTATACCTTCCCTTTACCTTCAACACTTATTTAAATTTATGTTTATAATTTCAATATTATTCTCAAAACCATAAAATTCAGGGAGATTGGTCCTTTTAAAATAAATAGGGGAAAGGTTCTACAGCAATACTAATCACTTAAGTTACCCATACCAGCATGACTACCGCTTTTACATTATTTGACCAAAAAAAGTGAGAAATTCCACTGTTAGTGTATTCTTGTAAAAAGATTAAAACTCCATTTTGCAAATGAAAAAAACAATTCTCAAAAACATTTCTCCCCATTCAATGGGGAAAAAGACAACCTTTTAAATAAATGGTGCTGGGAAAACTAGATACCCACTGCAAAAGAAAGAAGTTGGACTCGTACCTTATACAAAAATTAACTCAAAATGGACCAAAGTCCTAAACACAAGAACTAAAACTGAAACCCTCAAAAGAAAATATGTTAAAATCTTAACATGAGACTTGGCAATAATTTCTTGACTATCACATCAAAGGCACAGACAATAAAAGAAAAAATAGATGAATTCAATTTCTTCAGAATTAAAAACTTCTGTGCAGAGACACTATCAACAGAGGCATAAGGCAATCCACAAAATGGAGATTTGCAAATCACATATCTGGCAAGGGGAAATATCAAGAATACATAAACAACCACAACTCAATCAAAAACAAAACAAAACAAAACTCGAGTAAAAAGCAACATTTTTCAACAGACATCTCTCCAAGGAACATACACAAATGGCCAATGAGCACACGAAAAGTTGCTCAACTTCATTAGTCATTAGAGAAATGCTAAGCAAAGCCAAAATGAGATGCCACTTTATACCCATTACAATGGCTATTATCAAAACACAGAAAATAAATGTTGGCAAGGATGTGGAGAAACTGGAATCCTCATGCATTGCTGATGTGATATAAAATGGCTCAACTGCTATGGAAAACAGTGTGGCAGTTCCTGAAAAGGCTAAATATAAAATTACCATATAATCCAGCAATTCCACTCCTAGATTTTTACCCACAGGAATTGAAACCACGAACTCAAATAGACATGTATATACCAATGCTTATAGCAGTGTTATTCACAAGAGCCAAAAGTCAAAAGTAACCCAAGTATCCATCAACAGATGAATGGACAAACAAAATGTGACATACACATACAGTGAAATATTATTCAGTCATAAAAAGGAATGATGTTCTGATACATGTTATACCATGGATAAACTCTGAAGGAATTATGCTAAGTGAAATAAGCCAGATACAAAATAAGGAACATAGCATGATTCCACTTATACAAGGTACACAGAACAGGCAAATTCATTGAGACAGAAAGCAGATTAGAGGTTAGCAAGGTCTATGGAGAGAGGGAATGGGGAGTTATTTCTTAATGGTTACAGAGCTCCCTTTGGGGCTGGTTGCACAACATTGTGAATACAAGTAATGCCTGAATTGTACAGTTAAAAATGGTTAAAATGGTATTAAAAAAAACTTGAAGACAATTGGGGAGATAAGTTAACCATTTAAAATAAAAGCATACAGGAAAAAATACATATTAAACATATTTTTAAATGGGAAAAATTATACTGTTTATGCTTTTAAGGAGAGTAAAAGTCCACTTTGCAAAATTCACATTTTACAGAAATTATTTTCAAAAAATTTTCTCAAACTTAATAAATAAATAAATAAAGTAAACCCTGAAGAAGTCCATATAGCTAAATATACTAATATTACAAATTTTTATAGGGAAAACCTACCAGGGCATTTTCTTTAATTTCAAGATTCTTCAAGGCCACAGCTCCTAAAAAAAGTATTAAAAAATTAAAACTGAAATACTCAAATATTTTCCATTTTAAAGTTAGGTATACTTATTCGTAAACATCATTTTAAGGAAAAATAATTATAAGTAATGTACGTAACAGCAAACAGAATCCAACTATGATCTCATTAGCTCACCTTCATCCTTCAACTGAGTCTAAGATTCCATGTTTGACCACAACATCATTTACTGCAAGTTCTGACCTCTACAGTTGTAGCTCAGTGTTAATGTATACAAACATTTAAATCAGAATTATACAAACAATATGAATCTAGCAAGGTAGCATGATAAAAGAACAATATAAAATAAATTGAATTTAAATATATTTGCAATGAACAGTTGGAAAGAAATTTTTAAAATCCAAAGTCAGCAAACTTGAAAATATAATAAACTTCCAAAACTGAAATGCAGAGAGAAAAACAAAAGAACAGAACATCCTAGAATTGCAATACAATTGTAAAAGCTGTAACATATACATAATAGGAATACCAGAAGGTGAAACAAAGGAGAGAAACAGAAAAAAAACATTTAGAGTAATAATGGTTGAGAAATTTCTGAAATTAATGACAAAGACTCCAAACCATGGAACCAGGAAGCCCAGAGAACACCCAGCAGGAAAATACCAGAAAATCTACACCTAAGCATATCATAATCAAAATGTATTCAAATTAAAGACAAAGAAAAATCTTGATTATGATCTAGAAACCCCACTTCTGAGTATATATCCAAAGGAAAAGAAAATAGGATATGGAAAAGATATTTGCACTCCCATGTTTACTGCAGCATTATTCACAATAGTCAAGATACAAAAACAATCTCAGCGTCTATCAACAGATAAATGGATAAAGAAGATATGGTGCGTATATACATAAACACAACGGAATATTATTCAGCCATGAGAAAAAAGGAAATCCTGCCATTTGAGACAACATGGATAGACTGTGAGGGCATCCTGCTCAGTGAAAAAAGCCAGACAAAGAAAGACAAATAATGTATGATATCATTTATATGCAGAATTTTAAAAAGCTGAAGGTGAACTCATAGAAACAGAGTAGAATGGTGGTTATGAGGGGATGGGATGTAGGGGAATTGGGAGATATTGTTAAAGGGTACAAACTTGCAACTAGAAGATGAATAGTTCTGGAGATCTAACGTACAACCTAGTGATTATAGTCAACAATACTGTATTATATACTACAAAATTGCCAAGAAACTAGGTCTTAAATGTTCTCATCACAAAAAAGAAATGATAATTATGTGACGCAAGAGAAATGTTAGCTAAAGCCATGGTGGTAATCATACTGTAATATATAAGTTATCAAATCAACATGGTGCATACCTTACACTTACACAGTGTTATACATAAATTAGAACCAAAAAGAAAAATCTTGAAAGAAAGCAGAGAAACACACACACACAACAGAGGTAATAAAGTATAAGTGAATTGAAAAATTCACTAGAGAAAATCAAAAGCAGACTCAAACAAGCAAAAGAATGAATCAGCAAACTTGAAGACAGGTCATGTGAAAGTACAGAGTGAGCAGCAAAAGGAAAAAAGTGAAGAAAAGTGATGAGAGCCTAAGGGACTCAGGGACATCATTAAGTAGATCATGCATTATGGGAGTCCAAGAGGAAGGGAGAGAAAGGAGCAGAATTTATTTGAACAAATAACAGCCAAAAACTTCCCAAATCTGAGGAAAGACATGGATATTTGAAGGCAAGAATTTCAACCAAGAAACATGTTAATCAAAGACAAAGAGAAATTAAAGGCAGCAAGAGAAAAGTCACTTGACATGTACACAGAATCTTCAATAAGATTATCAGCATATTTCTCTACAGAAACCTTGCAAGCCAGAAAACAGGGGATGACATATTTAAAGTGCTGCAAGAAAAAAAATGTCAACCAAGAACATCGTGTCCAGCAAAATATGCCTACTTCAAAAACGAGGGAAAAATTAAGATATTCTCAGATAAACAAAAGCTGAGGGAATTCATTACCAGTAGACTTATTTTACAAAAATTTTAAAAGGAGTCCTTCAAGTTGAAAAGAACGAACACTATGCAGTAACTCAAAGCCATATGAAAATATAAAGTTCTCAGTAAAGGTAAACACATGGGCAAATATAAATAGTATTATTATAATTTTACTTTGTAACTCCACTTCGTATTCTTTTACAAAATTTAAAAGACAAAAGAATAAAAAAAGTATAAGTCCATATTAATAGGTATATAATATATAAAGACATCATTTGTTACATCAACAACAAAGTTGGAGAAGCAAGCTGAATAGGAGTACAGTTATTGTATGCGTTTAATTAAACTGGTATCAGTTTAAAATATATTGTTATAACATTAAGATACATAATCCCTGCGGAACCACAAAGTAAGTATCTATAAAATATACACAAAAGGAAACAAGGAAATCAAAATGTCACCACAAAAAGAAGTGAACAAAAAGGAAGGCAGTAAGGAAAAAAACAAAACAGAAAATATAAGACATACAGAAAATAACTAACAAAATGACAACTGTAAGTCCTTCCCTAGCAGCAATTACTTTAAATGTAAATAGTTTAAATTCTCCAATCAAAAGACACAGATAGGCAGAGTGGATTAAAAAACAAAACAAAACAAAACCCCACTATATGCTGTCTACAAGACACTCACTTTAGCTCTAAGGACAGACATGGGTTAAAATCAAAAGGATGGAAAAAGATTCCCTAATGCAAATAATAACCAAAAGAAAGCAGAGAAGGCTATACTTAGATAAAATAGACTGTAAATCAAAAGCTGTTACAGGAAACAAAGCAGCACATTATACAATAATAAAAGGATGAATTCTCTAAGCAGATATAACAGTTGTAAACATAGATGCACCAAACATCAAAGCTCAAAAACATATGAATCAAACAATGACAGATGTGAAGAGAGAAATAGGTAGTTCTATGATAACAGTAGGAGGCTTCAGTACATGACTTCACTAATGGATAGAACAACCAGATGGAAGATTAACAAGGAAATAGTCGAACTGAACTCAATGAATATATACAGAACACTCTACTCAACAACAGCAGAATACACAATTTTCTCAAGCGCAATGAGACATTCTTCAAAACAGGTCATATGTCAGGCAACAAAACAAATCTGAATACACTTTAAAAGACTGAAATCATAAAGGTATCTTTTCTGATAACAATGGAATGAATTTAGAAATCAAGAGCAGAATGAAAACTGAAAAACCTAAAAATATGTGAAAATTAACACACAAACTAGCAATGAGTCAAAGAAGAAATCAAAAGAAAAATTTAAAAACAAAAACAATTAAAATTAAACACAACATACCAAAACTTATGAGATGCAGCAAAAGAAGTCCTGGGAGGCAAATTTATGGCTGTAAATGTTTACATTAAAAAAGAAATACCTGAAATCAACAATGTAAATTTTCACCCTAAAGAAACTGAAATAGATGAACTAAACCCAAAGCTACCAGAAGGAATGAAATAATAAAGATTAGAACAGAGACAAGCAAAATAGAGAACAGAAAACCAATAGAGAAAACTGATGAAACCAAAAGCTGATTCTTCAAAACTATCAACAAAATTGACAAATCTTTAGCTAGGCTGACTAAGAAACAAAGAGAAAAGAGTCAAGTAACTAAAGTCAGAAATGAAGGAAGGGATAGTAGCAGCAATTTTACAGAAATAAAAAAGATTATAAAGAGTACCATGAACAACTGTACATCAACAAATTGGATAACCTAGATGAAATGGATAAATTCTTAGAAACACACACCCTACCACTAATGAATCATGAAGAAATAAATAATCTGAACAGACGTATAATTAGTAAGGAGATTTCATAAGTAATCAAAAACCTCTCAAAAACAACAACAAAAACCCAGACCAGATCATTTCACTGGTGAATTCTACCAAATATTTAAAAGAGAATACCAATCCTCCTCAAACTCCTGCAAAAAACTGAAGAAAAGGCAATACTTCCAAACTCAATCTACGAGGTCAGTATTAATCTGATACCAAAGCCAAAGAAAAGTACACAAGAAAACTACAGATCAATATCTCTGATGAACATTGATACAAAAATCCTCCACAAAATAGCAGCAAATAAAATTCAACAGCACAGGAAAAGGACTGTACACCATGACAACACAATTTATTCCTGGAATGGAAGGATGGTTCAATATATGAAAATCAATCAACGTAATACACCTTCTTAACAGAATGAAGGAAAAAAACCACATCATCATCTCAATTGGTAAAGAAAAAGCAGTCAAAAAAATCTCAAATCCTTTCGTGATAAAAAACACTCAACAAACTAAGAATAACAGGAAACCAGCTTAACATAATAAAGGCCATACATGAAAAGCCCACAATGAACATCGTTCTCAATGGTGAAACACAAATCTTTTCCTCTAATATCAGGAACAAGATAAGGATGCCCACTTTCACCACTTTCATTCAACACAGTACTGAAAGTCCTAGTCAGGGTAATTAGGCAAGAAAAAGAAATAAAAGGCATCCACCTTGGAAAGGAAGAAGTAAAATTATCTCTGTTTACTGACAATGTGATATTCTATGAAGAAAACCCTATATATTCCACTAAAAACAACTCTTAGGATGAATGAATTCAGCAGTTGCCAGATACAAAATCAAAACACAAAAATCAGTTGTGTTTTCTTACACTAACAATGAACAACCTGAAATAGAAATTAAGACAACAACTCTATTCACAATAGCATCAAAAATAATAAAACATTTATGGATAAACTTAACCAAGGGAGTGAATGACTTGTACCCTGAAACTATAAAACAGTGCTGAAAGAAATTAAAAAATGAAAAGACATCCAATGTTAATGGATTAGAACACTTAATATTGTTAAGATGTCAATACTATCCAAAGCAACCTACAGATTCAATACAATGCACATTAAAATCCCAATGTTTTTTGCAGAAATAAGGAAATCCATCCTTAAATTCATATGGAATTTCAAGGGACTCCCAAATAGTCAAAAAATCTTAAAAAAAAAAAAGAAAGAAAGTTGGAAGTCTCACAGTTTCTGATTTCAAAACTCACTAGAGTAATTAAAACAGTGTGGTACTGACATATAGACATTTAGACCAATGGAAAAGAAGAGATAGCCCAGAAGTATATCCCCACAGATACAGTCAAATGATTATCAACAAGGCTGTCAAGATCATTCAATTCGGAAAGGACAGTCTTTTCAACAAAGGTGTTGGTAAACTGGATATTTACATGCAAAAGAAAGAAGCTGAAACCTTACCTTACACTATATCTAAAAATTAACTCAACATGGATCAAAGACTTAAATGTCAAACCCAAAATTATAAAACTCTTAGAAGAAAGCATAGGTGAAAGTTTCCATGACATTAGATTTGGCAATGATTTCTTGGATGTGGCACCAAAAAGAAAATAGATGATTAGTATTTCATCAAAATTATAAACTTTTGTGCATCAAAGGGCACTATCAACAATGAAAAGGCAAGACATGGAACATGGGGAATATTTGCAAATAACATATCTGATAAGGGGTTAATATCCAGAGTAAATAAAGAACTCCTACAACTCATCACCAACAACAAACCAATTAAACAACGGGCAAAGGTCTTGAATAGATATTTTTCCAAAGAAGATATACAAATGGCCAATAAGTACACGAAAATATGTTCCCTAATCATTAGGGAAATGCAAATAAAAATGACAATGAGACACCACCACAAATCCAGTAGCATGACTACTATGAACAAAACAGAAAATAACAAACGTTTCTGAGGATGTGGATAAACTGGAACCCTAGTGCAATGCTGGCAGGAATGTAAAATGGTGCAGCCATTATGGAAAGCAGTCAGGTGGTTAGTCTAAAAATTAAAAATAGAATTATATGACCAAGCAATTCCACTTGTGGGCATATACCCAAAACATTTAAAAGCAGGGACTCAAAGAGATATTGGTACACTCATGCTTGTAGTAGCATTATTCACAACAGCCAAAAGGTGGAAGCAACCCATGTGTCCATTGACAGAGGAATGGAGAAACAAAATGTGGTGTATACATACAATGGACTGTTATTCAGCATTAAAAATGAATGAAATTCTGACATACGCTACAACACCGATGAACCTTAAAGATACCATGCAAAGTGAAATAAGCCTGACAAAAAAGTACAAATAGCATATGATATCACTTATATGAGGCACCTAGAGTAGTCAAATTCATAGAGACAGAGAATAGGACGGTGGTTGCCACAGGCTGAGGGGAGGGGAAATGGGTAGTTATTGCTTAATGGGTGCAGTGCTTCAGTTTTGCAAGATGAAGAGTTCTGGAGATGGATGGCGGTGATGGTTGTAAAACAATGTAAATATACTTAATGCCACTGAACTGTACACTTAAAAATGGTTAAGATGATAAATTTTATGTTGTGTATATTTTACCACAACTCTTTTAAATGGAAGGAGAGAGTGAAGGAGAAATAAAGACTTTCTCAGACAAACAAAAACTGAGAATTTGTTGCCAGTAGACCACCCTTGCAAGAAATGTTAAAAGTTTTCAGAGAGCAGGAAAATGATATAGGTCAGAAACTCAGATCTACAAGAGTATTAGAGAAGGAATCAGTGAAGGTAAAATTATCCCTTCTTTTTCATTATTCTTAAAGGTCTAATGAAAAACTATCCAAAATAATGACAAGAACAGTACACTGGGTGAGTAGAGTTTATGGATAAGTAAAATGAACGACAGCAATGTTATAAGAGGCATAAGGGATGGAATGAAATACTCTGTTATAAGGTACCTCCACTATCCATGAAGCAGTATAGTTTTATTTGAAGGCAGACTTAGATTAGTTTTAAACGTATACTATAATCCTAAGCCAACTACTAAAAAAAAAAAAATTTAAAGAAGTATAATTGATATGCTAGGAGAGGAGAAAAAATTAAATCATATAAAATGCTCAATTAAAACCAGAGAAGGCAGGGAAAAAAAGGGGAAGATTTTAAAAAACAAAGAAAGATACGCAACAAATAGAAAACAGCTACAAATACGGTATATATAAATCCATTAACCCAACTATATCAATAATTACTTTAAATTAAATGTGAATGGTCTGAATATACCAATTAAAAGACAGAGATTTGACAGACAGAGATTTGACAGAGTGGATAAAAAACAAAACCCAACTATAAAGTGTCTACAAGGAGTCCACTTTAAATACAAAGACATAGACAAATTAAAAATAAAGAGATCTAATTGAAATTTATAAAACATTTTATCCAACAACAGCAGAATACATATTCTTCTCAAATTCATATGGAACATTCATCAAGAAAAATCACACTGTGGGCCATAAAACATACCTTAACAAATTTAAAGGAACAGAAGTCACACAAAGTTTGCTTTCAGACCGCAACGGAATCAAACTAGAAATAAGTAACAGAAAGAAAGCTGGAGAATCCCAAAATATCTGAAGATTAAATAAACATTAGTTTTAAAAGACACAAAGGTCAAAGAAGAAGCCCCAAAAGAAATTTTAAAATATTTTGAATCAAATGAGAACACAACTTACCAAAATTTGTGACATGCAGCAAAAGCAGGGCTTAGAGGGAAATTTAAACCACTGAGTGCACATATTATATTAGAAAAGAAGAAACATCTAAAATCAGTAATCAAAGCTTCCACCTTAGGAATCTAGAAAAGAAGAGCAAATTAAATCCTAAGCAAGCAGAAGAAAAGAAATAATAATTAGAGCAGAAATCAATGAAATTGAATACAGAAAATCAATAGAGAAAAATCAATGAAACCAAAAACTGGTTCTTTGAAAAGATCAATAAAATTAATAACTCTCTAGCCAGGTTAACTAAGGAAGAAAGAGAAAAGCCAAAAATTACTAATATAAGAAATGAAAGGAAGGGCCATCATTACTGATCCTATGGACATTAAAACGATAATATAGGAATATTATAAACATGGCCACAAATGTTGTAACTTAGAGGAAACATACCAATTCCTTGGAAGATACATTCTACCGAAAATTCACACAAGAAAAAAATACATAAATAGGCCTATATTTATTTTAAAAATTGAATCAATAATTAATAATCTTTCAAAACTGAAAGCATAATGCCCAGATGGTTTCACTAATGTTCTACCAAAAATTGAAGGAAAAAATGATACAAATCCCTTACAATCTCTTCCAGAAAAGAGAAGCAGAGGGAACACTTTCTAACTCATCTGTGAAGTCAGCATTACCCTAATACCAAAATCAGACTAAGACACTACAAGAAAGAAAAACTGCAGACCAGCATCTCTCATGAACATAGACGCGAAAATCCTCAACAAAATATCAGCAAGTTGAATTCAACAATGTATAAAAATAATCATATATCATGACCAAGTGGGATTTATTCCAGGTATGAAAGGCTCATTCACCATTTAAAAATCAGTTAATGTAATCCATTACACCAACAGGCTAAGGAAAAATCCTATGATCATATCAATAGATGCAGAAAAACCATTTTACAAAAACTAACACACATTCTTGGAAAACAACTCTCAGTAAACCAGGAATAGAGGTACGTATGGTAGGAAAAAAAATCAAAATATTGGATGTTTCTGGGGGAAGGGGCAAGGAAACTTTTGGGTGTGATGGATATGTTCATTATCTTGATCATGATGATGGTTTCCCAGGTGTACATATGTCAAGATTTATCAAACTGTACACTTTAAATATGTGCATTTTACTATATGTCAATTATACCTCAATACAGCCGTTAATATATAACTAATGGTAGAATCTAGATTATGGGTAGATGGATATGACTATAAAATCTTGTAACATTGATATATGTTTGAACACTTTTCATAACAAAATGTTCCCTTTCAGCTCTGAAGTTCTATGAAAGTATCTTAGAACATAAAGTAAAAATAATATTTAATGAATTAGAATTAGTAATTACCACTAGACTATAACAATCATCTGTTAGGTTCCCCAGTATGTTCCTATCACAGAAGAATGACTCCTTAAAATCAGGAACTGTGCCCTGACTGAATCTTCATCTTCCTATACAGACACTGGTATACTGAGGGTATGCAGTAAGTGGCCACTGAACATAAGACACTATTAAAAAGAGAAAACTGGGAGGTTAACATTTCAAAAACAGAATATGGATGTTAGTTAAAAAACAAGAAATGTGAGCTTCTAATGTTACATAGAGATGTCAGGCATAACAAAAAAAAAAAAACTTGCATATTGGAGAGGTTGTGGAGAAAAGGGAACCCTCATACACTGCTGATGGGAATGCAAACTAGTGCAGTCACTATGGAAAACAGTATGGAGATTTCTCAAAAAACTAAAAATAGAAATACCATTATGACCCAGCTATCCCACTACTGGGTATCTATCGAAAGAACTTGAAATCAACAATTCAAAGTAACTTATGCACCCCCATGGTTCATTGCAGCATTACTCACAATAGCCAAGATGTGGAAGCAACCCAAGTGCCCATCAACTGATGACTGGATAAAGAAGATGTGGTGTATATATACTATGGAATACTACTTAGCCATAAAAAAAAGACAAAAAGCCTCCCATCCACAACAACATGGATGGACCCTGAGGGTATGATGTTAAGCGAAATAAGCCAGAGAAAGACAAACACCATATGATTTCGCTGATAAGTGAAAGATAAACACACGGACAAAGACAACAGTTCAGTGGCTACAGGAGAAGGCGGCTGGGGGGTGAGCACAGTGGTGAAGGGGAGCACTTATATGGTGATGGACAAGCAATAACGTACAACTGAAATCTGACAATGTTGTAAACTATTGTAAACTCAATAACATAAAAAATGGCAAATTTGTCTGAGTACCGTAATTTTCGAAAAAACAAGAAAGAGCAAGAAGAAGACTATAATAAGAAGAGACTATAAAGTATGGGTACTCCCTGTGTTACAAATAATAACTCTATCACACAAGCCACCCTTGTAACTGCCCCTCTCTCTGAATTTCTAATACTTTGCCCTGAAAGTCCTCTTAAAATGCACCTATTAGTTGTCATCACAATCCTGGGTCATTTGTCGAAAAAAAAAAGTTTTAGTGTCCTACTCCAGATAAATGAATTATAATCTCTGGGAAGCAGTTTACAAATCTGTATTTAAAACAAGCATCTATGGCTGATTCTAATCCAGCCTAGCTCTTAAAGGAAATGTGAATGCTTGATTGCTTAGGAAAGTTGGGAGATGACTCTCCAACGAGTCTGTTAAGTACTACCACCTCCCTAAGTAGGTGATCTATAGGAAGGGTGGAGAACTGGAAACAGCCGTGTATAAAAAGTATACTTTACTGACATCAAAATTTGCCAAGAGTTTGAAATAAAGCTCAATTCCTCTTTCCCCTCCCACAAAATAGATGTTTCCAGCACTCAGTCTACTTAGTGTATAGGACCCAGTATAGGAGCATTGTTCTGCTACATGATAATTAACCAGGTTTTTGGAAACTATTCATTCATATATAACAATGGTTCTAGGGAAAAGTGGATTCTGATTTCCAAAGAGCCATCTTAGAAAGAAATTTTCAGAGCACTACACATTATCAGGTTTGAAACATCCATGTAACTTCAGAATACTAATACTATTAATATGCTAAGAGTGAAATTAGTTGGATTACTACACAGAAGCCTAGGATGAAAGCAAACATTTAAAACTAACAGGCCCTCTGACATTAGATCATAAAATATGATCTAATGATCCAAATCTTAACATTTTTCCTATGTAATATCTAGTTTCCATTATTGAAATTTTCAAAGAATGTTTTTTAAAAGTCCTCTAAGTTTATCAAAAATTACTGCTTTTTAAATTCTCAAAGAATGTTTTTTAAAAATCTCCAGCTATTATTTAAAGCTTCATTTATCCAAATACAACCAATTTCTATACATAAAACACTGACATGTTATTTTAAAAATTTGATAAACACTAAAGTTACAGGATCACATTACCTAATTTCAAGACTTACTATAAAGCTACAATTATCAACACAAGGGTGATAGTGGTGAAAAGATGGACACACAAATCATTGAAACAGATTACAATCCAAAAATAAACCCACACAATATAAAGTCTACTGGGTTTTTTTTTTTTTTAACAAAAGTGCAAAGACAATTTAATGGAGAAAGGATATTCTTAAGTGGTGCTCAAACAACTGGCTATTTGCATCCTCATGAAAACAAATGAACAAATGAACCTCACCCTCCAACTTCTACCACTCCTTATTGAAAAAAGGATCAGAAACTAAAACATAAAATATAAAATTATAAAACTTCTAAAAGAAAATAGGAAAAAATCTTTGTGACTTCGAGTTAGGGAAAGATTCAAGGTCACAACACCAAAAGCATGACTCACAGAAAATTTTGGATGAACTGTACTTGATCAAAATTTAAAATTTTTGCTTTGCAAAAGACAGACTTGGAAAAGACTGGCAGAAAATATTTTCAAATCACATATCTAACAAAGAACTTGTATTCATAATATTTAAAGAACTCTCAACATTCAACAACAAAAAAACACATACTTTGGAAAAGTTTGGCAGTTCCTTAAAAAGTCTGAAACAGTTACTATATGACTCAGCAATTCCACTCCTAGGTATACACCCAAGAAAGTTCAAAATATATGTCCACCAAAAAAAACTTGGACGTGAATGTTCATAGCACCATTACTTCTAAACGCAAAATGCTGAAATAACTTAAATGCCCATCAAATGATGAATGGATAAACAAAATGTGGTAATCCCTACAATGGAATATTATTTAGTCATAAAAAGGAATGAAATACTGATACATGCTACAACATAGATGACCCTGAGAATATGTTAAGCGAAAGAAGCCAAATGCAAAAGGCCATATATATTGTATGATTCCATTTAAATGAAATGTCCAGGGCCGGCCAGGTGGCCAAGTGGTTAAGTTCATGCACTCCACTTCAGCGGCCCAGGGTTTCGCCAGTTCGGATCCTGGGCGTGGACCTGGCAGCATTCATCAGGCCACGTTGAGGTGGCATCCCACACAGCACAACCAGAGGCACTCACAACTAGAACATACAACTTTGTACTGAGGGGCTTTGGGGAGAAGAAGGAAATAAATAAAGACTGGCAACAGTTGTTAGCTCAGGTGCCAATCTCTTTTAAAAATACTAAAAAATAAAAATAAATGAAATTTCCAGAATTGATAGATCCATAAAGATAGAAAGTAGATTAGCGGTTGCCACAAGCAGGCAGGCAGGCGGGCTGCGGTTGGGGGTAGGGATTGGGAGCAAATTTGGAGTGACTGCTAATGGGTATGAGGTTTATTTTTGGGGTGTTGAATATGCTCTGGAATTAGTGCTGATAACTGCAAACTTTGTGACTATGCCAAAGAACACTGAATTGTACATTTTAAAATGGTGAATTTAATGGTATGTGAATTAAATCTCAACAGAAAAAGAGAAACAATCCAATCTAAAATGAGCAAAAGATCTGAACAAACGCTTCACCAACGGAAATATACAACAGCAAAGAAGAACATGAAAAGATGCTCAACATGTTTAATCACTAAGGAAATGCAAATTAAAACCATAATGCTTTATCACTATATACCTATAAGAATGGCTGAAAAAAAAGTTTTTAAAATGACAATACTAAGCACTAGGGACGGTGCAGAGCAGCTAAGCACTCATACAACGCTGGTGAGACTGCAAACCAGTACAGTCACGTTGTAAAGCAGTTCCATAGTTTTATATATTCACTTACCATATGACCTCCCAATGCCACTCTTAGGTATTTACCCAAGAGAAACAAAAATGTATGTTCACACAAAAACTTGCACATAATGTTTATAGCAACTCTATTCATAAAAGCCAAAAACTGAAATGTCCTACAACCGGTGAACACATAAACATTTAGAGTATATCCATGCAATGAAGTACCAATCAGAAACACAGGAATGAAATAGTGATGCATGCAACACATGGATGACTCTCAAATTCATTCTGCATGTGACGTGAAGGGAGAGAAATTAAGTGAAAGAAGCCAGACACCCAAAAGCTACATGCCATATAATTCCATTTATATGGCACTCTAGAAAAGGCAAAACTGCAGGGACAGAAAGAGATAAGCGGTTGCCAAGAGGAAAGGTGAGGGCTGGGTGGGTGGACTACAAAGGGGCAGCAGAGAAAAATTTGGGGTCTTGATGGAATGTTTTCTGTATGACAATTGTGATGGTGGATACACACCTCTTTGCATCTGTCAAGAAAGAACTATATACAACACGAGTAAATTTTACTGCAGGTAAATTCTGAATAAACAAATCCGTGGATAAATCACACTGTACACAAACCTCCACCTGGAACGTAGAAGCAACCTTCTACTATAATAGATCAAAGTACATCACAAAATGTTCTCAAGACTTCCTTCTGAGGTAGGTGGAGTCAAGTTTTATTATTTTTACTTTGCAAACGAGAAGCAGCACAAATTAAACAATCTGCAAGTCTGGTACTAGTCAGAGATGCTGAGCTAGCATTCATGTCCCCAGTTCTTGTAGCCCCCCTCTCTACCACGGTGCTAGTCACCAACGCAGTAACAAGAGGTTTCCTTTATCAAACTAAATTACCTATTTACACTATTTCATAAAGGAGGAAAACCAAGATAAGTATTTTAGAAGAAGGCTGAAAGTGTGTGTGCATATTCAATAGTTAAGTTTAAATATATATACTATTCACACAAAAAATTAACCCTAACTTTAACCTGGGAGATTCGTTTCATACAGAAAAAGAATCTAATTTCTAATGGGTGTTTAACACAAATGTGGACATAATAATAATAAAAAAAAAACAAAAACAGAGGGAAGCACCAAAAATGAGGCTCCAAATAAGGCAGAGCACCAGAGTAAACGGACACAAAGTAAGGCCGGTCCTTGACCATCTCAGCATCGCCGGCGCGCGTCCGTGCCTGTCCTCCGCAGCCCTGAGATGATGCACAGCGCACCTGGCAGCCTCAGAAATTCAGTAATTCACTCTGACCCACAAAACCCCAGAGCCTTACAAAGTGACACATTCCCGGGTCAGCTTGAGAACTGAAAACACACAACATTCAAGTTATTCTGCGCAGGAGTTCCGCTTTCTCTTAGGAGCCGAAACAGGCGAGCCGCCCGGCGACCAGGTGGCGGGGCCGGCAGGGGGAGCCGAGAACTCCCCAGGGCTCAGACGCTCACGGGGGCGGGGGAAGGAAGCCAGAAGGAAGGAAGAGGGCGGCTCCGGTCCCAGCGCCTGCCCTCACGTGCGAGGCAGCGTGCAACACCCCGGGGGCTCTCCGGGGCCCGCGCCATAACCCAAGGGGGGAAATGACAGGGATGAGACTGAGACCAGGCGCGCCTCGTCGCCTCCCCAAGCCTCGCACCACCGAAGCGGGACCGCGAGCGGCGAGGGGCAGACACAGCCCCTCGGTCGAAAGTGAACTGCTGCCTCTTGGAGTCCCCTGCGGGTCCCCTCAACTGCTCCGCTCGTAAAAGGGCGTCCTTGTCATCCCGTACCCACGACCCCATCCCCCTCCCCGTCAAAAAATAACTCGCGGGCGAGGGCCCCCGCCCGGCTCTACGTAATTTGACCCCAAAGGGGGCGGCGGCAGGTGGTGGCGCCGGCCGAGCGACGGGCCCGAGGCCCCGGCGACAAGGGGCTGGGAGGGAGGCGGGGCGGCGGCGGGCTCGTTACCTCCCCAGATGCCCAGAGTGAGCTGGGACGTGTCCAAGTTCACCACATAATCCCCCAAGAACCGGTTCAACACGTCCACGACCACCGACTCGAACACCATCTTCCTCCGCCGCGCGGCACGCCGGCCGCCCCCCGCGCTCCTTCTTCCCGCGCCTGCCCTCCCGCGCCCCTCCCTCGAGACGGCTCGGTTCACCGGCTCCGACCGTAGCTGCACTCGCGCCAGACGCGCAGCCCCGCCGCGAGCCCTGCGAGGGGCGGAGGCGGCGGCTGGAGCGACGCGTGCGCAGCTCGGGCTCGAGGGGGGCGGGCCGCGGCTGCGCGGCCGCCTCTCTGACGCGTGCCCCCTTGCGGCAGAGCGCGGCTCCTTTTTCTCCTCGGCCCCACCTTCTCCCCCGTCGCCTGGCAACCGGAAGAGCGTCCGGAGACGCCAGATTTTTTCCGACCCCGCTCCCAACCGCAGAGCCGCGCAAGGACCTGCGCCGGGGGCGGGGCGGGGCGGGGCGGGGCGGGGCAGGTACGCCCCGGCTGGAACGCGCCTCCTGCGGCCGAGGGGCGGGGAGGTCCCGCCCCTGAGTAAGGCGTAGGTAGCTTCCAGTTCCTTCTGTGTTAGGCCGGTGGGGTGTCCAAGGAGTACTGCCCCATTATTACAAAGTCGGGGACAGAGCTCCGGGCGTTGCCGGCTTCCTGGGAGCGGCCGCGTGTAACCGCCCTCCCCGCTCCTCCGAGAGCACGGCGAGAATGCGCCTTGGTGACTCGACTTCCCCGGATGCACGTGGAGGGAGGAGGAGTGAAGCGTGAACTTCGGGCTCCAATTCCACGCCCCCTTCCCTGCGTCCGAGCTGCCACTCTTGTTTGGTTGAGGTATTTGCCCCGAGCCGCCTTTCGTCCCGTAGAGAGTCCTTTAGATTCGGAGTTAGAGTCAGCCAGCTCGGAAACTGCGGAGGGCCATCCAAGAAATACTGCGAGACCTAGACCCTCCTTGAGCCTTTACAGAAGGACCGCCCTAAAACAGATGAAAATTAGAGCTTTCAGCGCTTCTCCCACCCCCGTTTGGCCTTATGTAGAAATAGGGCCAAAGGCCTGAGATCACAGAGAAGCTGCATGTGAAGTTTGGAGGACTTTGATTAATCACCCTCTTAAGGATTTAAGATGTAGGGGTGTACCTTCAACTTCTTCTCTTTGCATGGTAAATAAATAATGTCTCTGATAATTTTCTGTTAATGCCTGTATCATTTTAGTAGTTTTTGTGCGTAGTCACCCAAATTTTTTAAGGTTTGCCTTATGCAAGTAGAATGCCTGGCAGAACAGTGTAAAATCTTATTTCCCCTGAGTTTATAAGCTATTTTCATGTAATTTCATATTTGAAGGTCGTTTATTGGGTCATCAGTTCAATCTCTTGGTCTTATAATCAAGCTGAGATGTTAGGGATTTGTCCAAGGTCACACAGCTGGTGTTCTCCAAAAACAGAGCTGGGACCTGGCTCTTCTCACTGACTCCACTCCACCACCCCACCCGCTCCTCTTGCATTTGCCTGTCATTGGAAATCTACCTCAGAATACCTGCACAGAGAAACTAATAGAGGCTAAAATGCCCAGAAAAGGGAAAGCCCCATATAATGAGGTATTTTGCTGCTGTACTAGAAGCCAGATATACAGTAGCTGCAAAATTCCACTGTTATATCTAGCACCACAAATTTAAATACAAGAACTTCCAGAATTCATTCCAAAAATACATCTTAGTATCTTGCAAACGCTTCATACTAGTTTTCTATAATCCAGGAAAATCCTGTGGAGTTGAGGGAAGAGGAAATGCTGCTGAGAACTTACTAGTATAAGCATTTAATGGCTAAAAAGAGCAATGAAAAAAAATCTGCTGAGAAAGTGTTAGAAATATATAAGATGATGCATATCATAACTGATTTCTTATTTAGTTAGGTGCTGTATCATGAACAAGTTTCCTACAATTTTGCATTCAGTTCTTGTGTTGCTTAATCCATCTGAGAAAGTTTGTAAGCAAAAATATATTCATATCATCATATAAAAGATAGGTACACTATTAAGCCATTAAACTAAATATCTGTTGGACCTTGAAAAATAAGCCCATGGACTACCAAAAAAATGTTCAGTTTTCAAATTGGGGAATATGTCAGTGTAAGGTCTTTTTTCTCCAGCATTTCTTAAAATGCTGTACTTCATTGTTTGAGCAGATGAAAAAGAAAATGACCCCAAAATGTAATATCGTCCAACTGTACAATAGATCTCTAACTTTCCAAGTAGGACTTGCTGTCTTATGCGTAGTTTATGTCCCACAGCTTTCCATCTTTGAAGCTTTGGCATGCTGGTAGTAATCTTGGAAATTTTTTTCTCCTAATCTTAATTCCTCTGTCCACAGTAAATGTCATTTTTGTGTTGCTTGTCCTTATTCTCCGTATGAGGTCAGCATTGTGGTAGCAGGCTAGATGACCAGATACAAAGCCGTTGAAACAGACCACATTCCTGAAAGGTGTCCTGGAGGAACAGGTCTAAAAGAGAGCCATTTTACAGGATAACTGTTACTGACATAGCTTCACAAAGCCCGGTGCTCATATCTCAGTTAACAGTTTTAAAATTATATTTTAAAAAGGTTATTTGGATTTATGTGTTCCAATCCTTAAAAATAAAAAATTAAAAATGAGAGACAGAAATTTGTTGGAAAGGAAACACAAGCAAAAGTTTGAGAAACTTACAAGAACCTTACTCAGGCAGTGCAGGTGAAAATGCAGGTCAACACAATCTGTCTAAAAGACAGTGTGCAAACATCTGCAAGCTGATGTATATGTATATATACACACAGAAGTACGTACATGTATGTGTGACTTTTGACTCAGCGATCTCACTTCTGGAGATTTACTCTAAGAAAATATTTACAAAAATTCAAAAAGCTATCCCCACAGAACATTCGTTAAAGCATTGTTTATAGCAGCAAAAAACTGGAAACAATCTAAATATCCATTAATAGCGAAGATGGTTAAGTAAACACGCATACACATACGCACACACAATGGCTTACCATGCGGTCTTTAAAAATTATCAAATTCTATACTAATATGGAAGGAAGTCAATCGTATGCCTGTGAGAAACAAGGTTCAGAATAGTATCATACCAATTACATAAATTGTGGACATGTTTCAAGTGCACAGAGCATATATATACAGAAAGAAATCTGGAGGTATGCTCACCAAATGTAAACAGTGATTACCTCTAGTTGATGAGAAATTTGGTAATGTGTGTTTTCTCTGTTCTTTCAAGTTTGATTTTTTTTAAATGAGCATGTATCTTTTCCCCAAACAAGAAAGCTATTTAAATAGACTAAGAAGATTACTACCAACTATAATAAAACTTTCCTTATTCACACTAACTGAAATGCTTTTACTCTAAAGAAAATCAGCTTTGGAATTTTGAAATAAGGAAATTGGGTTTCATTACAGTCCTCTATAGGCTGTACACTTGGAACATTAAAAAAGAAGATATAAACTTAATGTATTCCTCTAAACTGGTGAAGAGAGATGTATCAGAAACATTATTATATTGCATATTCTTCCATAACTGTTGGGGGAAGCTATATAGGCACATGGATGAATTGTTCTTCCTAGAATTAGAGCCAACTGAAGTTTGTGAGCAAGGTCCCAATCCTGGTGGAGAATTGATACACAGATGCATGTGAACTCAAAAGTCTGCCAAAAGACATGACCAGACCTCTCCTGGAGAGGATATACAGATGGCAGATAAGCACATGAAAATATGTTCAACATCATTAGCCACTGGGGAAACAAAGGTTAAAACCACAAATGAGATATCCCTATATACCTCTCAGAATGGCTAAAAACAGAAAAAGCAATAACACGAAATGCTGGTGAAGAGGCAGAGAAACTGGATCATTTATGCATTAGTGGTGGAACTGTGAGATGGTACAGCCACTCCAGAAAACAGTTTGGCAGTTTCTAAAAAGAAACACTCCTCTTCCTTATAGGTTTTTAATTTTTCTGTCTCCCTCGTCACCACCACTTCTAGAACAGGGAGCTAATGTGTCTAGTTCACTATTGTATCCCCAGGACCTACATGAGCACTTGACACCTGATAGGTTTTCAATACATACTTGTTGAAAGAATGAGCAAATTTTGGATATGAAACCACCCCCAACATACACCAGAGAAGTAGATTAATATATCAAGACCAAGTCGAGCAGAGACTATTCAGAGGGTACAAAAGAAAAAAAAACAGAGGCTGTCATTGTGGAGTGAAGTTGCAGCCCCAGGAGACAAGGCATGGGAACCTGGACTGGGGCCCCTCACTGCAGTGCTATGAGAGAACAAAGATGCATGTGGAAGGCAATACTCTAGACCCAGAATTATGTTCCCATTGATTCATTGAGGTGAATCCGGGGAGGACAATTTCATCTCAAAATAGCACCCAGAAGGATCCTTCAAAAACATAAGTCAGATCCTGTCACTTCCGTGCTCCAAAGCTGCTAGTGTGCTACCCATATCACCATGGCAACGGCCACAGCCCCTGCAAGGGCAGATAAGGCCCTACACAACAGGCCTTCCTGTCCACCCCACCCTTATCTAGAATGTTCTTTCCTCAGATATTTGCATGACCCACTTGCTTCATCTTTGCTCTCGTGTCATTTTCTCAGCCCTTCCCTGAACAGCCTGGTTAATGTTGATACCTGCCCTCCCCACTGGTGCCTCAGCACTTCTAGCACCTTCCCTGCTTTATTTTTCCTCAGAGCACTCACCACCTGACATGCTGGTTTTTTACTTATTTTTTTTTTTGTCCATCAATCTTTCCCCATTATAATGTATATAATGTAAGCTACTGGAGGAGAAATTATTATTTTGCTCATTGTCCTATCCTCTGTGCCTAGAACAGGGGAAGCGGTCACATATTAGTGGAAGGCAAGAAAGGCATACCCAAGGTGCCAGATATTGAATTATTGCTAATCAGCTCCAAACCTGCCTTTCTGTTTTCTGCTCTATGACTGAGGCACACTCTGCAAATCATATTTGGCTTCGGCAGCAGGCTCCTAGTTAGGCTCTACCAAGAGGGGGAGCTGGAGAGGCTGGAGGAGAAAGAAGAGACTTGCTCCTTTCTGTTTGTTCCCTCTTGGGCTTCCTGTCTATTTCCTTTTCTTGTGACCATCACCCCAGCAGCTTTTTTTCACCCAGACAGCAGCGGTTCCTTAGCAGCACATGAATCTGGCTTGCATTTTCCCCAATACTTGCAGAATCATCATCATCTCACTATCTCAGAGACAGCAGAACCAACCTCATCATTCCCCCTCCTACTCCTACTCACTCCCACTCAGAGACACCCAGCCAAGCAGCACCCTTTCCTTGGAGGTCTGAGTTTCAGCTCAACGGCTCCTCTTCTAAGTTTCCAAGTCTGTCTCTTTGCTTGCTCAGCCCTTGGGGTTATATTTGCTTCCTACAATAACTACCTCCAATACCTTAAAGCTCTTTTCATTCTTTCACTACTTAATTTTATACCTTGTTAACAGTTCTGTGTATATCTCTTTCTATGGGGAGCAGAGTCAGGACCTGCAGTTGAGTCTGTGCCAGGGGAGATGTTTGACCGAGAAAGAAAGTGTTATCAAAGGGAGTAAATGAAAATTGTGGGTGAGAAGGGAAGCCAGGCTCAGGGCCAGAGATCAGATTAAATGTCAGGACTGGAAGCAACTGCCTGTCTATAAATAGGTAACAAGTCCAAGGATCAAGGTCTCAGATAATCAAGAACAGGTCAGTCAGTGAAGTGTCAGGTGGGTCAAGATGAAAGATGCCAAAGATAGGCTACCCAAATGAAGTGCTGGGGTTCTGTGCTTAATTGTCCTGTGGCACGAGGCAGGGAGGTAAGGTCGATTCACCACCAGCTGAATCCAGTGATACCTCTCCGCTCCTTGTTTGCTCAGTCTAGCCTCCCCATTCCTGAGCCAATCTTGATTTAGACAAGATTTGAAAAACCTCCCAGATATGAGCTCTCTGTCTCTCTGGACTTTTGAATATTGACCACTATCTCAATCTCCTGCGTCTGTTCTCCTTCCTCTCTTTGTGAATAATTGACAGAACTGGAGGCTGTGTGACCCTGTGTGTGTTGCTGCTTCCATGAAGCCCTTCTCCAGAGCCTGGGCCACCTCAGTGTGCAGTCTAAGGACAGCACCTGTCACTCTGCCTTGCCTATCCTATGCAACCTATCTGTTAATGCAAGTAAACTGAAACATACAGATAGCAGGCACTGACCAGAATGGAGTGGGGTGGGAAAGTCAAGAGTTAGAGAGCAGCCAGGAGGCCATTGTTGAGATTTAGGTAGGAAGTAGTTATGGATCTCCAGTAGGTCATGACAATTTCAATGACTAGAAAGGCATAGATGGAGGAGGTCATAAAGTTGAAATTTATGAGCCTTGGAAACTGATTAATCATAGTGGCTGAAGTCAATAAAATAATTCCAAGATTGTGTCATTCACAGTTAACTGGAATATGAAAACAAAGTATTGGTTTTTTAGGACATGATGAGGAATTCAGTTTTTGGTTGGTTCCGTGAGATTTGAAAGCTGGGAAAAAATATACAGGACCCAGTGTAATTTGTCTAGCAAAAGTTAGAAATTAAGGAACAAGGTCCCAGTGAGAGCCCAAGACAAGAGGTGGAGACCTGAGAGCTTCTTACACAGAAGCAATTATTCATACTCCATCTGTGGATGACCCTTACAAGTAAAGGAATGTAGAGAAAGAAAAGCAGATCAAGGATTGAACAGTGAAGAAACATTCTCATTAAGGGAAGAGGCAAATGGACGTGAGAGAAGAGGCTTAGAACAAGAGCCAGTGTACCTGGAGTGGAATGACATGGAAATCCAAGAACGATTTATAGGAGGAAGGGGTGGTCAACAATATCAAAATCATAGAGATATGAAGAAAGATAAAAACTGAGAAAACTCAACCAAATTTACTTAGTGAGTACTTGCAAGGTTTTTTGATTCATCTACTAAGAGACGTCTAACTGAAGTCATTTAAAAAGAGTAGATTTTAATAACAAAAGAGTTACTAGCAAATTTGAACCTGATGTTTACCAGTAGTATGCTTTTATTGAGAAAATTAAGTTCATTTCAACACTTAGGAAGTACATAAACCACACAGCTCCTTCAATATTAAAATAGAGATTCACTGTCAATGAGAGTTCATTAACTCAATAAATGTCCACATTACTTTTTGTATTTTTGCGGTATTTAAACCCTTCTCGTTCTAGTATATGCTTTTATCATCACAATATAACATCATTCCTGGTAAGAATCTGAACAGATCCATAAATAAATCAGTCACTTCCACATATCCTATTTTTGGGTTGCTTTAATCAGAGTTTGTCTCTGCATTCTTTATTTAACAACTACTTGCCTGGAAATATACTTACTCTATAAATAGATATTTAACAAACTGTATGTAAAACTGTTTTCAAAGTTTATGTACTTCTATAAATCTTGACAAAATATACCATTACTAACATCATAAGCATGTATCTTGGGTTATGAGAAGGCAATTCCCTTGCTCCCCAGTCTGCATACACATGCGCACACACAGATGTGATGGAGAAGTTGTAATATGCTCCAATATTTTAATAAATAACATTGTCCAGGGCCGGCCCCATGGCTGAGTGGTTAAGTTCTCACACTGCTTCAGTGGCCTAGGGTCTTGCTGGTTCAGATCCTGGGCACGGACATGGCACCGCTTATCAGACCATGCTGGGATGGCATCCTACATAGCACAACCAGAGGCACTCACAACTAGAATGTACAACTGTGTACCAAGGGGCCTTGGGGAGAAGAAGGAAAAAAAAGGAAGATTGGTAACAGATGTTAGCTTGGGTGCCAATCTTTAAAAAGAAAAATAACAGTGTCCATGTCATGCAGAGATAGCTTATGTACAGTATATATATAATTCACACATAGTGTCACAGATGGAACATAGATTTTCAATAACAAAACAAAAAGCCTGTTGACACGTTTGAGCCTCATGTATATCAGCAGTGCTTTTATTTAAAATATTTAGTTTAATTCAACAATTACTTATTAAGTAAAACCTGATAATGTCTAAAATTTTCCAATGTTCACCTTTAATAAGATCTTATTTCCCAAAGAGTGCAACATAATATTCCCAGACTGTCTGCCTTGAAAGTAATCATGGTATTTTTCCACTGCTAATAAAACTAGTCTCTGTCAATTAATTGTCATATTTTTACTGTTCTTAGATTATACCCTGTGCTTTTTATATTCGAGGAGATTCTGAGTCAGATGTGCTAATTTGGTTTCGTTAACATTAAAGTAGCTGAATCAAGCATCAACTACTGATTCAAACTTCAGTTTTCCCTTACAAGAAGTCAAAAGAGCACCATCTAGTGGAATTTTTGACATAAAATCCTTCCAAATTGGTCTTCGAATTGAAGCAATCGACTTTTAAACAAATTTTGTAAGTGATAGTGATTATAAATCAATTCTTACATATTTTCTAAAATAAATCCTAAAGATTTTCAACTGAATTTCAGATTATAAAATCAAAATCAATAATTCACCTATGACATTTTTAACCACATATTTTAACTACTGACTTGGTTTTGCTCTCATTTGAGTGTTAATTATGATAAACTCAGGATTTTCTTTCTTTCTTTTTTTTTTTTTTTGAGGAAGATTAGCCCTGAGCTAACTACTGCCGGTCCTCCTCTTTTTTGCTGATGAGCCTGGCCCTGAGCTAACATCCGTGCCCATCTTCCTCTACTTTCTATATGGGACGCCTACCACAGCATGGCGTGCCAAGTGGTGCCATGTCCACACCTGGGATTCGAACTGGCAAACCCTGGGCCACCTAGAAGCAGAACATGCGAACTTAACCTCTTCGCCACCAGGCCGGCCTGAGGATTTTCTTACTTTTCATGCATTTTAATATCTTTTTAAAAAAGACCTAATTGATTGTAATTTTATGTTATTGAATGCAAATTTGGTGCTTTTTTTTTCCCCAAGAGTGATTGTTAGAGGATCAGTTCCTAAACAAACAAGATTTAATTCTACTAACTGGCCACGTCAAACATTTGAGCTGGTCTTTGAGGAGGTTCAAAAATTTAGGTATAGAAGTCCAATTTCTCTTTTAGTGGCTATACCCAGTACAAACAATTTGACTTTTTCCCTAATTGCATAAAATTCATCAATGTACTTGGTATGAAAAGATAAATATGGTGCCTGCCTCACCTTGAAATACTGATCTCATCATCAGACTCAAGGTCTGGGAACAAGGTGAGCAGGAAGTGAAGTTCACGTGTCTTCAATCCTGAAAAGGCAGTGAATAAATACATAAAAGTGGTCGTGTGACCATGTGGGCTGACGGGACTACAAGTTCATAGCTTCCGGCTGAACTCTCTTTTCACTTTTGTTTGTTCATTCTATTATTTCATTATTTTTTTATTTTATCCCTTTTAGCCTCTATTCTTCCAGTTCCCTAAATGATTCCTCCTCACATTAAGGTCTCTCTTCAAATATCTCCTAATCAAAAAGACTTTCCTTGACATCCTATCAAAAAGAGCACCGTCCTTCCACCCCTCCCTTCACTCTGTGTCGTTATTTCTATACCCTGCTTTCTTTATTTTTTCTTACAACACTTATCACTACCTCTCATGATAAATATTTGTTTATTTTCTGTCTCCCTCTGTAATAATGTCAACATCGGCTCTGTTATTTTACCCATCTCTGTAGCTCATCGTTTAATTCTGTAGGGCTCTCCCCTTGTGGGTGGGGCATTTAGCCCCCTCTTTGACTTCACGTTCAGTTGTAAGACTTGTTTAGGCAAGTGCAATATTAGCAGATATGAGGCAAGCAGAGCTTGAAAAGCACTTGCACAACTGGGCCTGCTCTCTCCCTTGTCATTGCAATGAGCACACGCCTGGACCAGGCTACAAGAGGAGGAGCAGTGCGTGGGACAGTGCCAAGGCACCAGAGTTGCCCCAGTTACTCCTGCTGGCCTAGTTAGGCTGTCTCTCAGCTTTGTGTTTGGAAAACTCTAATCATAATAATTGCTTTTTAAGCACTGCACTTGAGGGTGGTTTGTTCCCCAGCAATAACTAATTCATACACCCTCCCCTAGAAGGCAAACTCCTTGAGTGTAGGGCCTAATGTATTTTGTTCATTGCCACATCCCTCGCACCCACCACTGTGCTTGACAAGTAAATATTTGCTGAATAAATGAATGGAGTGGGGGTAGGTAGGCCATCGATTACAGCTTAACTTTTCTGCTGATCTATCTTTATATTGGGCTAGATTCAATCAACATTGGCAGAAGTGGGTAGTCTACTTATCCAAAAGAAAAATTATTTTTTCTCTCCATCAAGTTTTTGATAAGCATTAAGGAGTGGTGTGTTCAAGGTTACATATCTTACCAAGTATTTCAAGTGTAACTATTTTAAATGCACAGTAAAATGTTATAATAACCAACTCTAATGAAGTGGAGTTATGACTGGCTTCCTTTTATGATCACTGAGCAGCCTAACAAAGAAATGTGAGAAAACCATCCCACCTCCACGTAGAGGTGGGCTCAGGGGATATCTTTCGACCAAGGGATAGTTTTGAGCTAGCTTTAAAACAAAGATGAGTGGGTAAGCAAGGTACCAAAGTTCTGTGTCAAAAAGCATAGCTACAATATCTTTAGTCTGAAACATTTTTTTAAAAAAGAGGTATTACCAAAACGTCACCCAAGCTAATTTTTAGCAATGTAATAAAATACCCATTAAACGTCTAATTTTTTTTTTTAAGATTTTATTTTTTTCCTTTTTCTCCCCAAAGCCCTCCGGTACATAGTTGTGTATTCTTCGTTGTGGGTCCTTCTAGTTGTGGCATGTGGGACGCTGCCTCAGCGTGGTATGACGAGCAGTGCCATGTCCGTGCCCAGGATTCGAACTAACGAAACACTGGGCCGCCTGCAGCGGAGCGCGCGAACTTAACCACTCGGCCACGGGGCCAGCCCCTAAACGTCTAATTTTAAGGATTGTTGGGGCTGGCCCCGTGGCCGAGAGGTTAAGTTCGCGCGCTCCGCTGTGGCGGCCCAGGGTTTGGATCCTGGGCGCGGACATGGCACCGCTCGTCAGGCCACGTTGAGGCGGCGTCCCACATCCCACAACTAGAAGGACCTGCAACTAAGATATACAACTATGTACGGGGCGGGGCGGGGCGGGGGGGGGGGGGGGTTGAGGAGATAAAGCAGAAAAAGAAGAAAAAGAATTCTTACCCCATAACCCCATAATCCAAGTTAAATAAAATAAATTGCCTTATGTTGTAAAATTATTAGCTCTAAGCCAGGATTTTATCACCCTGAATCTAACATTAATATTAACATTTTGGGCTGAATAATTCTTTGTTGTAGGGCATTTCCTGTGCATTGTAGGATGTTCAGCAGCATCCCTGGCCCCTACCCAATGTCTCAAGACATTGCTAAATGTCTTACGAGGAGCAGAATCACCACCCATTGATAACCACTTCTCTAAGCTAATAATTATTGGTGGAATAACTACCATAAATGATGTTTCATTTTTATTTAAATGATTTTCAAACCTTTTTATTTTGAGATAATTGTAGCTCACATAGAGTTATAAGACATAATATGAAGAATCCCATGTACTCTTTCCCCAGTTTCCCCCAATGGTAACATCTTGCAAAACTAATGTACAATATCACAACTGGGATATTGACACTGATACCGTCAAGATGCAGAGCATCTCCATCACCACAGGGATCATTAATGTTTCCCTTTTATAGCCACACCTGCTTCTCCTACACACCTTTCTTAAATACTGGCAAATACTAATTTGTCTTCCATTTCTGTTAATTTTATCATTTTAAGAATGTTGTATAAATGGAATAATATAATATGTAAACCTTTGGGTTGGGCTTTTTCCACTCTGCATAATTCTCTAGAGATTCATCCATGTTGTTGCACATATTAAAACTTTGTTCCTCTTTATTCCTGAATAGTAGTTCATAAAATGTATACACCACAGTTTTTTTAACCATTCATCCATCAAAGGATATGTTTCCCATTTTTGACTATTATGAATAAAGTTGCTATAAACATTCACATACAGGTTTGTGTGTGACCATAAATTTTCATTTCTCTGGGATGTGGGCTCAGGAGTGCATTGGTGGGTGGTAAGATAGGCTCATGTTTAGTTTCTTAAGAAACTGTCAAACTATTGTCCAGAGTGACTATACAATTGCTCCAACACCAGTTGTTGAAAAGTCTCTTTCCTCCATTGAATTGCGTTTGTGCTTTTGTCAAAAGCATTTGCACATATTTGTATGGATCTATTCTTGGGTTGTCTGTCCAATACTCCTTACAAGAATACAACAAAACTGCAAATGCAACAATGTGACATTCACAATGTCCAGCATCCAATCAAATATCACCAAGCATGCAAAAAATTAGTAAAATGTCACTATCAAAAGAGAAATGATCTAGGTACCGGCCCAGTGGCACAGTGGTTAAGTGCACACATTCCGCTTTGGCTGCCTGGGGTTCACTGGTTCGGATCCCAGGTGCGGACGTGGCACCACTTGGCAAGCCATGCTGTGGCAGGCATCCCACATATAAAGTAGAGGAAGATGGGCATGGATGTTAGCTCAGGGCCAGTCTTCCTCAGCAAAAAAGAGGAGGATTGGCAACAGATGTTAGCTCAGGGCTAATCTTCCTTAAAAAAGAAAAAAAAGAGAAATGATCTAAATAGTGGTGAGATACACAGGTTAGTCTCATATTGTACCTGGATATATATGGCTTAAATTACAACTCTTTTTTTTAAATTGAAGTATAATTGACATATTATATTATTTTCAAGTGTACAACATAGTGATTTGATATTTTTACACATTATGAAATGATCACCATGCTAAGTGTAATCATCTATCACCATACAATGTTATTACGATATTATTGACTATATTCTTTATGATGTACATTACATCCCCATGACTTATTTCTTTTATAACTGGAAGTTTTTACCTCTTAATTCTCTTCACCTATTTCGCCCACCCCCTTCACCCCCTACCCTCTGGCAACCACTAATTTGTTCTCTGTATCTATGAGTCTGCTTCTCTTTTGCTATGTTTGTTCATTTGTTTTGTTTTTTAGATTCTGCATATAAGTGAAATCATATGGTATTTGTCTTTCTCTGTCTGACATTTCATTTAGCATAATACCCTCTAGGTTCATCCACGTTGTTGCAAATGGCAAGATTTCATTCTTTTTTATGGCTGAGTAATAGTCCACTGCGTATATGTATGTATATGTATATATATGTCTCTCTCTCTAACATCTTCTTTATCCATTCATCTATCACTGGAGAATTACAACTCTTTATGCCTCTGTCTCCTCAGCTGTAAGATGGAGATAGTAACAGTACCTGTCTCACAGGGTTGTACTGAGGACTAAGAGATGTAATATATAAAGCACTTGGCAGAGTGCCTAACACTTAGGAAACTTTATGAAAACATTAGTTTTTATTATTATTATCATTACAATAAATGACTGTTTAGGATATTGCTTCTAAGAAAAAAATAAATTCTTTTCTACTGCTCTTGATTCCAGAAACACTGCATTAAACATGAAAGATATTTTTTAGTCACTGTAGGGGTAATAGCTGTGGAATGTGAAGAAATAGAGGGTCAAATACGTTTCAGAAAAACTTAAAGTATCCATTAGGAGAATAAGTAGGAGAAATAGAAGATTTATCTATCAATAACACCATAGGAAAATCAAATGGAAAAATATCAAATGATCACTATTTCAAGGAAAATGAGGATTTTTAAAAAAGAATAAAACAATAAAGCACACTAAGACAAAACATAAAACAAGACTGGGAGCCGGCCCAGTGGCACAGCGGTTAAGTTTGCACATTCTGCTTCAGTGGCCCAGGGTTCACCGGTTCGGATCCCAGGTGCAGACGTGGCACCCCTTGGCAAGCCGTGCTGTGGTAGGCATCCCACATATAGAAAGTAGAGGAAGATGGGCACGGATGTTAGTTCGGGGCCAGTCTTCCTCAGCAAAAAGAGGAGGATTGGCAGCAATTAACTCAGGGCTAATCTTCCTCAAAAAAAAAAAAAAGTAAGAATAAATAAATAAATAAATAAACACAAGACTGAAAATAACCTGTCAGTCATTATACTAAATGTGAGTGGGTTAGTTCCTCTCTCTAGATTCGATCAAAGAACAAAATAGCTATATAGTCATGCACTGCATAAGGACATTTCAGTCAATGATGGACTGCATACATGACAGTGGTCCCATAAGATTATAACAGAGCTGAAAAATTCTTATCACCTAGTGACATCGTCGCCATTGTAATGTTATAGCGCAATGCATTCTCATATGTTTGTGGTGATAATGGCATAAACAAGCCTACTGCACTGCCAGTCATATAAAAGTATAGAAAAATCAATTAGGTATTGTATACAATACTTGATAATGATAACAAACAACTATGTTATTGGTTTATGTATTTACTATACTATACTTTTTATTGTTGTTTTAGAGTATACTCTTCCTACTTATTAAAAGAAGAAGTTTACTGTAAAACAGTATGCTATGTTAACAGCGGCAGCAGCCTCATATATCTCGTGTTTACCGTGTCTCTTGATTGCATCATTTTCTCTTGTGTCTGATTTAATCTCATATTGTTTTGTTCATCATGGCCCCTAAGTGTACAAAAGTCGCTGCTAATGTTGCCAATAAGAAGCCACATTGAGTGATTGACCTGGAGGCAAAATTAAAAGTGATTAAGGATTACCAAGGTGGAAAATCAGTGGTAGTTATTGCTTGTCAGTCACGCATGTCACATTCTACCATAGCTGCAATCTTGAAGAACAAGAACAAAGTGACAGAAGCTGTTAAAGGGTCTGCTTCATTGAAGCCAATGAAACTAATGAAAATTGAGAAGGGCCTATAACAGACACGGAGAAACTTCTGGTGACCTGGATTGAAGACCAGACACAGAAGTGTACCCCTTTCAGCACTATGATGATCACAGTTAAAGTAAAAAGCTTGCTCATCATGTTGAAAGAAAAGGCTGGACCCTACTACGATGTTGAATTTACTGCTAGCTCTGGGTGGTTTAAACAATTCAAGAATCATTATTCATTACATAATGTGAAACTGAGTGGTGAGTCTGTGAGTGCTGATATGAAGGCAGCTGAAGAATTTTTGGAACCTCTAGAATTTGTGGAGGAAAATTACTTGCCAGAGCAAATATTTAATATGGATACAACCTCCTTATTCTGGAAACAGATGCCTGAAAGGACTTGCATCCATAAGGAGGTTAAGTCAATGCTGGGTTTCAAGGCTTTTAAGAACAGGATAACAGTCTTACTTGGGGGCGATGTTGCAGGCTACAAATTGAAACCCTTTGTGATCTGGTACAGGGAGAACCCCAGGGCCTTCAAGCTTTTCACTAAGCACACACTGACAGGACTGACTGTGGTACAGGAGCAATAAGAAGTCATGAATGACCCAGCTCCTCTTCAAAGATGCCCTCCTGAATTGCTATGCCAGCCAAATGGAGAAGTACTATTTGAAGAATAACATATCTTTCAAAATTTTGCCTGTCATTGATAACAATCCTAGATATCTTCCTTTTATTGGTGATCTTCATCCCAATATCAAAGTGCTGTTTCTGCCCCCAGACACCATCTCTGGTCAAATGAATGGATCAAGGAATTACAGCAACTTTTAAGGCCTACCATCTGAAAAAGACCTTTGCCCAGGCTATTGTTGCAACTGAGGAAGACACTGATGCAATTCTGGAAGGATAACAACATCTATGACTGCATCAAGAACCTTGCTTGGTCTTGGGATGATGTCTCCAACACGTATATGGATGGCATCTGGCAGAAGATACTTAAGAGATTTGTCCATGACTTGAAAAGATTTGCCAAGGATGAAGAGGTTCCAAAAATCAAGAAGGCTGTGGTTGAGATGGCAAACCACTTTAACCTGGGTGTGGACAAGGATGACAGCAAGGAACTCCTAGAGGTGGTTCCTGAGGAATGGACTAATGAGGAATTGTTGGAACTGGAACAGGAACGCATAGCTGAAGAAGAGGCAAGAGAAAAGGAAGCTTCAGGAGAGGAAAAAGAACTGCCAAGAAAGTTCCCAATGGAGGGTTTAGCAGAAGCTTTTGCAGACCTCAACAAACTCCTTAAAAATTTGAAAACATGGACCCAAACACCAAAAGGTTTTCCTTAATAGAGAGGAATGTTCATGTACATTATCTGCTTAGAAGCAAATGTACGATGAAAAAAAGAAACAAACCAAGCAAACCACTGTAGACCTATTTCTGAAAACAGTGACACTTCCTCAGGAAGAGCCTTAGGCAGGCCTTCAAGAGATATTTCAGAAGGAGGCATTGTATGATAGGAGATGACAGCTCCATGTATGGCATTGCCCCCGAAGACCTTCCAGTGGGACGAGATGTGGAGGTGGGAGACAGTGATCTTGATGATCCTGACCCTGTGCAGGCCTGGGCTGATGTGTGAGTTTGTGTCTTCGTTTTTAACAAAAAAGTTTAAAAGTTAAAAAAAAATTGTTTTAATTGTACAAAGCTTATAGAATAAGGATATAAAGAAAAACATATTTTTGTACAGTTATGCAATGTGTTTGTGTTTTAAGCCAAGTGTTATTACAAAAGAGTTTCAAAAAGTCAAAAAGAATTTTAAAGTTTGTAAAGTAAAAAGTTACGGTAAGCTAAGGTTAATTGATTATTGAAGAAAGAAGAATATTTTAAAAATAAACTTGGTGTGGCCTAAGTGTACAGTGTTATAAAGTCGACGGTAGTGGACGGTGAGGTTCCAGGCCTTCACATTCGCTCACTACTTCCTCGCTGACTCATCCAGAGCAACTTCCGGTCCTGCAAGCTCTGTTCATGGTAAGTGCCCTAAAATGGTACAGAAGTACCTGTTTTTTTTTTTTTTTAAAGATTTTATTTTTTCCTTTTTCTCCCCAAAGCCCCCCGGTACATAGTTGTATCTTCTTCGTTGTGGGTCCTTCTAGTTGTGGCATGTGGGACGCCGCCTCAGCGTGGTCTGATGAGCAGTGCCATGTCCGCGCCCAGGATTCGAACCAACGAAACACTGGGCCGCCTGCAGCGGAGCGTGCGAACCCAACCACTCGGCCATGGGGCCAGCCCCCAGAAGTACCTGTTTTTATCTTTTATATCTTATTTTTATGATACCTCTTCTATGTTTAGCTATGTTTAGATACACAAATACTTATTATTGTATTATAATTGCCACAGTGTTCAGTACAGTAACATGCTGTGTAGGTTTATAGCCCGGGAGCAACAGCCCATATCATATAGTGGCAATCATCTAAAGACGCATTTCTCAGAACATATCCTCATCGTTAAGCGGTGCATGACTGTATAGCATTGTAAGATATGCCCCTAAAAGAAATAAGGCAATTGCAATTAAAGGACACACAAAGTTCAAATGAGGAAATTCAGCAAGAGAAATTCAATATGCTAATATTAATGTAAAACTAGAGTTCAGGTAAAAAAGAATTAATAGGACAAAGAGAAATATTTTATATTGATAAAAAATACGCTCTACAAAGAAGGTACAGCAATTATATAACTTTATGCACCAAACCACATGGGACGCTCAGGAATAAAGATTCAGAAGCTCTATATCATAATTGAGAAAATCGGTAATATATCTATGTATGTATACAAACATATATGTAGGTGAATAATGAAATCTTGGTATGTTGGAGGATTTTCCAAGTGTGAAAATAATGCCGAATATCCCAAGGAAATTTAAAGGCAAATGATAAAGTGAGGAAAAGATTTTCAAAATCATGATGTTGTTAAAATACAAGATATTCTGATAAATTTAAAAGAACTCTCTAAAAGAAAAGTGCACCAGAGATTTGAATTGACAATTCATGAAAGGAGAGATATAAATGCCTAATAAATAAATGAGAAGACGTTCAAGTTTCCAGGTAACAAAATAAATACAAATAAAAAACAAGAAACACTTCTCACCTATAAAATTGACAAAGATTAAAAAAACATTGACAGTACCCAGAGTTCTGAAGGAAATGGTGCATGGGCAACTTCAGAGACCAGTAGTAAAAACTGGTATCATCTTTCTGGATGGCCATTTGACAATATAGATCAAAAGCCTTTAACTTGAGGGCCGACCCGGTGGCACAGCAGTTATTTTGCACGTTCGGCTTCTCGGCAGCCCGGCGTTCGCCGGTTCGAATCCCAGGTGCGGACATGGCACCGCTTGGCAAAAGCCATGCTGTGGTAGGTGTCCCACGTATAAACTAGAGGAAGATGGGGATGGATGTTAGCTCAGCGCCAGTCTTCCTCAGCAAGAAGGGGAGGATTGGCAGTAGTTAGCTCCGGGCTAATCTTCCTCAAAAAAAAAAAAAAAAAAAAAGCTTGTGCTTAAACTTGGGCCAATATAGTCTGCTGCTAATAAATTATTCTAAATACAATATACTATTTATTGAATTCCGCCTCTGAGCCAGGCACTGTAGTAAGCATTTCACAAACATAAGTATTTAATCTTTACAACTTTGCCAGCAGATGTTATTGTCAACTTTTACAGATGATACTTTTAATATGTAATATATATTAAATTCTTTTACCGATGAAGAAACTAATGTGCAGAAAGTTCAGCAACAAGTCAGAGATCAAACAGCTGGAATAGGAGTTTACATACAAGTCTATAAGATTTTTAGAAAAAGTGGACATATATGCACATCTGTAAAAATAAGGATGTTTACCGCAAAGTTTATAATAGAGAAAAGTAGGAAATAGCGTCCATTACCCATTAATAGGAGAATTATTATGTACATTACATTTATTCAAATTATCATATAAATTTTAAATAGAAATGTATTTAGAATATATTGTTAAGTTACAAACATTGGTAGAAAAACAGTGTTCATAATAATAGCTGATTTTTTGGGGAATGCTTGCTATGTGCACAGACATTTGTTCAACTCTGTAAGCGTTTACCTAGAAAGTAACCTGGAAGGATTCACACTAGAATGTAATAATGGTTGTCTCCAGGTAGTAGAATTAGGGATAATTTTTGAGCCTCTCTTTTGTTTTTTGAAATGACTGAATTTATTTCAATGGGCATGCATTTATTTGTAATCAGAAAGAAACTTAACCAAGAAAGAGAGAGAGGAAAAACTTTTCACATTAAGAAGCAAGTAAGTGGAAATTTCTCAAATTGTTTTGATACACACATGAGCCAGGAGAGTGTGCTATGCTTCCATCTTCCTAAATCTATCTTTTTTTAATAGGGTACTGCAATTTCAAGGACGACCATCATTTTTTGTTGTAGATTCTTTAATAAAGTCTTTGTAGTCATGATTTAATTTTCAAAATGTTTGAAATATTTCCGAAGACCACAAAATGAAACAAAAGCTAACAGGAGTTTTTGGATTTCTCCAATAGATTTACACGTGGAACTCATGCATCTTCATTTTCCTCCTTCCTGGAGGGTGGATACAGCCCAAAGGATGTAGGTTATGATGACAATAGCCTCTTTTGCGCCCTCTTCTACTAAATCCCTATGTGCCAGCACATCAGTGCCTCCCTACCCCTGGCAGGATCCTGGGTGGCTCAAGCTCTCTCCTCAGCAACTTGTTTGCCAAAGTCCCTGGCATTGAACCCTTGTCTCCTGCCCCTTGCCTTACCTGCCACTACCTGCAGCATGTAGTTTCTGGCAACAGGAATGTGTCTTTGAGGGTCATGAGTGATCCAGGGACTTGATATTACAAAGCTTGACTTTGTCACTATCGACTAGGTCACTTAAGGAGCTCGGTGGAATTGTCAACAGTTTTCTCTTGATGGGTCCTAGCAGCAACTCTGTTCCGTTAAACACAATTGGAGGGTTAACACTTTTTTTAAGTAAACAGATTCTTCTTCTTTTTCCTACCTTCTTCCTTTTTTTTGCCAGTAAAGTTGATAGTAAAATAAACTATAACTGTCAAAAGTTACAAAATAGAAAATTGAAAGATACATACACTCATACATATCGACACACACGTTATTCCATTCTCTTGGGGTTTTTTGAAAAGTCTTACTGTCATAATATTAATTAGTATTTCTCCCACTTGTGTTCACCAGACTAGGAATGGTGCAAAGATGCTGAGGAAATTGGAGTCATTTGGAAACTTCTGTTCTAAGGGGAAGGTTTTATATGTCAGAAGATGCCAAAAGGTCTCAAGAAGATTACATGGTACCTCTAGAGGTGTTCGATGTGTTGACAAATTCACACCTCCTATATTCCCTGATTCTATTAAGGTGAGCCATAAGATACTGCTGGACTTCCTACGTAAAAAATAATTGATTATCAGTGATTTCATAAGATTCAACCTAAAATAATGAAATGTGGATTGTATGGCAGAGTGAGGAAAGATGATCTGGAGGAGAACAGTGAAGTGTTTCAATGGAAAAAAGTGTTACTGACTTCTGTAAAAGTTGCTTAACTACATCTCCTTAAGGATAGGTTGGACAGGTCCAACCTTCCCTCATAATACTAACGTGTGTGCTGAGGTCCATAAAACCCCCAGAGAGCCAGTAAGCCAGACTAATCTCTACTTTAATGGATATTTACCGAGAACAAATTGTGTCAGGTTATTTATCACAATAGAGACACACTCTTCCTTCAAGGAACATTGAATCTATAGGGAGGAAGGCACACAATTATGTTACAATATGTCAGTTGCCATGATGGATGCATGTTCAATGTGCCACAGAAGCCTAGAAGAAAGAGTACCTGAGACTGCCTGGGGGAATCAGGAAGGCTCCACAGAAGGGATCAGAGTTGACTCAGGTTGTAGAAAAACAGAAATAAGTAAGGGTCTCTTCCATAGCGTTTTCCACAAGATGGTTGGCCAGAATTGGGCATTTTTCAACATTACGGGGATCATATATAGCTGATGCTGCTGGAAGTTGTATCGTGAGTGGGCAGAATGGCAAGAATGGATGTGATCCCTACCAAAGGAACACAAAAGGACACCACTGGGCTTCCAGCAGTGAGATGTCCTGCCCAGACAGGTGAGAAACCTGCCTTCAATGTTAAGAAGTCATTTTGGATGTAAAAATCAGGACCTTAAAAGAATAAAAGCAAGCTCTATCTTAAGGATTAGATTAATTGAACCGACTCAGCCATCTCTAGATTAAATGACTTCTTGTAGTTTGGCTTGGTGAATATATCTCTGTCAGAAATATTCAAGGGACTATTCTTTGGGGCCAGGGCTTTTTATCCTTGAAAAAAGAAAACTTTCTTTATGTCTTGGGCATTCCTTGTGCTCATTTCAGTCCCTTGTACTCTGCGTCTCAATCAGCCACGTCATTAGCTATCTTGGTTTCAAGCTTTCACACCTACTCCTCTGATCTAAGTCCTATGAGATATTTCAAAGTGTATTGGTTCCCATGTAGCTGATTTCACCATCCATCCATTATTCATTCAACAAATATTTATTGCTACCTACAATTATGTGCAGGAAACCTCTGGGTGCTGAATATACAAATCAAAGTCCCTGGTCTCAGGGAGCATTTTCACTCAATTCTATGAGGTGTATTATCCTGTTTTCGTCTAGTCAGAGGAGACATGCAGTTGACATATCATAAAATCAGTAACCCGTGCACATTTAACTTTCATACATTTCGGTATGTCTTTAACGGTACCTAAAAGGAACCAATAAAGACAGAACATGCTGTCAGAATTATGCAATTAATACATCTTAACCAATCTGGATATTTTCTTCCTCAAGAGTTTCATTCAACACCATGTGAATCTGAGAAAGTGTTTTCACTAGTTGGTATAAAGGAGCTCTATTTAAACTGAGTTTATTTTCCAGTCTTACTAGAGTCTGATCTTTGTAAAGATTAAATCATATGTACTATATACAGTGTGCATTTACATATTTTAATATATGCATAATTTTGAAATTTTCCTTTTCAATACTATTTAGGAAACTGGGTACTTAATCACTATGAACTCAACCATAATTTCCTCCTCAATCTTTAAATTTCTATTTTCCCAGATGACCTACTTTAAAGGTTTATTTTCCGCATTGCAGAAGCCATTAAACGAGTCTATGCAAGCAATTAAAGAGCATTGCGTGGGATCTGCTGAAAGCACGAATATATTCAGTTGTCCTGGTTTTAAATCAATAAACTAACATGGATTTGGAATTAACACCCACATGGTGGACAAGCTCACCTTGCTTAAAAAACAAGCTATTTCTATTAGCTCTGATCTAAAAACTAATGAAAGTCAACAGTGATTTTTATCTTGATCCTAGAATCCTTAGGGCAGCTGGACGGCAGAGCCACTGAGAGCATTGCAAGAAAAGCCAACGGGGTGCCGGGCCAGTCATCGCTGATGGGGGAACGTGTCAAGGATTAGGAAGGTCTTATGCAAACTGCAGAGAGGCAACAGGGAGGCACCTGCCTAGAGAAAAGCCCTGCTCCTTTGTCCCTGGTTGCTTCATATGACCAGTATCTGCCTGCCCCGAACACCTGCCCCTCCAAATACAATACTTAGAATGACCTTTGTTTATTCGCTCCTATAGTCATTATTCTCTTCACCTAAAAGGACAGGACACATTGAACTTATTACTCTGCTTGGCTGTTCACAGTCACTAATCCTAGTGATGATGTCAACCTGCCCCATCTTTGATCAAAGAGTACACAACAAGGGGCCAGGAAGATTTTTAGTCCTGACTCATTGAGAAATGAAAATAATTATAATAAAAGTAATATGTAAAATTTAAAGTACATGAATTCCACCCTGATATATATATATATATATATATATATATATTTAGCTAGCAGGATGCTGTAGGGCAACTTCTTGCTTCCCTTCGGGACCTCGACTCAGTCCCTCAACTTTTGACGGCTGCAGATGGTTCACAGCTGAGTCCCTGTCTGAGTGTTGCACTGGGTAAGAGAACGTCAGCTCCCACAAGCTTATGCCTCCTCCCCAGGAGCAGCCCACACCCAGAGACTGGTTAATGCAGGGGTATGAAGACTTAGCCCCTGGTCTTGCTACAGGACAACTTCTGAAAGGCCGTCTCAGCTCCAGAAATTTTCGTAGGACCGGCTGAGCTCTCTGCTGCAACTGCTCTGCGCTCAACTTCTCTCGGCCCAATTCTGTTTCCTTTCCTTCCTACAAGGATTGTTCCCAAGAGCACCCCCTGTAAGCTTCCTGCGTGCAATTCTCCACCTCAAACTCTTTTCCAGAACTGAGCTAAGAGAGCACCCGTCCAAAAGGAGAAAAGGTGTTCGGTGAGGAGATGTTCACTGAGCTAATTTTCTTACTACTCCTGTTATTTGTATAGTAAACCCTACTGATCAGAAAACTGAGACACCACGTATGAAAAGACTTCATACCACAGAATTGATGCAATCTCCTGTTTTTCTTGAAACATATGGTTTTCTCAGTCTCTCTCTCATTGTCCCAGTTTTACTAAAGGTACAGTGTATCAGGTTTAACTGCTTTTAACAGAAAACTCAAATATGACTCTTACACAAGATAAAGTCTGATTTTTCTCTCTAGAGGAGAAGTCTACTGAGGACAGTCCAGAGCTGGGATGGTAGCTCCATGGTTGTCAGAGACTTAAGTTTGTTACATTTTTTCTTCACCATGTTGAGCCCTTGACCTCCGTCCTCACAACAGCTCAGGATCCAAATAGGTGCTGAAGCTCCTGCCAGCATGTCTGCAGGCAGAAAAAGGAAGAATGGAAGGGCCAAAAAAAAAAGTGATTTCTTTGTAGTTGAGTCAGCCATCTTTAAATAATAGTCTCAGAGGTCTTGCGCATAAACTTCCACCTATATCTCATTGGTGACTACTATTTACAAGGGTGTAGGGGAAACATAATTTTTAGTTGGGTCCATGCCAACCCTGATAATATAGACATCAATTACTGAGGACAAGAGGGGAGAATGCAAGAGTAGGCAACTGGTAAGCTCTGCCTTACCTAGGTTAAAAGAAAGTCTCTACTTGAAGAAATCTATATAGGGCAAGAATGATAAGCAGCGTCTGACCCTTGGGCTCCATGTGCGGAGGTAACTGGAAGTGGTGGGAGCTGTGATGAGCAGGAGCACTCATCTACCAGGCACAGCCGGAGCCACCCCTGCCATGTGGGAATGGAGTCCAGTTGGGTCTGATCTTCCAATTTTCCAAGAGAAGCTGGCAAACCAGATTTTTATGTGAATTTTCCCTTTTTTAAAATCAACATCCACATTTTTATAAAATTCTGTGTCTGAATTTTGTAATTTGTATCTAACCTCCAGTTTGCAATCTCTGATCAAGAAGAGCCAATTTTCCTTGGGGCAAAACTTCAGGAAATTTGTGCCACACAGTAAGATGTGGACTCTATTGCTTTGCAATCAAAAGTGAGGGGTAAAGAACTTGAAATGAAGGTACAGGTAACCAGATGCATGGACCAGGGCAAATATACCCTGTGGGCAGGCAGCCCACCAGCCACCTGGCCCTCAATTTCCCTCTCCAGTCAGAAGGAACTGGCTCTGAAGCCGGGTGTACAGTATTTTTACAAGCACAATTCTGGATAATTAACCCCTCCTTGCTCTATATAAATGCCTGTGGCACAAACCTCATCAAATTCTTTCTACACATTTGTCCGTTCCTTGCAGCTTTCTCATTTGACCAGCAGATGGCAGCAAATATTGACCAGTCTTGGGCACTAATTTACACCTTCAGAGTTGATGTTCTTTTTGATGCATTTTTTTAATTATGTCAATAAAAACAAGGAAAATCACCTACATTTGCCTCACTCATTACTTCCCACATTGAGAAGAAGGTTAATCCATTTTAGACCTGGTTTATCTTCTTGAAAGAGTTGTCATAAAATTCCAACTGTATAAAATAGTGGAGCAAAGGTCTTCATTTATTCCCTGATAATACAAGGATATGCAATTTAATACATATCAGCATACAAAGATTATTTATTCAACCTTGACTCTTAGGGCTCCTCTTAATAAAAGACTATGAATATTTTTATTTATCTTTCTAAGCAGAGTACAACTTCAGGACAAAAACATTTACTATTGGCGAACATTCACTATTGTGATTTTATGAATAACTCTCACGTTTGCCCAGATTCACCTGTTTAAAACTGTACTTCATCCTTTTAAGCACCTAGAGATGTGAATAATGAGATGCATTCAGAAAAAGTTACAGGGAAAATCTCCCACGTGTCATTAAATTGAATTCTTATTATGTCATCTTTTGGAGAGTAGCAATGTAAATTTTTTTAGAGCTTTAGTCATGTCATCAGCGATTATGGAATAAATAAATGCCTTTGAGGAGAAAAGTCACCCATACTCAACAAAGTAATTCAGGTATTAGAGGGGATTGGATCTGCAGAACAAGTATTTCCTTACTTCATGCTTCAAAGTTTTATACAATATAAACTAAAATCCCAAAAGCTTATGAAGCAAGAACTATGACACATGAGCAATCAGGCTACACAACAGGTAAGAAGGAGATCCGACATGAGAAGTAGGAATCACTGGTGCCTGCAGGTGTCAACATAATTTACATATAAGTTGTTTGGGTTTATTAAGAAATGCAAGGGGGCC